>NC_042619.1:77755866-78072176 GCF_901001135.1 Rhinatrema bivittatum
AGGGGGCAGAGCCACAGAGAGAGACAGCACGGGATGAATGACATAGGCTTACTCGAGGAGCGGGGAAGCCCAGGGTTCTCTGGCAGTGAGAGAGAGAACATTTCCCCGAGGAGCGGGGAAGTGTGGTACAGTCTCTGAGATAAAGCAAGACGCTACCCCGAGGAATGGGGAGCAAGTTGTAGTCACAGGAATACACAAGACGCTGCCCTGAGGAGTGGGGAAGCACGGCCAGACTAGGTACACAACAAGTTACCCCAGGAGAGGGAGGCGAGGCTCAGTTCACAAGCACAGGCAATGGCCCGCAGAGTTGGGTACACCAGCGCTAGGTCTCCACGAAGCAGAGTCGTAAGGCAATGGTTCGCAGAGCGAGGTACACCAATGTTGAGTCTCCATGAGTAGAGTAGTTCCGGGAGCAACCCCGACAAGCGGGGGAGCTGGTAGACAGCATCCAAGGCGCAGGGCCCTCCGAGGAGCGGATAGCCAGAGACAGGAGCAGGGCCCCCGAGGAGCAGGTACCCAAGAGTGTCTCACGCCAGGAGGAGCAGGAACCAGGAACCAGCGTCCGTAGAGAGATCAGCAGGATACAGCAAGGAAGGAACTTATTGCCAAGTCGATTAGAGCCAGGCCCCAATGGTGCTAAGAGTCCAGGGCTAGTGATGTTATCAAGAGGAGATGCCCCTGAGGTTCCCGCCCTGGTGTCCTTAAAGGAGGGTCATGAAGCACGCGCGCCTAGGAAGGCCCGGGAGAGACATGGCATTCGGTGGCGTCCTTGCCGCCCTGGGGAGTTCTGGAACGGAGCTGAATATGTCGGAAGCAGCTAGCCACAGCCGTGAGTCTTCCCAAAGGAGAGAGGGTAGCAGCACACGAAGTAAGTAATAGTGGTCACAGCCATCTGCGATCAACAGTCATAACAAGATGCTGGAGTGTCTCAGTGTTCGTTTCAATACTAAGCAAGGCAGGGTGTTCCTGCGAGAGGCCCGCATTCAGAAATGGATAGTGCAGGTATGGCTATTGACAGAAGCAAGTCGCCCGGTGGTATGGTCTTACCTGTAGGTGTTTGGTTGATGGTAGCCACCCTAGAAGTGGTTCTATGGGCAAGGGTGCATATGCGTCCTCTTCAGTGTACACTGCTTGCACAATGGAGTCCACAGTTTCAGGACTTCTCGATACTTCAATTACCGGTGAAGATTAGCATCCAAATGCAGTGGTGTTAAAAGTGGATCATAGAAGGAAGGACATTTCAATACAAACTGGAACTGACTGGTATTCACGATGGATGTGAGCCTCCAGGGTTGGGAGACTCACTGTCAGGAGTTGATGGCACAGGGGCGCTGGACTGCAGAGGAGTCTCTCTGGAGCATCAATCATCTGGAAGCATGTGCTGTTCAGTTGGCATGCCTGCAGTTCATTAAATGCTGGCAAGATCAAGCACCCTGAGTAATGTCAGAAACTGCTATGACAGTGGCTTACATTAATCACCAGGAAGGTACCAAGAGCCAGCAAGTGTCGCAAGAAATAGTCCAGCTTTTGGAATGGGTGGAAGTACATCTTCAGGAAATCTCTGCGTCCTACATTGCGAGAAAAGACAATGTAAGAGACTATTTTTTTCAGCAGACAGTCTGGATCCAGAAGAATGGGAATTGTCAGACGAAGTGTTCCAGCTCATAGTGGTGCCTATCATTTATAGACTTGCTAGTTAGTGCAAAAGTTCCTCCCCTTTTTCAGTCACAGGGGATATCTGATGTCCTTGAGCATTAACGCTCTCGAGCAGATGTGGCTGGAAGACCAGCTTCAGTATGCTGTTTCCTCTGCCTATGTTGGGCAGAGTGACTTGGAAGACTGAAGGACACTCAAGACTGGTGGTTCTGGTGGTTCCAGATTGGACCAGGAGGCTGTGGTATGCAGATTTGCGGAGGCTCCTGGCAGTCTCTCCTTCCCAGGTACCGGTTAACAGGACCTGCTATTACAGGGACCTATTCTTCGTGTAGGCCCGTCTCAATTTTGTCTTTCGGTATGGTCCTTGAAAGGGCTCAGTTGCTGAAGCGTGGATTTCCATTGCTGTGATTTCCACCTTGCTTTGAGCACAAAAGTTCTCCACCTCTTTAGATTACGTTCAGGTTTGGAGAAAGTTTGAGGCTTGGTGTGAGGACAAGATGTGCTTCCTCGTTCGGTTAAGATTCTGCTCATTTTGGAATTCTCACAAGAATGGGTCACTTAAGGGTGTGGCCCTTAAATTCTTGAAGGTGAAGGGGGCAGCTCTTGCCTGTTTTTTATTTATTTATTTATTTAATTTCTTTTACTATACCGATGCTCATGTTTTCAAGGGTCAGGTGAATGGTGGACCCTTGTAACCCATCTAGATATGGCCCGATTTTGTAGGGTGGTGAGGCTTCTTCATCCCCCCTTGTGGTTGCCAGTGCCCTCATGGAGCTTTAATCTGGTTCTAGAATTTTGGCAAATTTCCACTTTTTGGCCAGTGCGTAGCCTTTCCTTGAGAATAAATTCTTGAAGACGGCATTTCTCGTGGTGAATTGTTCTGCACGTCAAATCTGAGCTGCGGGCTGTTTCTTGCTGGGAACCATTCGTTCCTGTAGGTGACAACTGTTCTGTCCTTTTTTGACGAAAGTGGCCTCAGATTTTCATTTGAACCAATCAATTTCTCTGCCAATGCTGGACAGGGAGAGAGATGTGGATGACTATTGTCTGTTGTGGACCTTGGAAGTCAAAAGGCATCTGATGCAGTATTGGAGGTTATTAAAACCTCTCAGGAAGATTGACCACCTGTTTGCTCTCCATGGTGGAGGTAAACAGAATGAGTCGGCATTGTGGGCTATGTTAGCCCATTGGGTTAAGGAGGTTATCACGGCCATGTATGTGGATGCTGAGTAGCTGTTGCCTAGACAGGATAGGGCTCATTTCACTAGTGCTCAGGCAGTGTCATGGGCAGAGCTTCGATTTTTACCTCCCGTCGAGATTTGCCGAGCTGTGACATGCTCCTCCTTGCACACTTTTTCCAGTACTACCACCTGGATGTGCAGGCCAGGGAGGATGCAGCCTCTGTGCATGCAGTGTTGGTTGGACCGGGGGCAGCCTCCTGACTTATTCAGGAGTAACTTTGGTACCTACCACTGGTTGTGGATTAACCTTTCTGAATGCTAAGAAATGAGAAATTACTACTTACTTGATAATTTCCTTTTCTCTAGTGAAGACAGGTTAATCCACCTTCCCACCCTTGGCTGCCAGTTTGTGGTTCTAATGTCGTCCTGAGTGGCAGCGTGCCTGGGAATAACTGGTAAGTGTCAGTTTTAGTCCCTAGATTAGTGATGTTACCCTCTTTATCTGAGCTCAGTGTTTCCTGTTGACAGAGTACTTATCTATTAAAAGTTATAATCAAGTGTTGTTAGTTTGTCCACAGTTGGCTTTTGCAGAGAATACTGGTGGGCAGATGTCAGGGCAGGGGTATATATATCGTGATGTCAGCGTTGCTCCATCTCAGTCTGCTGGTAGAGGTGCATAACCCACTGGTCATGGATTAATCAGTCTTCACTAGAGAAAAGGAAATTATTAGGGATGTGAATCGTTTTCCATATCGTCTTAACGATAGAAATCGTGTGGCAGGGCAAGAAAATCGTCTTAGGCACAATTTTTTAGTTAAAAAATCGTTAAAAATCGTTTTTTCCGATTAGTGCGCACTAACTCGAGTTAGTGCGCACTAACGGGAGTTAGTGCGCACTAACTGGGAGTTAGTGCGCACTAACTGAAAATGATACAATTTGACACTTTTCAGGTCAGTTAAGGTCAGTTTAGGAATGAATATGTATTCCTATTGGCTGCCCTCTTATTTATTCATGTTACCAAGTTTCCTACTGACAGTATATGGGGGATGGGAAATGGAAACAGTTGGTAGCTTGACAAAACAAGTAATGTGATCAGTCAATGTGACTAGAACTTGTGCCCTAACCCTGATACCAGGGGTATTGTGATCTTCCTGCACACAGTGCCCTATCCCTATTAATACCAGGAGTGTTGTGATCTTCCTGCACACAGTGCCCTATCCCTAATACCAGGGGTGTTGTGATCTTCCTGCACACAGTGCCCTATTCCTGATACTGGGGGTGTTGTGATCTTCCTGCACACAGTGCCCTATTCCTGATACCGGGGGTGTTGTGATCTTCTTGCACACATCCCGATATCAGGGATAGGGCACTGCATGCAGGAAGATCACAACACTCCTGGTATTAATAGGGATAGGGCTCTGCATGCAGGAAGATCACAACACTCCTGGTATTAATAGGGATAGGGCACTGCATGCAGGAAGATCACAACACCCCTGGTATCAGGGATAGGGCACTGTGTGCAGGAAGATCACAATACCCCGGAGGAGTGAGGGTCAGGCAGCTCCCCCCTGTCTGTGAAGCCAGCCTCTCACTAGTAATGCAGGGAGGGAGCTGTCTCAGACTTCACCATCCCCCCCCCCCCCCCCCTTACCCACACACCATTCACTAGCTGGGACATGGGGGAAGTCAGGAGTGAGGGTCAGGCAGCTCCCCCCTGTCTGTGAAGCCAGCCTCTCACTAGTAATGCAGGGAGGGAGCTGTCTCAGACTTCACCATCCCCCCCCCCCCCCCTCACCCACACACCATTCACTAGCTGGGACATGGGGGAAGTCAGGAGTGAGGGACAGGCAGCTCCCCCCTGTCTGTGAAGCCAGCCTCTCACTAGTAATGCAGGGAGGGAGCTGTCTCAGACTTCACCATCCTCCCCCCCCCCCTCACCCACACACCATTCACTAGCTGGGACATGGGGGAAGTCAGGAGTGAGGGTCAGGCAGCTCCCCCCTGTCTGCGAAGCCAGCCTCTCACTAGTAATGCAGGGAGGGAGCTGTCTCAGACTTCACCATCCTCCCCCCCCCTCACCCACACACCATTCACTAGCTGGGACATGGGGGAAGTCAGGAGTGAGGGTCAGGCAGCTCCCCCCTGTCTGTGAAGCCAGCCTCTCACTAGTAATGCAGGGAGGGAGCTGTCTCAGACTTCACCATCCACCCCCCCCCCCTCACCCACACACCATTCACTAGCTGGGACATGGGGGAAGTCAGGAGTGAGGGACAGGCAGCTCCCCCCTGTCTGTGAAGCCAGCCTCTCACTAGTAATGCAGGGAGGGAGCTGTCTCAGACTTCACCATCCTCCCCCCCCCCCTCACCCACACACCATTCACTAGCTGGGACATGGGGGAAGTCAGGAGTGAGGGTCAGGCAGCTCCCCCCTGTCTGTGAAGCCAGCCTCTCACTAGTAATGCAGGGAGGGAGCTGTCTCAGACTTCACCATCCTCCCCCCCCCCCCTCACCCACATACCATTCACTAGCTGGGACATGGGGGAAGTCAGGAGTGAGGGTCAGGCAGCTCCCCCCTGTCTGTGAAGCCAGCCTCTCACTAGTAATGCAGGGAGGGAGCTGTCTCAGACTTCACCATCCTCCCCCCCCCTCACCCACACACCATTCACTAGCTGGGACATGGGGGAAGTCAGGAGTGAGGGTCAGGCAGCTCCCCCCTGTCTGTGAAGCCAGCCTCTCACTAGTAATGCAGGGAGGGAGCTGTCTCAGACTTCACCATCCTCCCCCCCCCCTTCACCCACACACCATTCACTAGCTGGGACATGGGGGAAGTCAGGAGTGAGGGTCAGGCAGCTCCCCCCTGTCTGTGAAGCCAGCCTCTCACTAGTAATGCAGGGAGGGAGCTGTCTCAGACTTCACCATCCTCCCCCCCCCCTCACCCACACACCATTCACTAGCTGGGACATGGGGGAAGTCAGGAGTGAGGGTCAGGCAGCTCCCCCCTGTCTGTGAAGCCAGTCTCTCACTAGTAATGCAGGGAGGGAGCTGTCTCAGACTTCACCCTCCTCCCCCCCCCCCCTCACCCACACACCATTCACTAGCTGGGACATGGGGGAAGTCAGGAGTGAGGGTCAGGCAGCTCCCCCCTGTCTGTGAAGCCAGCCTCTCACTAGTAATGCAGGGAGGGAGCTGTCTCAGACTTCACCATCCTCCCCCCCCCCCCTCACCCACACACCATTCACTAGCTGGGACATGGGGGAAGTCAGGAGTGAGGGTCAGGCAGCTCCCCCCTGTCTGTGAAGCCAGCCTCTCACTAGTAATGCAGGGAGGGAGCTGTCTCAGACTGGTATCAGGGTTAGGGCACTGTGTGCAGGAAGATCACAACACTCCTGGTATTAATAGGGATAGGGCACTGTAAGAGATGACTGTAGTAGATTGAATAAAGATCTGATGTTTCTGCTCTCCTCACACCAAACAAAAACAACACACAAGCAGAGAAGCCCTTCTTACAAAGCTGAGCTAGTGAGTTAAGTAGGAGGAAAAGTAAACATACTGGTGCCAGTGTGGCTACTTAAAAAATACACTTACCAACAATCAATTACATATATTTGAACTGTGTACAGTTCCAGCCAGGACCACCTTTCTAAAATGCACAGTGATTGGCAAATTCAACATGCACTAGCATTTCAGGTGCCTGCTAACAAAATAATAAACAAACAAGTTCTAGTCACGTGAGTGCTGATCATTACATTACTTTTTTTGTCAAGCTTCCAACTGTTTCCATTTCACATCCCCCCAACCATATTGGTAACATCAATAGATAAGAGCACAGCCAGCCAATAGGAATAAATACATACATATTCATTCCTAAGTGACCTTTACTGACCTGGGAAGTGTGAACACTTTGTTTCATTTTCTGTTGGTGTTCGTTAGTTTCCAGTTCCATTTCCCATCCCCCCAACCATCACCTCAGTGGTAACCTTGGTAATATCAATAGATAAGAGGGCAGCCAGCCAATAGGAACACATATTCATTCCTAACTGACCTTCAGTGACCTGGAAAGTGTTTATTTGTATCATTTTCAGTTAGTGCGCACTAAATCGAGTTAGTGCGCACTAACGGGGAGTTAGTGCGCACTAACTCGAGTTAGTGCGCACTAACACAATTTAACGATTTTTAACGATAAATCGTTAGAATTTCTATTGTATCGTGTTCTATAACGATTTAAGACAATATAAACATTATCGGACGATAATTTTAATCGTTGAAAAACGATTCACATCCCTAGAAATTATCAAGTAAGTGGTAATTTCTCATTATCTGACTAGACATGAACTAGTGGACAATTTACAATTTGATTTCAGAGCTGGTCAGAGTACTGAAACCCTTTTACTGTCCAGCGTTGACAAATTTCACAAAGGGTTTGGCAAGGGCCAGGGATATTTTTTAAAATATTTTTAGACATCTTTTCAGCATTTGATATGCTGGATCATGAGATTCTGTTAGCTCAATTAATTGAGTTTAATATTTGTGGGAAAGTGCCGGTTGCAATCTTTCCTCACGAATCGCTTTCAAAGGGAACATTCCTCTTCCTGGTCACCATTTTCCATAGAGCCGAACTCTAGGATACTCCTATCAGCCACCCTTTTTAATGTCTACATGAGACCTATTTGTCATTTTCTAGCCACTTTAGATCTGGATTTTAAGACATCTAGTTTCCTTCCGCTGTGATTTAATTCTATGGATCTTGTTTTGTAGAAAATAAAAAAAAGGTAATGAACTGTATTAAACATTGATTGCATGGTAATTCATTATGTTTAAATCTTTTAAAAAGTAAAATTGAATTTCTTTTTTTTAATTGAATTTTTAATTTACACACAATTACACATTGTGACAGAAAATGAGTGGTATTATAAGCAATTTCAACTTAAATTTTTCCATATTATTACTTCTATTAATACCACTTATACAATAAGTAATAAGACGGAGGGGTGGGGGGTAAACATAAAGAACTCAAAAGAGCGAACGTAATCATTAACAATAGGAATATCAAGCGACTGAATGAATCCCCTATTCATTGCCATTCTGTACTGGTTGTGTCAGATTGGGGTGTGAATCAAGGAAGAAGCGGAGCTGTGAGGGCTCAAAGAAGACATATGTAGAACTTTGAAACTTAATAACACATTAGCAAGGATATCGCAAGGTAAACTTTGAGCACTTTATCACCGCTTCCTCTCTCATCTCAAGAAATTTCTCTCTCCTCTCTTGAGTAGACCTAGTAATATCAGGAAACAGCCATATTTTTTGTCCTCGAAACAATTCAAGTCTATTATGAAAAAATAATCTCATAATGTTGTTTTTTTCCTGTCAGGAAAGCAAATGTCACTAATAGTGTTCCTCTAGTAGTGATTTCTTCATCACTATTTAATTCCAGTAATTCTGTAACATTTCCTGCTGTTGTTGTTGTTCTTGTACTTCCTGATTACTTTGATTACCTTGAAAATTCACTGTTTCTCTGTGGTAGGTAATAGGCTCTTGTTATTAAAGGAGCTGCTTCCAACGATATCTTTAATATCTTATTAAGATATTCCTTGAATAAATCCATAGGTAAAATATAATTTATTATCGGGAAGTTCATCACCCTCACATTTAAACTACGTAGAGAATTTTCAATATTTTCAATTCTTTTATCTTGAACTGTTTCCATTAAAGACATTCTCTGCTGGTTGTTTTCCACAGTTCTTATCTTATCTTCCACCTATTCAATTTTTCTTTCTTGAACTTGTAACCTTTCTTCATTTTCAACAGAGTTCTTCGCCTCCACGGCTACCACTTTTGAAAAATTTACAATTGTTAACTCAACTGCGGCCACTGCGTCCCATATTGCTTCATTAGTAATTACTACTGGCTTTACAAGAAAGGAAGTTAAAGCATGTGGTATCTCATCCTTTTTCACGACCTCAGTAGCAGAGTCCCTTCCATGTTCCCGCTGAACAGCAGGTTCATCAACCTCCATAGTGGCGGGTAAGTATGTTCCCAGTACTGAGCCTTCTCCAGACTCCACTGCTGATGTTCTCTCTCGATAAGCCCCCTGCTCACTGGTTCCAGGCAGCAGATCTCTTGGCTCCTCCTCCTCTACTGAACTCTGGCGCTGAGGAGGGGATGGCATCTCCGGCGCGCCGGGACTTAACGAGATCTCTTCAGCCCGAGGTAGGGACGTTCGCTACCCGTCCTGTCCTGTGGTTCTTGCTCCCGGTTCTTTCAGGGTAGATGTGAAGAAGGTCGAAATTGTCGTTTGTTTTGAATCCTCACTCTCCACATTCGCTATACTCTCCCGAAGTCGAGCTTTGCGTTTGGTGTGGGGCATTTTAGGCAATAAACGGTAATATAATACACAGGAAAACTCACAACTCCTTCAACAGCGTCTCATTCAGTCGCCATCTTGGGCACGCCCCCCCATAAAGTTGAATTTCTGGCTAGAAATCCCAGAAATGATCTACTTATCGTGGTTGAATATGATGGTCATACTTTTCCAATTGCTTCTCAGGCATGTAATTTGGGCGTGATTTTTAACTCCACACTCTTTTAAACCCCATGTTAAGAAAGTTGTACAAAGTGGGGTAGATTTTATAAGAAGCGTGCAGGCGTGCTTTTGTTCGCACAACCCTGCGCAAACAAGAGTACGCCGGATTTTAATAGATATGCGTGACTATCTTTTAAAATCTGGGGTCGGCACGCGCAAGGGGGTGAACATTTGTGCACCTTGCGTGCGCCGAGCCCTGCGCCTGCTGCCCGTTCCCTCCGAGGCCTCTCCGAAATTGGAGCGGCCTCAGAGGGAATTTTTTTTTGTTTCCCCCCCACCTTTCCCTCCCTTCCCCTACCTAACCCACCCCCAGCCCTAACTAAATTACCCCCTTACCTTTATTTTAAAAGTTACGCCTGCCCGGGCTGGCTGCCAGCGTACCATTCCCCGGCCTGGGAGCAGTTTCGGAGGCCTCGGCCATGCCCCTGGAACGCCCCCGGGCTGGCATCACGCCCCCGACATGCCCCCCCACCCCCCAAGCAAAGCCCCGGGACTTACACGTGTCCCGGGGCTTTGCATGCACCGGCAGCCTATGCAACATAGGCTCGGCCCGTGCAGGGGGAGCTTGGGGCAGGTTTTCGGGGGGTACATAAGAACATAAGAACATAAGAAAATGCCATACTGGGTCAGACCAAGGGTCCATCAAGCCCAGCATCCTGCTTCCAACAGTGGCCAATCCAGGCCACAAGAACCTGGCGTATCTTTTGTGCGTACCCCTTTGAAAATCTGCTCCAGTGTTTGCCATAAACTCTGTATCATTCAGCATCTACGTCCCTACTTATTGCTTTCTGACTTTCAGTCTTTAGTTCAAACATTAGTTCAAAATAATTTTGATTATTGCAATTCTGTCCTCTTTGGTCTTCCTAACTCGATAATGAGGGTCCTTAAACTGCCTAAAACACTGCAGCCCATATAATCACTGGGATCTCAAGAATGCAACACATTACCCCTGTCTTGAAATCTCTACATAGGTTGCCAATCTTTTGGTGGGTAAAATTCAAAATCCTGGTACTAATTTTTAAGTGTGCCAATTTCTATTAGAGCATTATTTAAAGTTTAAACGCCCTGTCACTCTTTGGGATCCCAGAGTAAGAATCTATTAGAAGTTCTGTCAGCTAATCTCTGCTGCTTATGTGAGACCTATGAATATGCCTTTGCTGTGGCTGGCCCTAAACCCTCATACCTGGGAGATCTCTCCGGATTTGATGCAGAGACTCTAAAATTGTAACAGAACTACTGGGTCTCTGGGCCAATTCCCAAAATCCTTCAGGTGTCCTGTTGCTGCTAGCGAAGCAGTCCGATTGGCCTGCATGATCAATTGGCTGCCTCCTTCCTTTTCCTGCAATGCAGGACAATCTGATGCCACTTCAATTTCTCCTGCGCCCCATGGGCCAATCAGATGCCTCCACCCTTTCTCCTGACCTCATGGATCGTTTGGAGGTCTCCTCTCTTTTTTCTTTCCACACTGGGCAGAAAGAAATGAGGAGGCTTCTGATTGGGGGGCGGAGGGTCCCATGGGCCTGGCAGAAGCAGAAGATAGCATGGCTGGAAGAAGAAGGAAGAATCCCATCAGCTCAAAGGGCTGTAAGGAGGAGATTGCTGCTGCTAGTGAGTTTGGGGTGGGGAGAGATAAAGTGAATGTGGGGGGAAGGGAGTGTATCCAAGGAGGGCATGGGTGTGCATATGTGAGAGGGCATGTGGGGGGAAGCAGAGATTTTGTGATGTGTATGTGCATGCATGTATGTATGTATGTATGTATATATATATATATATATATATGAACATATGTATATGTATATATATATGTGTGTGTGTGTGTATGTATATAATATATATGTGAGCGGGCATGTGTACTGGGGGAGGGAGTGCTTCTGAGGGGGCATGTGTATGTGAAAGAATGAGAGGAATATGAGTGAGCAAGTGTGTGAAAATGAGCATCTATGTGCATGACAGAGAGCATGAGAGTGAACATGCAAATGTCTTAGAGTGAATGTATATGAAAGAGGAGAAAGCTTGTGTATATACCGTCCGAACTGCCCCCTCATGCCTCCCCTCCATCCCCTGCCCACTAATCAATGAAAATCTCAGGGTGACTGTAAATTGAAAGTTCCAACGTATGTGAACTATGGAATAGTTACCTGATGATATTCAGTCTGAGATGTGCATAAGGTCTTTCAGAAAAAAAGGTAAAGGCATTTTTATTTAAGCAGGCCTTCAGTGAGGAATAATTATTAAATTAGGCTAAGATTTTATGATTATCATGTTAATTTAAACAGGAGTTTTTCAGCAGGCATTTAATGGAGTAATGTACTTGGCTATGATCATTGTTGGTCCATTTATTTTATTATGGTGTGATTATTTGTAATTGTTTTAGTTGTGTTTTATTTTTTATTGTTATTTGATTTCTATTCCAACATGTTGATCATTATATTTATAATGTTGCATTTTATATGATCATGAGTATATTACTGTATGTCACCTAGGAAGATTTGCTAGGCAAGTTACAAATGTTATAAATTAATATTCTGCTGCAGTCGGCTTGGCATGGCTTGCAATGTGCATAATTGGGTAGATGCACTATTAGAGCTGCTGAAGTGTATTTCAAATGCATATCCATCTTAGACCAAGCAGAAAGGAAAGTACCAACATCTTTGTAATTCTTTTCTACAGACTTCTGTTAATTGTGAGAAATGAGCACAGGATATCTTTCAGCTGTGCCAAGTTAAATGGGACTCTTTCCCAACTCTTTCTGAGACTTTTTCCAATTCCATTCCAGTAGAATTGGATAGAGTAAAAGGAAAGAGGTTGACATGGGCCAGGCCCCATGATTTTCCATGGAAGGAAAATAAAATAAAAAATAAAATTTTCCTTCCATAAGAACAAATGGGAACTGCATAGTTAAAAGGGAGCTTGCCCAGGTTTTCTTCTGCTCTAAGAGTAAATCAATTCAGGAGGGAGCCTATGAATAGATAAATAATAGTCATGCATATAGGAAGGTGAGTAACCGCTTGTGGGTGGGACCAGAGGCAGAGCAGAGCCCAATAATGGAAAGTATAGTTAGGTTCAGCTTCAAGTTCACTCCAAATATCTTTTCTGGACCTTTGATAAATTTGATTGTGAGAATGAATGTTTTAGTTCATGACTGTAGATATTCAGGAAAACTCATTAGTTGGTATTCTTTTAGTCTAGTGAAGACCCAAACCACCAGGGGTGAGTAGAGCTCTTTATCTTTTGTACATACAACTGTGGTATACTATATTCACCATAAATAATATATTTATTTAGTGTGGGTGGAGCATCTTTGCAGTGGGTTAGCGCACACACACACACACCTCCTACCTTTACAAGACTACAGAGCACTGAACAACTTGGTTCAGCATCTGGAAAAAGCATGAATTTGTGCAGTGAGGGACAGGATTCACCTGTAAAGCTCAGGTGATTTCAGACAAAAAAAAAATATTCCTCACAGCAAGTGCTGTGTTTCAAATAAAAAATAAAGTTTACTGAATGAAATCAAAAGTTCAGCATGCATAAAAATAGTAACAGTCTAGCATATAAAATTGGAAACAGCCTGACCTTGTTCAATTACATGTTGTCTTAAATTGAGAAATTTCTTCCTCCTAAGCTGAGTGGTTTTTACAAGATCTGGATCATCAGTTTGTCACTCCTCCACTCCCACTGAGTCACCATTATTAGACCTCCTTACTGATTAGAGGATGGGCCAGTCTGTCATTTCTGTGTGACCACTACTCCCTTGGAACCTCCCATTGCTGGAATATTCTTCAGTTGTAGAGCCTTGTCAGTCCTGCAGTAATATATACAGAGGCAATGGGGTCAGAAAATTTGATAGGCAAACTGAGATAGATAGAAACAAACCAAGAAGTTTGGCCTTGCATTACCAACGAAAGAGAAGCTGAGCCAAATTGTTTAGCCAAAAAAATGGATTGGTGAACTGATGGAGACACTCCCTGCGTCTTTGTTCAGAGCTTGGCAATGGTGGTGGATAATTCAGTACATAGGCTTAAGATTGATTGTTGTAAGAAGTGCCAGGAACCAGTGTGGGAGTTGCATGCTTAGCCTCGAGAGCCCTGGCTGTTGTATTTGGTGCTGGTTTGGCTGCATATAGCACAAGTGTATGACTAACTATGGAAGATCAAAGGTTTTTTCAAGCTGGAATGTTTAATTTCTGGTTTGGGAAGATTTTATGCCATATCAAATTGTCCATTGGATTGAACAGCTAATTAGAGTGATTCAAGAATGAGCTGAATCAGCAGAGGGATCTGTCCTTTGGTCTGGCAAATCCTATGGGTCATCTCACAATATCGTAATAAAAATTGACACACATCTTTCACTCATACAATCTCCAAAAGCCCATTTTCAGATTATTCCTTAATCTGTAGATATAAGTGTTGCTGGCTACCTTAGAGACTATGCAAAAGTAGCTTCTCTTGCAGATGTAGGATGGGTATACAAAGAAGGGGAAGTCTACAAGATTCAGGTCAGAGGCATGGCCTAATTAAACAACTCCTCATTATTTTGGTGATCCCCTAAGTAGGCAGGTGTCTATAGCAAATGTGACAAAAGAGGAGCCAGAGGTTAGGTCTCCAGTGGCAACAAATGTTGAGGCGCTGCAGAAGATCAATGCTCTGGAAAATGAACTTGCCAGTCTAAAAGCACAGATAGTAAAAACTGTAACTTTGGTAGAACAGCAAAATTGGCAGCAGGCAGGTTGAGGTCTGCTATTCCCACAGCTAGAGTACATAAAAAAAAGTACCAACAATTCCACTTCCACCACCACCACTACCTCCTTCTGGACATTATAGGAGCCTATTTACCATTAATCTCAATATGGAGCAAAAAGGGGAAAAAATCACCTTGGGACAGAATTTAACAGACAATGAACCAAAGAGGCCAGAAAACCTAATCTGCTTGAAATCCTTAAAGCTATGAACAGAGTAAAATTGTGGCCAGAGAAAACCAAATCAAAACTGGCAGATCTTACTGATTTAGCAACACTCATTACAGAAAAATTGGAAAAGAAATTTTCTCATCAGTACTAAAATGACAGCCACAGTGAAATAGAACAGATATTACAAATTCCAGTTTTAAGGCCACTTTAGAAACTCTACTGTTTGGACCATATATGCCAAAATCTACGGAAAAAATGAAGACGTTGATTGAAAAATGTTCAAATTCAAAAGACAAGCATTTTAGAGGTGGTATTGTTCATGGGGTGTTTTTGTTTTTGTGATTAATAATCACTGATTCTGTAGCAATGAAGGCCTTGTTAAATAGTACTTTGAATGAAAGTCATTGGCAGTATGTTATTCAGTGATTTGGCTCCTCTCCCCCAAATAAATTAAGATATTTTCCAAAGTTTTAGAATGATTTATGGTAAGAACTGGAATGATTATCAAACAAGAAGAAAGTATTGTGAAAGGGCACACAAAGCAGTGAGGTATTCACTGCTTTGGGAGTTCCTTCAGGAGTGACCTAGAGGATGAAGAAATTAGGATTTGATAGTCTTTAGGTGGTGGTTGGGTTTGCAGCTAGTACATAGAAACATGATGACAGAAAAAGACCGTATGGTCCATCCAGTCTGCCCATCCATCCAATTAATTTAGCATTATAATTATCATCACTTTCTTAGAAATGCTCTGTAGTTATCCCATGCTTTCTTGAATTGAGATAACTGTTTTTGTTTCTACCGCTTCCACTGGGAGGTTGTTCCACGCATCCACCACCCTCTCTGTAAAGAAATATTTCCAAAATTTACTTCTGAGTCTACCCCCTTTCAACTTCATCTCATGACCCCTCATTCTAGAGCCCCCTTTCCATTGAAAAAGGCTCACCACCTGTGTATGGAATCCTTTGAGATATTTGAATGTTTCTATCATATCTTCCTTATCTCGCCTTTCCTCTAGGGTATACATGTTTAGATCTTTAAATCTATCCTCATATGCTTTAGAATGAAGACCACTCATCATTTTAGTAGCTACCCTTGGGACCGACTCCATCCTGTTTATATCCTTTTGAAAGTGCGGTGTCCAAAATTGTATACAGTAGTCCAAGTGAGGTCTCTTCAGGGGCAATATTACTCCTTTTTTCTGTTGACCATTCCTCTCCCTTTGCAGCCAAACATCTTTCTGGCTTCTACCGTCGCTTTATCCACCTGTTTATCCACCTTAAGATCCCACTTTTCTTTATGCTTAGAAGAATTTCACCTCAGTGAGCTGCGGCAGTCAAAAAAGCAAACAGAATGTTGGGAATTATTAGAAAGGGAATGGTGAATAAAACGGAAAATGTCATAATGCCTCTGTATCGCTCCATTGTGAGACCACACCTTGAATACTGTGTACAATTCTGGTTGCCGCATCTCAAAAAAGATATAATTGCGATGGAGAAGGTACAGAGAAGGGCGACCAAAATGATAAAGGGAATGGAACAGCTCCCCTATGAGGAAAGACTAAAGAGGTTAGGACTTTTCAGCTTGGAGAAGAGACGGCTGAGGAAGGATATGATAGAGATGTTTAAAATCATGAGAGATCTAGAACGGGTAGATGTGAATAGGTTATTTACTCTTTCGGATAGTAGAAAGACTAGGGGGCACTCCATGAAGTTAGCATGGGGCACATTTAAAACTAATCGGAGAAAGTTCTTTTTTACTCAACTGCACAATTAAACTCTGGAATTTGTTGCCAGAGGATGTGGTTCGTGCAGTTAGTATAGCGGTGTTTAAAAAAGGATTGGATAAGTTCTTGGAGGAGAAGTCCATTACCTGCTATTAAGTTCACTTAGAGAATAGCCACTGCCATTAGCAATGGTTACATGGAATAGACTTAGTTTTTGGGTACTTGCCAAGTTCTTATGGCCTGGATTGGCCACTGTTGGAAACAGGATGCTGGGCTTGATGGACCCTTGGTCTGACCCAGTATGGCATTTTCTTATGCTCTTATGTTCTTAATACTGTACCTTTCCCTTGGGTTTTTGCATCCTAAATGAATTACTCTGCATTTTTTAGCATTAAATCTTAGCTGCCAGACCTTAGACTATTCCTCGAGCTTCGCTAGATCCCTCCTCATGTTTTCTACTCCTTCTTGGCTGACCATCCTGTTATAGATTTCGGTATCATTGGCAAGAAAGACAAACCTTTCCTGACAATCCTTCCATTATGTTGCTCACTAAAATGTTGAAAAGAACCGGTCCAGGGACTGATCCCTGAGGCCCACCCCCCTCCTCAGAGAGACCTTTGTCACATCCCATTCAGCCAGTTTCTAACCCAGTTTGTCACTCTAGGATCCATACCAAGGGTGCATAATTTATAAGTTTTCTGTGCAAAATCATGTAAAAGGCCTTGCTGAAATCTAAGTACACTACGTCTAGCGCTCTCTCTTGATCCAACTCTGGTCATCCAATCAAAGAAATGAGTCAGATTTATCTGGCAAGATTTACCTGTGGTAAAGCCAAGCTGCCTCGGATCTCGCAATTCATTGGATTCCAAAAATTGCACTATCTTCTGTTTTAGAAGCAATTCTATTAGTTTTCTCACCACTGAGTTCAGACTATATGGCCTGTAGATCCCAGCCTCCTCCTTACTTCCACTTTTATGTATAGGAAACACATCTGCCCTTTTCCAGTCCTCCAGAACTACTCCAAACTCTAAAGAAGCATTGAAAAGGTCAGCCAGCAGAGTTGTCAAGATATCTCTAAGTTCCCTTAGTATCCTTAGCTGTATCCCATCTGGTTCCATTGCTTTAGTTATTTTAAGTTTAGTTAGCTCCTCATAAATACAGTATCCTGAAATCAATTGAGTTGTGGGTGGGTTGCTTATTATTAATTTGTTATATGACTTATTTGAGAAGACAGATTAACAGCTCTGACTTCACAGTGAGAGTGGGATGGGTTTGAAATACATTTCTTGAATGTTAATGTATCTATATTTTATTGTAATATATAGTATGCATTATATTGATTATTTTATTATGCTGCTTTTTTATACTTTGCTGTAAACTGCTTTTGGTTGAACATTGTTCAAGGAAGACAGTATATACATGTAATATAACATAACCAGAATTTAGTCAATAAGAACTGTACAACACAAGATGGTAACCCACATGAAAGAGAGACTTTGCTAATTTCAATAAATCCACACAGATAAGTTCCATACTTAATTCAACACCAAGATAGCTTCTCCTACATTCTTCTTGTTCTACTGAAGGTTTTTTTTAGTTAGGCATAGAGAACTATATAGACCTTCTCTAGAAATCACATATTCTTTGGCAGTCTAATTATCTAATAACATTATAATACCACCTGTTTAGCTAGACTACATTAGGCACCGTACCTTTTAATTATGTTATTAACCCCATATATCTTAATCCAAGTTAATTCGACCTGTTCATTGTAAGACATTTACTTGTCATTGTTATTGTTGAGAATGTAAACCGAATTGATCAATAATTCTGTTATTGGAAAGTCGGTATAGAAAAATGTTAAATAAATAAATTAATTAACTCTTGCCGTTTGAAGCAGAGAGCAATGTTGGAGTTAAATCACAAGTATAAGGCTTATTGGTTAAGGGTAGTAACAGCCGAATCAACATGTTACCCCCATGCTTATTTGTTTTCCCAGTTGTAGAATTCATGTCCTTGTTGGTTGCTGTCGGAAACTAATTCCCCTTTTTCCGTTTTTCCCCCTGCCATTAAAGCAGAAAGCAAAGTGAGTTGCATCAACAGTATGAAGGATTGTTGGTTAAGGGTAGTAACCGCCACACCAGCAAGTTACCCCCATGTGCTCTTTTCGTCATTTCCAATCTCTAGACTTCAGGGATCCACAGTGTTTATCCCTTGCCTCTTTGAAATCTTTCACCGTTTTTGTCTTCACCACCTTCTCTGGAAGGGCATTCTAGGTATCCATCACTCTCTCCGTGAAGAAATATTTCCTGATGTTAGTTCTGAATCGTCCTCCCTGGAGTTTCATTTCATGACCCCTAGTTCTACTAATTTCTTTCAGGTATCTGAAGGTCTGTACCTCCGCTCCTCCAAAGTATACATATTTAGGTCCTTCAATCTCTCCTCATAAGTCATTTGATGGAGACACCCCCCCACCACCACCACCACCAATTTTGTCACCCTTCTTTGGACCGCCTCCATCCTGTCTGTCACTTTTGAGATATGGTCTCCAGAACTGAACACAATACTCCAGGTGAGGCCTCACCAAGGACCTGTAGAAGGGGATTATCACCTCCTTTTTCTTACTGGTTATTCCTCTCTCTTTGCATCCCAGCATTCTTCTGGCTTTAGCTATTGACTTGTCACATTGCTTCGCTTTCTTCAGATCGCTAGACACTATCACCCTAAGGTCCCTGTCTTGCTCCATGTACAACAGCCCTTCACCCCCCATCAGGTACAGCTCTTTTGGATTACCACACCCCAGATGCATGACTCTGCACTTCTTGGCATTGAATCCCAGCTGCCAAATCTTCAACAACTGTTCAAGCTTCCTTATAACATGTATCATTCTCTCTACTCCTTCTGGCATGTCCACTCTGTTGCAGTTCTTAGTATCATCCACAAAAAGACAAACTTTACCTTCTATCCCTTCCACAACGTCGCTCACAAAGATGTTGAACAGCACCGGTCCTGACACCGATCCTTGCGGCACTTCACTTGACACCGTTCTCTCTTCAGAGTAGGTTCCATTTACCATCACACACTGTCTCCTATCCATCAATCAGTTTGGCACTCATTCCCAAGCTTCTCATTTTATTCATAAGCCTCCTATGCGGGACCATATCAAAAGCTTTGCTGAAATCCAAGTAAATAACATCAAGCACTCTTCCTCGATCCAATTCTTCAGTAACCCAATCAAAAAAATCAATCAGATTTGTCTGACAGGACCTTCTCTTGGTGAATCCATGCTGCCTCGGGTCCAGCAATCCTCCTGACTGTAGATAGTTCACTATCCTTTCCTTCAGCAGAGTCTTCATTATTTTTCCCACCACCGAGGTGAGGCTAACCAGCCTGTGGCTTCCAGCCTCCTCTCTACTCCCACTCTTGTAAAGTGGGACCACCACCACTTCTCCAATTACTCAGCACCACTCCTGTTTCCAGGGGTCTATTGAACAGGTCATGCAGTGGACCCACCAGCACATCTCTGAGCTCCCTCAATATCCTAGGATGAACCTCATCAGGCCCCATGGCTTTGTCCAGTTTCAGTTTTCCTAGCTCTTCTATAAATGGAGTTTCATCTACTCCACCCCCCTCCTGGAGAAGGTCTGTTAACTACTGACAGACCTTCTCCAGGATCTTCTTAAGTGAAACCCTCTCAAATCAAAGGTCCCCTCTAGCCCTCAGAACCTCTCCAACCTCCCCCACCTCCCCAACCTCCCCCACCTCTCCACCCAGTTCTTACCCATTAGCAGTTCTTCTAGGGGCAGGAGTGAATCTCCAGTCTCTCTCACCCATCAGTTCTGGATTTTGAAAATGGCTGCTAGACAACCCGAGGCCAATACCATTATGTTGTTTGGCAGAATGTTGAAAACCAGAGCTGCAGGACAGGAGCAATTGGTGATCCCTTGTGCCCCTAGAAGACCTGCTGATGGGGTAAGAACTGGGTGAGGAAAAGCCAGAGGGGCCCTGGGGTCCTTTGATTTGAGCAGGTTCAGTGGGTGGGAAAAGGGATCTGGACCCAGACTAGGTGGCATTTTGTTCTTTTTAAGATGGTGGCTGCTTCAAAACAAAATTTAGTTTGGTTTTCTTTCCTTTCATTTCAAAATGAAAATTTCCTATTTTGTTTCAAACAGCACATCCCTAATGCTAATAGAAATAGCAGTTCCTTTTCCCATCTGTGGAATAAATTGTAGTTTAAATATGATTTCTGCCTTAAATTTGTTGCCTTGGAATTGCACTTTAAAAGCACTCTATGATGATAATTTTCAACAGCTTGTGTGTGGCGGTGGTCTGTGGGTACAAATGATTTGCAGACTTTAGCCCGAATTTTCAAAGAAGACTTATGTGCATAAGTCCGCCTTGAAAATGTACAGGTATCCCCAGTATGTGTGTATGTATATGCTCAGGAAGTTACACCTGCATGCACAATCATACAAATACTTTCAAAAATCAAAATTATGTACATAAATGCTTTCCTCATTCCAACTCTGCCCCTTGCATCGCCTACCGCAAGTACAGGAAAAAGGGAAGGCGTAATTCAGTTCTGTACATAGATTTTCCCCCATGCAATCCCAGGCTAATTTCAAAAGCCAGTTTACATGCATAAATTGGGGTTTATGCACATAAGTCCTTTTGAAAATTACACCAGGAACTGAACTACATACATGGGGAGAGTAATTGTCTAATAGCCAGTATAGGCTAAAGTCTGTACATTTTACTCACAGACTTTTAGCCTGAATTTTCCAGAAACAGAGCAGAGATACACGTATAAAGTTACCCTGCTCAGGAGCAACTGTAACTTTGTGTGCATTTATTTGAAAATGAAAAGTGTGCACCCTCACCTCAAATCCAACCCCTAGAATGCCTCTTTGTAGAGTACATAAAGGTACACATGAAATTGCTTTTGTGTGCACTTTTATATGCACAACCTCCTGGGTAATTTTTAAAAGGCCATTCATGCACAAGTTTTGTGCATGTAAATGGCTTTAAATTATCCCCATAAAAATATATTCTTACTATGTCTTCTGTCATTTCTATTGTCATAATCTAAAGACTTTCAGCACAATATAAAGAATGTAGGGGAAACTGTATGGGTCTTAGATTAAGTATGGGGCTTGTAAGAACCAAAAATTAAGATGATAATGGTTGGAATGGCCAACCAACAAAAGTGATGGAGGCCAGCACTGTAGTGGCATTTAAACATGCTTGGGCCAGAGATAGAGGGCCATGGTAGGAACAGGCTTGAGAGATGAGATAAGACGTGGGAAGTAGAGCTGGTATTAGTATTAGTGTAGTATATTGGTATAGGTATTAGTGTAAGTGAGGGAATCTATATGATTATCTACCCAAAATAGTAGAGAACTAGAGAAGAAGACAGCATGGCAGATTGGGTGGGCCAATTAATTCTTACCTGCCATCATCTATTATGTTAGTGTAAAGGGGCCTATGGTCCCTTCACTAGGACTATGTTCTTCCTAGGAGGACATATTGAGAGTGGCAGAGTAGTATTGTGGACTAAACCATTTTCTATGCCACTCTCATGTAAGAGTAGCCACAATGTATTTATTTATTTTAAATGTATAGACTGCTTATCATAATTCCTAAGTGGTTTGCATAAGTACATATATAAATATTAAAACATAAAACATTGGCTCTTAAAACATGATAAAAGCAATAAAAAAAACCCCCATAAAAACAAGAACATATCCTTTTCATCTCTGATATATCTGTCATTCTGTTTCATAAAGCTTTAATAGTCCTGCCTAAAACAATAAGACCATTGAAAACATAAAAAAAATATAAAACGGCCTTTCTCTAGTTAAAAGCTTGTTTAAAAAAGAAGCTCTTAACCATCTTCCTGAATTTTAGTAGGGAGCTTTCCTCCTTAATATTGTGTGCCATTAAGTTCCTTAGTTCCAGACCTTGTATGTAGAAGAGCCACTTTCGGATTTCATTCAACCTTTTCACGTGGAATGAAGGGACATCAAGGAGTTTTTGTGATGCCAATCTCAGAGGTCGAGAAAGTCGAGAAAATTTGAGTGCAGTATTGAAGCTTGGTGGAGCAAGTCCGTTTAATCCTTTAAAAACAAGCATAAGGATCTTAAATTGAATCCGCCAATTTATTGGCAACCAGTGGTGTTTCATCAAAATAGGGGTAATGTGCTGACAAATTGAAATACAAGACTTTATACGAGCTGCCAAATTCTGGACATATTGAAGGACTCAGATAGTTGTTTGAGAAAGGCCAAGATACAAAGCATTACAGTAATCTAGCGATGATATAACAAGTGAATGCACAGTTGTCTTCAGATTATTTTCATTAAGGTAAAGACGCAGACTATGTAACATGTGTAGCTTATAGGAGACAATTTTGACTACCTTGTTGAGGTGAGGTTTAAGGGACAGCCTGAGTTCATAATAACTCCTAAATTACATGCCTGGGAAACAGGCTCATAATTCAGAAGGAAGGAGTTCGGGGAAAGTGAGAAATCCAAGCTCTCATCTCTTCATGATAGTGTGGAATTTGGGAAGGGATAAAACCAGGTGTTACAATTTTGAGTGGGGGTGGTGCAAAAACTCTGGAAACTTCCAGGTACTACCTACTCACTTTTAATGCACAGCACCAGTAGAGAGAAGGGAATTGACAAATGTGGGAAGGTGGAGATAGAGAGGAAGCTGGATGGGTGGGGGAGTTGTGGAGAGAGTACTTGGCAAGTGAGGGTGGATAGAGAGAGAGAGAGGATTTGAGGGCAGGTATGGGGTTAGAGATAGAGAATGCTGAGCACTGCAAAAAGGGGGCAAAGAGGTTGGGGCAATGCAGGCATGCTGCCCTCTGTCATGGAGGTTATTTATTTATTTATGTTCCGCCTTTCACCTCACTCGGATGGCCATGGTAGTGGTGTGGAGATACTTCTTTCTCTCTCCTTCTTCCTCCTCAGTGTCATTCCTTTTTTATCCTATGAGGCACATGCCATCAGTTTGTTAACCCCACTCCCTCTCTGGTTAGCTGTTATCTAGCGAGCTCATGATAAGCCCTCTCTCCTCTTTCCTCACTGACTTTTGACTCTTGACTTTCCTTTTTTTCTGAGCCATCCTTCTCCTCCCTCATCCTTGGTAACTTCAGTTGTCATGTTGCTGAACCCTCAGATCCTTATGCCTCAAGACTCCTTGCCCTCATTTCCTTATCTGACCTCCAACTAGGTTCTATTGCCCCTCTAAACCAACATGATATATGAAACAGGTCTTATTCAGCCTGATCCTTTCTTCCAAATGCTCACTCTCAGACTTCTTCACCACATTTCTTCCCCTGTCTTACTACTACTTGCTATCCTTCACATTTAAGCACTTTCCTCCCCATATTCGACCAGTCATCACAAACACATTTAGGAACATTCAAACTGACCCCTACATACTCTCTGCTACTGGCCCTCCACTCCTCTCCTCCACTTTCTCATTGACATTTGTTGATGAGACAGTCCATTCCTCTGCTCTGGACAGTCTCACACCTCCCTTCCCATATACTGTGAGACATGCCAATCCCCAACAATGGCTCACATCTATGGTGCAATTCTTTCATTCCTGCAACCACTCTGCAGAGCATCTCTAGCTTAAAACCTGTTCTCGTGTTGATTTCATACATTTCAAATTAATGCTGACTCCTTTCCGATCAGCTATCAAGCTCATCAAACAAGACCGTTGTGTCCATTTGACCAACCGCCCACCATTTCTTTACACTCTTAACTCCCTTCTCAAACAGCCACTACTTCCCAACTCCACTCCCTGTCAAGGTCATTTATTTATTTACAATATTTATAAGTCACCTACTGCAAGTGCTCTAGGAGGCATATGCAACATAGCATTCATAATTATCAAATAGACAAGATAACCAAAAGAAAACAAATCATAAATAACAGATGACAATGTCAATGAAAAGAATAAAATACCCAGAATGCTAAACTAACAGATGCAATCTGCATCACATAAATGCCTGCTGGAAAAAAATGGCTTTAGCATTGATCTGAAAGGCAATCACAAGTTTTTTGGCATGAGTATCATAGTATTGGAGTCACCACTGAGAGAGCTCTCTGCCAGATGTACTCATTGCATGGAAGGGGCATCATGCAGCCCCCGTTGTGATTGTTGATTTCTTTCATGACAAGTTCCACAAAAATACTCTTAAGTTCTCCACTGGCCTTCCCTTACCTCCTCTCCCCAGTTCTTCTCCACCTTCCTTAATCCCTGTCATTCTCTCCTCCTCCTCTGAAATCACTGAGCAGGAAACTGCCCACTTTCTCTCATCCTTCAGGGTAACCTCTTGCTCGTTTGAGCCCATCCCTACCCAGCTCTTCAATGCTATTATCTCCATCATGCGTCTGTCACTTTCTACTGCAACTTTCCCCATTGTCTTCAAACATACCATAGTCACACCATTCCTGAAAAAAAAAAACGTCATCGGTCCCTTCCTGTCCTGCTAGCTATAGTCCTTTCTCCCTCTTCCTGCCTAAAGTGAGGAAAACCAGAAGAGGTGATTGTTCCCTGCTGCCTGGACCTTTTATCCATAAAATCCTGTAGGGCAGGAAGGGTGGCAGCAAAACTTCCTCCCAGAACACAAGGCAAAATCTTAAAAAAAAAAAAAAAAAAGGGCAAACCTGGAACTCTCCTGCATGGAGTCACCTGTGATCGGTCCACATTTGTACGATGGAGAGCAGCAGAATCTCCTCTACCCCCAGCATTCCCATGAAAAGGCACTCCCTGTAGGCTAAGTACCAAGGATCTCACAGAAAAACTTTCAAAACAAGTCAAAAAAATCCCTTAAACAACCCTGGAACATCCTCACTGAACAGGCTGTGCACCTTTCATGCAGGATCAAGGCAGTGGGGCCTAGCACACCAAGAACAGGAAAAAAAAAAATCAATGCTGAAAAAAACAGCTCCTTTTACTCTGCTAACTTAAAATGCCAAACCCAGCTATGATGCAACCTGCTTTTATACCAGGAGGGGCTAGCCATTCTAGTAACTTCTGGGGAGGTGCTATTCTGAAATAGTGCACCCCTCCCTCTACAGCCTATCTCCTACTCCTAGCTCAAAGAGTTTAGGAACTAGGGCTATATAGTGGTGATCCCAATGGAGTCCCACAATAAGTTTCAGGAAGCAGGGACTTTTATGTGTGTCTGTAAAGCGCTGCATAGACCTGATAACACTAAACACAAAATAATAATAATAAGGCAGAACAGGATTCCCAGTGGTAGTAAATACAGTACAGTACAAATTTTTTAAGTGTGCCAGAAAGCACTAAATGAATACAGTCTTTGTTATATGATACAGATTCTTTAGAAGAGAGTACAGTATAGATCTCCATTTAAATACTGTAGATCTGCAAAACAATTGAATAGACAGATATTTAAAAAATGGAAGATTGCTCATACCCAATATTCCTTAGCAGAAGCATAGCATCCAAGTGTTAAAGAGAGAAAGTAAGTAAGAACTCATCATGACTTCAGGAGAATAACAATGTGATGTAAGCTTACATGAAGTTTATGTTGAGATAAAGCAGGAAAAGGCCTAGAGTGAGCTCTCTGGGGAAGACAAAGATCTGGCTTTAGAAAAGAGATTAAATAAATTAAATGCTTGCTAAATAAATTGTTCAAGAATTCAGCAAATTCCACCAAAGGATATAAGTCATGATGCTGAGTACAGAAATTAAGATACATATATACACTGAGGACATGAACACTGATTTATGATTATTCTGGAAAATTCTTCCATAAATAAATGCAGCTGGTTGTTATAAAATGTGGAATCACATTTTGTTGCTGTAGATAAGTAGAAAGTTTCTTCCTTCTGAGGATTTTGTTGAGCGTGTTTGTTTTTCAACTATTTGAGAAATCACTTCAAGGTCTGTCTCAATCTACCACCATCCTCACCAAGGATATGAAATAATGAGAACCTCTGGTTCATTCTTCACCTCACCTGAGCAGAGAGACTGGGAACATGCAGTAGAAAATTGAGCAAACTGAACAGGACACAGGAAGCAGGTCTTATTCCTGCCGAGTGATCTTATGCGGTGTAGGATAAGTGATACTGTCTGCATGTACATCAGTTTTTGAGATGCCCCAAAGGGACTCAGCACATTTAATCCAGCTGGTTTTGGATACTGTGAACCGTTGGAGCCACAGATTATTAATGCATCTCTGAACGAAGAACAGTGTGGGCTAACCAAGATGATTCATTGCAAAAGAGAAACAATTAATATTGTTGCTGGAATGCAATGGTGTATTGTCTTAATAGCAAACCGTTCAGCACTCACAGGCAGTTTAAGATTCCAAAGAAGTGCCAGAATCAACTTGTATATCCCAGAGATCTTGTGTGGTAGATTTTCTCCAGTAATGAACATTGCAAGTCTTTTCTACTGGTATTGGCTTGTAATAAACAAGTCAGTACCTGTTAAAGTTCCTTTTGTTACGATGGGCATGAATAAAATAAGGTGCAGAAGCAGAACAGATTATTATAAGTAAAGCATGAGTACCAATCAGTATTTCAGAAGCACATGTGCTCTAATCAATTCAAAACAACACTACGAAGGAGAAAAATCCAGAGAACATGGTGAAAGTTTTGCTTGAAATTTCTGAATTATTTAAGAATTAGGCAAATGTCCCACAATGTTCCTTTTTCAAGCTTTACTGCAAAGATGCTTTTCTGTGCAAGGATTTCCCTTCCAGAAAACTGCTGAAAATGGAATCTTTGGGCAAGCTATGTGCTACGTGAAAATCACGAAGGCAAAGTGATTACACATGTTTTGCATTGCTTTCTCCCAAAGCCTTAAATATGACCCTTAAATTGAAGAAGGTGCAGGCCTGGTGGTACCGGGTGTGCATATCATGCAATAGCACAGGGCGGCACACCTGGAGGGATGGCAGAAGAAGCAGCCCACGAGGCTGCCAGTGGACCTGTCCCACTAGCAGATGAAAAGAGAAAGAGGCCCATGGAACCTGCTGGTAGATTGCATCCCACCGGCAATCCAGAAGTACAGAAAGCCCGTGAAACTGCTGATGGACCCCATCTCACTGGTGGCTCAGAAGAAGAGGAGGCCTGTGAGGCCGTCGGTGGATTCTATCCCACCGGCAACCCAGATGAAGAGGCCGGTGAGGCCGCTGCTGGACCCCCATCTCACCAGCGGCCTGGAAGAAGAAGAGGCTGCCGGTGGACCCCCATCCCACTGGCAGCCAAAGAAAGAAGGAGCTCTTCCTCTGTGCTGGCGTACGCTGTTCAAATCACATGCAGCTAGCACGTTTTCTATGCTGATTTTGCAATGCATGAGATCAGCATAGAGGAAGTGCTAGGCTCCTGTGGTTTGATTAGCGCACAGGCCATAACACGAGGAGGAGTAGCAGAATTGCTCCCATTGGTATATGTGCATGTGTGTGTTTGTGTGTGTGAATGAATTAATGAATGAGAGCCTGGCCTGGGAGTGTGGTGTGTGTGGATGGGAACCTGACTGGAGAATGGGCTTTGTGAATGGGAGCCTGTCTGGGATATGTGTGTGTGTGTGGGGGGGGGGGGGGGGGGGGTAGGAACCTGTCTGGTGTGTGTGTGTTTGGGTAGGAACCTGTCTGGTGCGTGTGTGTGTGTGTGAATGGGAACCTGTCTGGGGTTGTTTGTGTGTGTGAATGGGAACCTGCCTAGGTGTGAATGTGTGTGCATGGGAACCTGTCTGGTATGTGTGTGTGTGTGTGTGTGTGTGTGTGTGTGTGTGTGTGTGAATGGGAACCTGTCTGGTATGTGTGTGTGTGTGTGTGTGTGTGTGTGTGAATGGGAACCTACCTAGATGTGTGTGTGTGTGTGTGTGAATGGGAACCTGTGTGTATGTGTGGGAAAAAAAAATGGTGCTGCCTCACTAATCTATGCCTTACTCAGAATGACTGGAATTAGAATGTTTTCAGGTAAGAAAAGTAGTGAATTTGCCATCTTTTTAAATTTTACTTATTGGATGTCTGTGTCTGCCAATTTGAAATAATTTATTGTTGTTTGGGAAATTTTTAAAATTTTGTATGAGCTCTTAATTATTTGATATTATTCTGTTCCTTAGCTAATTGGAAATATTATTTTATTAAATATGGTTTTACTAATATGATTGATTTATATTCCTTGATTTTATTGTTTGATGAATGATTTATGAGGACTGGTAATGTTTCTGTTTCTCCATTGCTGCATTGCATACAGAGTCTGGCTTGTTGCGGGTTGTGGTTCAGTTTCTGTTTACAGTTTATAGTCTCTGAATTTGGTGAGGATGAATCTGTGTTCTGCATGTTTAATTGAGGTGGGGTATTCTGTGTTAAAAAAAAAAGAGGAGGGGGCAGCACAGTAATTGTTTGCACAGGGGCAAAAATGCTAGCACTGGCACTGAGAAGGTGTGGAGTTTTTAATTCTTTAAACTTGTCCCTTGCAAGTTCTCTGCACAGCAAGAGGGTTATAAACAGTGTTAGGTGCCCTAGGTGAACCTTCTGCCTTGTTCTCCCCCCCACTCCCTCCCCTCCTGGTCCCATCCCCGTCCCCGACTTCATTTACTGAGACGCTGCTCGTGGCCTGCCGAGTGTTTGCTTTTCTCGGCCACGAGCAGGATGGGTACTGCTTGCAGCCAGCCGATCTATGCTTCTTTGGGCTGCGAGCAGGATGGCTGCCGCTCGCAGCCCCCACATGGTTTCTCTTCACTTCCCCCTAATGATTGGCGACCTAGGCAACCACCTAGTTCGCCTAATGGGACGCACCGGTCCTGTTTATAAATATCCTCATAGCATTAACCGAAATTTGGTCTATATTAGCTATGATTAGAGACTCCAGTTTCCTGCGGCAGACTTTTCAACATCCTGCGGCAAGAGTTTGCAAATTCTGTGGTGGACTTTCCAAACGTCTGCAGCAATTATGTGGCAAATTTGCGTAATTTTGTATACATTTGCATTTTAAATGTATAGTGCTCTCCTACCTTGCTTTTTTGTGCTTTTCATGGAGGAACATCTAGGACGCTAATGATTAGTAATGCTGAAACTTCAACCAAAACATGGCTACCAATGATTAATGATGCTGAGACTCTTGGAGGCAACTGTTACATGGTTGCTTCAGCTGTGTCACTGCACCATACGACTGCACTATTCTCCAGAAGAGCCAATGGAAGATCAGGATTTTTCAAGTGAGCGTGGGCTTTTTGGTAAGAAGATAGAGAGAGAGAGAGAAGCAAACAGGTTGGCTGGTTCTCTCAGCTGAAAAAAGATCTGCTAATCTCTGGAGGAATACTAGCAGTGAGTCACCTGCTTAGGTTGGGCAGCTAAGATAAACAGTCGGTGTTAGATGAATTGCAGAAAGAATTGCCGTGTCCCTGCGGTGGTCTGCTAGAATTCGCCGCATGATTGCTGCATTTCTGGACAGAAGAGGTGGGATAAAGGCTCCTGGAGTGAAAATAAGAAAACTATCCAGTGGTCCTGAGGAGTGTGAGTACTCTTCTGACATACATACATACATAGGGAGATTTTGAGCACCGGGCTCTGTGCTGATTTCTGAGCTGCTACTATTGTGGCATTAACCTCTACTTTAAAAGATAGTTATTCATCTGCATCACTTGTAAGCATCTGGATTACAAGAAAATCTGTTCTATATTGTTTAAATATTTAATCTTTGAATGCTTGGCCTGATCACTGTACTCCAGGGGTAGAAGGGTTATCTTCTTTTGCTCATCCCAGTTGAACCAGCATTGTGCTCCAGTATTGCCTGTTACCCTCAGAAAGTCAAGGGTACTTCACATGGCTGCTAACTCCTGTGGGTTAAAGAACATTAAGAAGCATTGCATTGCACATCTCTGGAGGACCGGGGAGATAATTGTACTTGTTTGTGCATGAGTACTACTAGGCCCAGTGATTAGTGCAGTTATATATCCTCCAGGGGTATAGTGAGTTCACTGATAATTTAAAGGTATAGCAGGCCTTGGTACTAGTAAATACAAAGATGTAACATATCCATGGGTGCACAGAATGTTACTTTAAAACTATTTGTACCGATAATGGATGTTTAAACTTTTGATTGTGTTTAAACTTTTTATGCACAATTTCTAATGCAATCCTAGTTCCTGCAATAATAAAGCAGTGTTGTTTTATTTCAGTGTGTTTGTTCACAGGTACAGTTCAACCTCAGAAGTCTATTTATAGAGGGGGGATCTATCATTACACAGGGCACACTCCTGGTTGGGGATACATACATTTTTTTTTTTAACTTTATAAAATATTTTTGAGATTTCTGTGCCCAGTTAATTTATTTTATACTTTATAGATGTAAAAAGGATCTTGGAAGCAGGGGAAGGGATCTGGAAACGGGGAGAGAGGAGATCTCAGAAGAGGAAAAGGAGATCTTAGAGGAGGGAAATGAAGTAGGAAGTTAGGCAGCAAAAGTAAAAAAAAATAAGTGATGGAAGAGGATAGATGCATAGAGGAAGGAGAAGATGGCAGAACTAGGGAGGATAAGGAAAGGGGAACGAGAAGAAGGGTGGGAGCAGGAATGGTAAGGAGCAGGGATGGGGGGTAGGGGCTGGGAAGAAGGGAGGATTGGGGATAGGGTGCAAGAGAAGGAAGAAACATCAGGAGTGGAGAAAAAGGATGAGGGAGGAGAACAAGAGAGGAGGGAGGTCCTGAGATCTGAGCTGGGGACTGAGATCCATAGAGAAGATATGGAAGTGTCCCTGCCCTAACCCTAACCTCACATTCTAACCCTCTCTCTATTAAGCTTCTCACCTCATACTCTCTCTTTTCCTCTCTCCACCCTAATTCATTTATTATCCCCATCCACACACAGACCCATCCACCCTTCTCCAGCATCTCTTTCTCTCAAACCCTGATTCCTTAGTCTCCCTATCACATATTCCCCATCTCCCCAGTCTCTTGTCACACTTCTCCCTAGCTTCTTCAACACACAAACTATCTCCCAGCCCCTTTCCCATAACCTCTTCTTCTCTCCATCTCCTCTTTCCTTATCCGCCACCTCTCCTATTTCATGCACCCCCCTCCATCACCTTCCTTTATGCCCCATGTCACATAACTTTCCCCTTATTCTCTATCTCCTGTTTCACACAACCTCCCCACTTGTTCCCCCTCCCATTTCACATAACCTACCCCCCTTTATTTCCCTGCTTCTGTTTCACACAAACCCCCAAATATCCCCGCCGCACAGAAGGTCTTCCTTACTCTCTCCCTCCCTCCCCCCCACCAGTGCGGGTCAGGCTGCATGGAGAAGGAGGTGAATTGGTGCATGTTGAGCGATGTCCTCCTCCTCCTTCTCTGTCGGCCAGGCCCAAATGCAGCTTTCAGTCGTGGTTGAACAATGTCTCTCAATTAAAAGCCCCATTCAGTACGGCAAGCAGTGGGGAAGGAGGAGGAGGAGAAGGAGGACGTGGCCCAATGTGCTGCCACTCACCTCCTCCTCCCATGTAACGAACGAATGGGAGGTGGGGGAAGAGGACGAGAACCAGAAAGTTGTTTCTCTGCTGCATGGCAGCGGAAAACGCAGGCAGCCGATGGGAAATTGCAGCTCATTTCTTCTGGAGTGGACCAATTTTCCTGGGAAGGAGCACATTTTGTGGCTCTTCCCACAGTCGCAGGTCCTATTTATAATGTTTCAAATAGCCATCATGAACCAGTAGAAACCATTTAAAAGGAATTGTTAACATGAGTGCTCTAAGGAGCAACAATCAGTTTAAAATAATATTATAAATTAAAAAATCATGTAATGTAGATAGTGGGAGCAAAAATCAAATTGTCCACATTGGTGCATAGAAACAGAGAAATATGTTGGCAGAAAAAGACTGATGGCCTAGCCAGTCTGCTCCTCTGTCCAAATAACTTAGGATCACTTCCTTGGAGATCCCCTGCATTTATCCCTTGCTTTCTTGAATTTGGATACTATTTCTCCACCACCTCCACTGGGAGGCTGTTCCACACATCTACCACCCTCTCTGTGAAGAAATACTTCCTAAGATTATTCCTGAATCTATCCCCTTTCACCCTCATCTAATGACCCCTCCTCATTCTTCAAAAATGGACAGAGCTACTTACTCATACTCGACCTATCAGCGGCCTTTGACACAGTTGACCACAAATGCCTAATACAACGACTTGCAGAAATTGGACTAACTGACTCAACCCTAAGCTGGTTCAAAACCTTCCTCCACAACCGAACATTCCAAGTCAAAATTAACAACATCAAATCAGATCTAACACCACTAGAAACCGGAGTGCCACAAGGCTCGTCACTATCAGCAATACTATTCAACAAGTATCTTCTCTCATTATGCCAACTCCTATCCAACCTCAGCATCACTCACTTCATATACGCCGACGACATTCAACTCATCATACCAATAACAGACACAATTGAGAAAGCGCTCACCCTTGCTGCCTCACATCTAAATAACATAAAAAACCTCCTAAACCAATTGAAACTCTGCCTCAACATGAACAAAACAGAATGCATTCGCCTCCAAAGAAAAACTACAATAACTAACACACACAACTTCATCCAAATTGAAAACACCAACATCAAACCCAGCGACAAAGTAAAGGCCCTTGGAATCTGCATAGACCCAGAAATAAACCTCAAAAAACATGTATCTGCAAAGATCAAAGAAGGCTTCTACAAACTACTAATACTAAAACCACTACTAAACTATAACGATTTCAGAACCACACTACAATCCCTAATCCTGACAAGCCTGGACTATTGTAACTCCCTGTTATTAGGCCTACCCAAAGCAACCACACGACCTCTCCAAGTCCTTCTAAACGCAGCAGCTAGAGTCCTTGCTGGCAACAAAAAAACAGACCACATCACCCTTGTCCTAAAATCTCTGCACTGGCTCCCCATAGACAAAAGCATTGAATTCAAAGCGCTAACTATGCTACATAAAACCATATATGGGAAAGAAATCAACTGGCTAAATGACGTAATACACCCACACGTCCCACGACGAAACACAAGATCTGCAAACAAAGCATTACTAGAAATTCCCCCAGTTACAACAGCCAAACTCACCACAACCGGTGACAGAGCATTCTCAATGGCAGCCCCTACTCTCTGGAATAAACTCCCAGAAAACATACGACTACAGAGTGACACAAAAACCTTCCGAAAACACCTCAAAACATGGCTATTCCAACAAGCCTACAGAGAATGCATAGGATAAGAAGAAAAAATATATATATGAACGCAGCCATCACCCACCAACTTGCAAATCACACTAAAACCCTCCCAGCACATAGCTCATCTACGAACTTCATTCAACTCACTACCAATTTCTGAAGCCCACCACCAACCCACCCTTCAGAATTCTCCGGTACCTCTTATTTAAAACCTTCAAAATTATCCTATACCTCTTATTTACAACCTTCTACATTGATCACATACAACAATCAACTACATTTTTACACCTTACAATTTGTTAAACCTTATATAGTTTTTCTTTTTGTTAAACGTTCCTACGTATTATTGTTAATCGTTCCGATTATTACTGTTTCACCGGATTAACATTATATGTACCACTGTTCCCACTGTACTGTTATATGTTATTTTTATATTTATACGTTCCTACTGTACTGTTATATTTATACGTAACGTTATATGTACTGTTGTTCCTACTGAAAACCGTTGTGAAGGCCAGTTCCAAACAACGGTATATAAAAGCACATAAATAAATAAAAATAAATAAATAAAAATTCTAGAGCCTTCTTTCCATTGAAAAAGGCTCACCTCCTGTGCTTAGAAACTTTTGAGATATTTGAATGTCTCTATCATATTCTCCTATCTCACCTTTCCCACAGGATACACATGTTTAGCTCTTTAAATCTATCCCCATATGCTTTAGAAGGAAGACCACTGACCATTATAGCAGCCACCCTCTGGACCGACTCCATCCTGATTATATCCTTATGAAGGTGCGATCTCCAGAATTGTACGCAGTATTCCAAGAGAGGTCTCACCAGGGACCTATACAGGGGCAATATCACCTCCCTTTTTCTGCTGACCAATCCTCTCCCTATGCAGCCAAGCATCTTTCTGGCTCTCACCCTCACTTTATCCACCTGCTTGGCCATCTTAAGATCATCAGATACAATTATCCCCACATCCCACTCTTCCTTTGTCCTTAGAAGAATTTCACCTCCATACACTGCAGATACACAGCTTTGCTTCAAAAAAGTACCTGCAGAGATTTGCACCAGCTTTTACTTCTGTTTGTTTTCCAGTAGAATTAAAAATGCTATTTATGTGCGTTATTCCCTCCCCCAAACTAAACACACCCTTAGGAACACCTCCAGACCTCACGGGTAGAAACCATGCCTGTTATAGAACAAGCTGTTGGCAATTTTCAGAAAATCCATTTCTGCTTGTAAAACACAGTTTTACCCACCTAAATAGCTTTGATTTTGACCTCATAGTAACTGTTTTTGCCATGCTTTCTTCTAAAATTAGTTAGGGCAACAAAGTAGATTAGAAGCCCTAAAAAGGAATACTTCTCCATAAACAGAAGTTTCTAATCGGACATTTTTTGGCTTCTAATCCACTTTGTTGCCCTAACGGCTTTCTTAGACAGCCTTCCTTCTTGCTTTGTTCTTCTAAAATTCTACACTATCTGGTTCTAATGCAAGGTTTGAAATTATTTATTTATTTATTTATTTATTTTGCATTTTTATATACCGACATTCTCTGTGGTAGAAATGAGATATTTAAATGTAGTTGTTTGATACATCACTTAGTTGTGACTGATTCTATCTTACTGAGTAATACTAATCAAATGTGTGTTTCCTCAGAGTAAAGCTGAACGTGAACTACTTATTTTATAACGGTTAAAATACTTGGGCAATTCAACCATGTTTTGCTAGCATTGCTCACAAAGTTTTAACATAGCAACGATGGCAGAGACAGACTAAATGGTCCACCCAGTCTGCCCAGCAAGCTTCTCCAGGTCGCAACTGCCACTCTGTGGAGACTACCCCCGTGTTTCTCATGCTTGTTTTTTTCTCTTCTTCCGTCACCTCTTTTGAAAACCACACCAATTTCTTTTCCCACTGACTTTTATTTAACATTAGGATTTGGTGCTCTTTCTATCGCTCCTTTTAATTTAGCTCACCCTGCCTCCTGCATCCTCCCACCCTGCCAGCATCATTGACATTCGTTTGACCCCTCTCTCTGCCTTAGTTGTTATCATCAGACAACAGGGCTTGATATAACTGGCAAGGCAAAGAGGGGAGTTTCTCAAAACCCCAAACCCTAGAGTTTGAACACCACCACCCTTTGGTAAAATGAGGAAGTACCTTAAGGAGGTGTTGACCATGTAGGAGGACATAGGTGAAGAGGAAAAAGTTTGGGCTGAATGAAAAAGTGTAGAGAAAGCAAGAAATTATTTTGTTAAGAAAGTAAAGTGTAACCCCCTGTTCCAATTTCTCCTGGATGACAGGGGGCTCATGTAGGAGGTCATGGGTCACTGCTGCACCTATGCTTCCAGGTTCTTCCCACACAGCGGGGGAAGGAGCAGTCTTTCCAGGACCTTAGGCTGTTTCTGGTGGTACTCGGCAACAAATCCAGTAGCAACAACAAAACACACACCACCGTGGGTACCGCTGTTCAAAAAATAAAATAATTTACTGTTAACACTGATTGCAGGTAAAATCACAGTAGTGCACATTTAGTGAAAATAAAGTCCATTAAACATCACAGTCTCAGTCATTAACCATGCTGCGCATCCCTGGTCAGGAAGACCCTTCCTGGTGCACTGGACATGTCTCTTGTTAGCACCTGCACTTCTAGATGCAGCTCTCTTAAATCAAGTAGATAAAAGCAGACGATCCGCCGACTGATGCTTTCCTCAGATAGCAATTCTCTAGGACTTTTGCTTGCAAGGCAACCTTCCCTCTGCCTCCCTACAAAGACAAATCCTCTCTGAAACCATTCTTGAAGAAATCCCTTCTTGAACAGAATAGGAGTACGGGCTTAACTCCCTTCTTCTTCGAGACCTCTTTCTTGGATCTTCGTAATATCTCAGGGATACCTAACGCTTAGACTTCAAGAGAAAATGTCTCCCATCCTGAAGGCCTGGGCACCTGAACATGGGCCCCATACACCTTCCCAGGACAGGAGACAAGAAGGGCAGCACCCCGCCAGTACCACTCTCTTGAGAGAGAGACCCGAACCATGAGGGCACAGGAGGTTTGTAAAAACTTTGACAACTCCTACAAAGACTTTCCACCCTTCCTACTCGACTTTGACCTCACACGAAATGTCTGAGAAGACTCCAAGGCATGCTAGTAAGGGACAATTTTGTGACCTCCTTCCAGATGCATTGGGGCTGCTACTGAAAAAAGCTTGAGCCTTAAGGTGCGACCTGCAAATCTTCTGCAAAGAAGGCACCTTCAATAGCAGCTTCTGGCTGGATCAAAGTGCTCTTACTGGATTAAATTAGGTACATTTATCCAAGAGATAAATGTTTTTGTTTGTTTTTTTTTTTTAAATCTCAGTGAATACAATTTTAAAATTAAAAGTTTAAAATTGATTTTTGCCAATGTAAGGTAACCAATGTAATTTTTTTAAGTATTGGATTGACTCATTCCCTACATGATTTTTCTCAGTATAATTCTTGCTGCCATATTTTTTGCAAATTGACGTTTTGTAAAGCAAGCCAACAGGGAAAGAGCCAGCAGGTACTCCAGCTGAGAAACTACCAGGGAGAGAACTACAGTCTTAAAAGCTGGTTGTCCCAGAATGTGTGCAGATCCCATACCAGATGTACGGTAATTTCACATAGGTTCATTCCTCTATTCTCAGAATATGTTTTAAATCTAAGGAATTCCAAAAGTCATTATCAGGGACCTGACTTTCTTAGCTAGTGTATAATAGTTAATAGCAGGCAATGGACTTCTCCTCCAAGATCTTATCCAAACCTTTTTTAAACCCAGCTACACTAACTGCACTAACCACATCTCCTGGCAACAAATTCCAGAGTTTAATTGTGCGTTGAGTGAAAAAGAACTTTCTCCGATTAGTTTTAAATGTGCCCCATGCTAACTTCATGGAGTGCCCCCTAGTCCTTCTATTATCCTAAATAATTGATTCACATTTACCCATTCTAGACCTCTCATGATTTTAAACACTTCTATCATATCCCCCCTCAGCTGTCTCTTCCCAAGCTGAATAGTCTCAACCTCTTTAGCCTTTCCTCATAGGGGAGCTGTTCCATCCCCTTTATCATTTTTGTCGCCCTTCTCTGTATCTTCTCCATCGCAACTATATCTTTTTTTAGATGCAGCAACCAGAATTGTAAACAGTATTCAAGATGTGGTCTTACCATGGAGCGATACAGAGGCATTATGACATTTTCCATTTTATTAACCATTCCCTTCCTAATAATTCCTAACATTCTGTTTGCTTTTTTGACTGCTGCAGCACACTGAGCCAACGATTTCAATGTATTATCCACTATGATGCCTATTTCTCTTTCCTGGGTGGTAGCTCCTAATATGGAACTTAACATCGAGTAACTATAGCACGGGTTATTTTTCCTATATGCATCACCTTGCACTTATCCACATTAAATTTCATCTGCCATTTGGATGCCTAATTTTCCAGTCTCACAAGGTCCTCCTACAATTTATCACAAACTATTGTAATTTAAATACTCTGAATAATTTTGTATCATCTGCACATTTGATTACCTCACTCATGTTGAAAAGCATGGGTCCCAGTACAGGTCCCTGAGGCACTCCACTGCCCACCCCCCTCCACTGAGAAAATTGTCCATTTAATCCTACTCTTTGTTTCCTGTCTTTCAACCAGTTTGTAATCCAGAAAGGACATCACCACCTATCCCATGATTTTTACTTTTCCTAGAAGCATCTCATGAGGATCTTTGTCAAATGCCTTCTGAAAATCCAAATACACTACATCTATCAGTTCACCTTTATTTATATGTTTATTAACCCCTTTCAAAAAAGTGAAGCAGATTTGTGAGGCAAGACTTGCCTTGGGTAAAGCCATACTGACTTTGTTCCAGTAAACCATGTCTTTCTATATGTTCGGTGATTTTGATCTTTAGAACACTTTCCACTATTTTTCTTGGCACTGAAGTCAGGCTAACCACTCCAGTCTGTAGTTTCCCGGATCGCCCCTGGAGCCCTTTTTAAATATTGCGGTTACATTAGCCACCCTCCGGTCTTCAGGTACAATGGATAATTTTAATGACAGGTTCCAAATTTTAACTAATAGGTCTAAAATTTCATTTTTTAGTTCCTTCAGAATCCTGGGATGTATACCATCCAGTCCAGGTGATTTACTACTCTTCAGTTTGTCAATCAGACCTACCAAATCTTATAGGTTTATAGTGATTTTGTTCAGTCCATCTAAATCATTACCCATGAAAACCTTCTCCGGAACAGATATCTCCCCAACATCCTCTTCAGTAAACACCGAAGCAAAGAAAATGTTTAATCTTTCCACGATGGCCTTATCTTCTCTAAGTGCTCCTTTAACCCCTCGATCATCTAATGGTCCAACTGACTCCCTCACAGGCTTTCTGCTTTGGATATATTTTAAAAAGTTTTTACTATGAGGTTTTTGCCTCTACGGCCAACTTCCTTTCAAATTCTCCCTTAGCCTGTCTTATCAATGTCTTACATTTAACTTGCCAACACTTATGCTTTATCCTATTTTCTTCTGTTGGATCCTTCTTCCAGTTTTTGAATGAAGATCTTTTGACTAAAATAGCCTCTTTCACCTCACCTTTTAACAATGCCAGTAATCATTTTGCCTTCATTCCACCTTTCTTAATGTGTGGGATATATCTGGACTGTGCTTCTAGGATGGTATTTTTTAACAATCTCCATGCCTCTTGCACATATTTTACCTTTGTAGCTGCTCCTTTCATTTTTTTTCTATTTTTCTCATTTTATCAAAGTTTCGCTTTTGAAAGTTTAGCATGGGCTTCATCAGGGAAGACTTCTTCAGTGTACTATAGACGTCAGCATTGATTACAGTAACAAGCCAGCTAAGGATGGATTCTCATGTGAAGACAGGATCTGCATATTCAAAATTGGCTGTTATAAATAGTTCATCTAAGCATTGTTTTAGTTGGACTCTAACTTTTTATGACATTTAACATTTTTGTATTGGAGATTGTGCTGTTTTGAAATCTTGCATTTTTATATACTGATTTGAATTTTTCTAATACGCTCTAATAAAAGTTGCTTGATTTTTGCATACGTGTTCTGCAATAATAATCTTTATTTTCATATATATATAAATTTGGTGGGGATAGTGAGAACTCCTATAGTACTCCTGTCTGTCTGTAAGTATCACAGGGTTGAGATCCTTCCTTTTACATTGACTATATGGTATGTCTTCCAAGAAAGACACTATCCACTCATCATTATCAGCAAATATATATATATATATATATATATATATATATTCTTTTCTTAATATTGGACCTGTTTTCTAAAGCAAAGCATCAAGGAACTTAGCTAAACATTTAGAAATGTCTAGCATTTGATTCATACCAGGAAGACCTCTGTTGGGTTCCAAAAAGAACTAAGTGCAAGAAAATTCAGAGCAGATGTCACTTTGGCAACCACCATCTTTCTAATCTGAGCTTCTACATTCTTCTTTAAATTTCTGAGGTCATATATTTTGATCATCCAAACAATATGTAAAGCTCTCTCCTCTAGGTGAGCTAAGGACTGAATGCCTGATTGCCTCACCTCATAATTACTGTCATTCAGACAGCATCTGCTCTAGTTTATTTATTTATTGAATTTCTCTCCCACCATAGCGCTCTAGGCAAGTTACTGTCTCAGCAAACATAAAATTAGAGCATTTCTAATTCTGCACATGAAACCAGTGACACAAAACTCAGACTTAAATCAATTCACTTAACAACTTATGACAATATTCAAATAAACAATCATACTTAACAAAAATAAAAGCTAAAATACATTGTTCAAAAAGCTATCTCATTATCCAATTACTGTCTCACCTCCCACTGTTAAAGTATTCCCCTCAAACCTCCCCAGTAATCTCACAAAAATTCCCACACCACATCTGACTACCATCTCGCCTCCCATTATTAAAACGTCCCCCACCCCAAACCTGCCTAACAATCACTAAAAAATTTCTATCCCAAGCAACCCATAACCACTCAACCACCTCCTTAGCAGCCCATCCAACAATCCACATGACCAGAGAAACTGTAAATGTTACGGGACCGGGCCGTGCCCCGGTCCCTCCTCCTACCTCGGGGCCGGCCCGGCCCGCTTGGAGCTCTCCTCGGCCGCGTAGGCCCGATCCCTGGCCTGCTGTGGTTCTCCCTGCTCGAGGGAGACGCCACCGACTCGACACTCTTGTCCCCGCCCCCTAGGCACGCGTGCGCCTGGGGGCTGAGGCTTTAAAGGGACCAGCGCGGGAAATTCAAATGGGACACCCTGGAGGATGTCAGACGCTGCAGGGTATTTAAACCCTGCAGCTTGAACAGGTCGGGGCCTTGCAACGAGGTTCCTCAGTTGTCTGAGTCTCAAGTTGCTGCTGTATTCCTGGATTGCCTCTGTCTTCTGGATTCTGACCCAGTTTTGCTTCCTGACTTGTCTTCAGCTTCCGCCCCTTGGTTTTGGTATCGACGTCTGACTTCTGGCTTCCAACCCAGCTCCGTCCCACAACTTCATCTCCAGCTTCTGTTCCTGGTTTGGTATTGTCTTCTGACCTCTGGCTTCCGACCCGGCTCCGTCCCACAACTCCGTCTTCAGCTTTTGTCCCTGGCTTTGGTTTGGATCTCTGACTCTTGGTTTCTGACCTGGCTTTGCCCTTGGACCCCGCATTCGGCTTCTTCATCACCTCAGGTATCCAGTACTTGCTGGCCCAGAGGATTCTCCTAAGTCCCAGCAGCTCGGGCTCTCATGGGCTTCCGAGGGTAAAGAATCTTCAGCCACCTGGGCCCAGCCGACCTCATCCATCTCGTTGGCCACAGCCCGGATCCTTGGTCGCATAGGATCCCACCTAAGTCCAAGAGGTCCTGGTCCCTACGGGCTTCTCCTGGGGGGACCTCGGACTTCCAGTGGTGAAGCCTCATCCGAGTCTCTTCTGTGCTGCCTCCCGGCTGTGACGCTTGCTGTGGTCCTCCACAGCATACCATCCACTGCCTCAGCCGGCCCAAGGGTCCACGACCGTAACAGGAAAAACTACCCTTCTGCCAGTTCACCCATTAATCCCATTGAAAACAGCCAGTTTAGCACAGCTCATTCTTGAATCTGGCCAGTAGGTGTCACCCTTGAGTGATGACCATGACTCCCTTTTCCTAAGGGTCGTAAACACTGCCTCTGCACCCAGCTGACCCAAGGTGCAGAAGACTTTACTTGGCGATCAATCTGGGGACCATATGTATAGCAGTGCACAATACTGCCACTGAGTCACTAAGCTTGCCTACTTGTTTCGTTTTAATGGGTGAAACAAAGGCACAGAAACTAATGAAAAAGAAGGACTGCTAGACCCACCTAGGCTGCTCTTTTTTCCTACTTATTGGAATTCTGTGGACCTAATATGACTTCTGGATTTACCCTTATTAAGAATCTGTTGTGCTTTCTGCATGCCTTCTTGAATGCTGATATTGCATTTTCTTTTTCGACATCCATCGTTAGATAGTTCTTTAGATTCATAGCCCTATCTGCAATGAAACACATCCTTGTAGTACTCCGATCCACCTGTAGCCTCAAAAATCAATAATGTTCCTTCTAAATTTTTGTGGGTGTGTGCGAGTATACAGTACACTGCTGTTGGCTACACATTTTTATATAGAAATGTAGCAAGATGACTGCAGAAAAAGACAACATAATTTATCTAATCTTCCCATTCATACCAACTGCTCAGCTCTACAATCTCTACCACTCCCTCAGAAATCCCCTGTGCTTGTCCCTTGCTTTCTTGAATTTAAATATTGTCCTTGTTTCTACCACCTCCACTAGCAGGCTGTCCCTTGCATCCACCACCCATTCTGTAAAGAAATGCTTCCTTAGATTACTCCTTAATCTACACCCTTTCACCCTCATTCATTTGAATCAAACACACATCCCTAGTACTTAGACGTAATAGATCATTTATATGAAATCCATAGCTCCGTTATAAGAGCTTGCTTATATAATAATGACAAGGATCTGGAAATCTAAAGTTCCACCATGTTCATAGAGAAAACTTTATTTTGGAGCCACATAGCATCAATTGGGTATAGAATGCTTTGAAAAGTGCCGTTACTTATTTAATTTATTTTGACATTTAATATACTGTTCTTGGGGGCCAATGTACTAAAACATGTTAGCAGTGAATGTTTAATGCACACATTAACAGCTGATGAAAATGACATGCAAACAAGGTATAGTTAATGCAAAAATAAAAACATAAGAACATAAGAAATTGCCATGCTGGGTCAGACCAAGGGTCCATCAAGCCCAGCATCCTGCCTCCAACAGAGGCCAAAACCAGGCCACAAGCACCTGGCAACCACCCAAACACTAAGAAGATCCCATGCCACTGATGCAATCAATAGCAGTGGCCATTCCCCAAGTAAAATTGATCAACAGCCATTAATGGACCTCTCCTCCAAGAACTTATCCAAACCTTTTTTGAACCCAGCTACACTAACTGCACTAACCACATCCTCTGGCAACAAATTCCAGAGCCTCATTGTGCGTTGAGTGAAAAAGAATTTTCTCCGATTAGTCTTAAATGTGCTACTTGCTAACTTCATGGAATGCCCCCTAGTCCTTCTATTATTCGAAAGTGAAAATAACCGAGTCTGCATTAAATTTAGCATATTTTAACATGTATTGTTTTTTGTTGTACCCATAGATAATGAATTACCCATATTTAGTACAATTCTTCATTTCTTTACCTCATTAGCATAGATTTTGCATTCATGTTAATATAAGCTAGCAAACATGCATTAACAGTGCTAACACAAATTCCTGCATTAGATAACACAGGTGTTTATATGCTAACACTTGCATTACTGTGAATGCACTATCATATATTGGTTGGTTCCTAAATAAGTTATAAATATAAAAACTTAATTGAAAATAAGTTAAGTATGATGGACTTTTCAGGGGACAATGAAAAATCACCAACAGTCTTATGATTTCTCTGCTGTTTTTCTCCCAACTGGACTCACAATTAGGATGCCCGTGCTTTAGGAGCACCTTTGACTCTCAAAGAAGACACTGGACACACTGGGTGGGTGTTCCAAAAATAAATTTACTGCAACCAAAAAATATTTTCAATCTAGTTAGCATAAAATCTTCAATGATCACAAAAATCAAATCGAAAAGGTTCTGATGGTCTCAGATCTGCCAAGTGAGCTAGTGTCCTTTGTGGTGGCAAGCACTAGGAAAAATAACCCAGTCCACTAGATGATGGAAAGTGGTCTCTTTGTGTGAGCTAGAATCTCCTGATCTCTCTCTCTCTGATGTTTCTCTAGACCTCGGGGTTAGACAATCCCAAACACTGCACAAAGCAAAGTCTTTCTCGTTCTCCCAGGTAGGAGCTGTTGGCAAAAATTGATCCCAACATCAAGAACAAAATCTTCTTCAAAACTGCAACTCACTGCAAGACACTGCTGTCTCTCTTTTGTATGGCAGGCAGGGAATCACAGTTCTTTTTCCTGACCTTCCCCAGGCAGGATGGAAGTCCTCCTGAGTCAGGACCAGGAGCCAAGCAAACAAGACGCCTCTCAAAATTAACTTCTCCTAAAACTCTTCTTCTACTCCATTCCCAGAGAAACTCCTGCCAGACCATGGGGTACAGGGCCAGGAATATGCCTCACTTCCCGAGTACCAGACTGTGAGGCCTAGAAATGGGGAATCACTTCAGAAACTCTCCTTTCTCTCCAAAAATTACCTTAAGAATACTGCAATGCTCCTTTGCAGGCTAGCTGGCCAATCCAGGCATCCTCTCAAAAGATGCCTGCAAGGGACTGTCTGCAAATGCCTACCTCCTACCTATTTCCAATTTAGTGCTTAAACGAGGGACAAAATAGCTAGCTAGAGAGTCTTTACTTGTTAATGACTGTAACTTAATAAATAATAGAAGATCAAGATATATATATATATATAGAGAGAGAGAGAGAGAGAGAGAGAAAGAGCATACAAGCTTTCATTTCATTGCAGTGTTTCTAATGGGTGGGAGAGGTTTGCCTGATAGTGCAGTTCCCTCCTACTCCTTTGGGCTTCCAGCTCAATCAGAAGCAGTCCCTTTTGGGCTACAACATCTGGAGTTTTAATTTGAGGGTTTTCTGCTATTTTATATCCCTTCCAGTTCACTTCCACTAGCCAGTACATCAACAAACTTCAACTGACAGTCATGTAGCAGGGCTCTTTCTGTAACCTTAGTCATAGGCCCTGGATCTAGCCACTGGGTGTTGTTGTTGTGTGATGACAGGGAAACCTTTCCCCCAGGAACTGTGAATGCACTGCTGCTGACTCACTGGGACAAGTCCCTTTCATTGCAGTATTAAAAAAAGTGTTGCCGACTAATGGAACTGATGAAATACAAGATCCGAGGCAGCATGGATTTACCAGTTGTAGGTCTTGTCAGATAAATTAGATTGATTTCTTTGATTGGGTGACCAGAGATTTGGAACAAGGGAGACTGCTAGATGTAGTGCACTTGGATTTCAGTGAGGCCTTTGACATGGTTCCAGATAGGCTTTTGGCATAGGCTCTAAATTGACTGAATGGGTTAGAAACTGGTTGAGTGGGAGGCAGCAAAGGGTAGTGATAAATGGAATTCACTCTGAGGAGAGGAGTATGAAACCCCCCTCACTAAGGAGAGAGGGTAAAGAACATGCTACCATTTAAGTGAACTGCAGCAGAGAAAAAAAGAGGACAAGGCAGCTATGTAATATGAGCCACCAGCCCAGGAAACCCAGAATGTGATTGAAAAGGTTGCCAGACCCCTTACTGTGAAGGCGCTTAAATGACCATTGACTAGATGAGTCAGAGACTCAGGTAGGGGATTTGCATGTCACAGACTCTGGGCTACTGTTGGTAACTTGCAGTGAAATATCACTTTAAATCATACAGAACTATGACTGGAAAAGTCCTACACTTGAGAATTCTGAATGAGAGAGGAATTTGTGAGAAAAATGTACTGAAAAACAGTCCTAGGAAGCAAACAGATTCTCAATCTGACTAACAAGGGAAGTCAGACTCTTGGGTACCCAGTTCTTAGACAATGGGAAAAAAAAGCCAGGCAGGATGGAAGGGTGTGCACACATTCTCTTCCCATGGTCCTGCCTGGGTCTTGACCCTTTGGCTGAGAGAAGGTGACCCATCCAGGCTGGGTAACAGCGAATGACTGGCCATGAGCTAAAATCAATAAAAGCAGAGACTGTGGAGGGCCTGAATCACAGAACACTAAATAAGCCATGTGCCTTGTGGAGCTGTAAACCCAAGCAAGGAAAAGTCCTCCTACCAAAGAAGAGGCACCAAAGGACAGCGGCAGATCCAGAGGTGGAGGGCATAAGCCCCATCAGCATTCCAGGAGGCAGAGTTGGGTCCCCCTAGGAGTAGGTGGACCCTAGCGACAGACCGGGAGGTGGAGTCAGGTCCCCAGAAGGGCATGGACCACAGCGTTGGAACAGACCTTTCAGCAGAGCAGAAGCAGCACCGAGGAGATGGCAGAAGTTTAGATACAATGGACCCCACGAGCCTACACTGCCCACCAGCCCAGTTGCATCTTTTCACATGGGTGAAACTTGGGAAAAAATGGGGAGGATAATAATAATATTTGATTAAGCGGGAACACCAGAGGTTCTTTCGATTCTATATGGTGTTATACTGTGGGGTCAACAACCCCAAATTGCCAAATTGTTCTTGCTGTCTTGTAGAAATGCATGGCCTGAGACTACTAATCATGAGTAGATAAATGTGCTGTTTTAAATCCTATCAGCAATGTAAATAGTCATGTAGAAATGTATATACTTATATAGTCTAATATACCTGTATATATTTGTACATACTGCCAGTATTGTTCACAGTCCCATTTGCTTTCCTGGGGTGAAGGGAGGGAAATCCTACCCATGAACACCTTCTTCCCCAGGTGGAGGCACCAGGCACCAAGAGCATGAGGACCAACAGAGTCCTCATGGGGGCTCCTACCAGGTCAGTCTCGGATCCAGGAACACCCCACGAGGTAAGCGGTCAAGGGGGCGTTACATAAATTATTTGAGGCACCATTGGGATCAATTTGATTAATTTTGATTTTTCTTACTGTGAACAGGATTGGCAGATTGGGGAAAAATGGATGCTAGGGATGTATTGATGTTGTAAAATCGGTGTACAGGTGAAGGGGTTAAACTTCTCATGGGCTCTATTGGTGAATGGTGTTCCCGATGACATGAAATCAGCTGCCACTGAGCAGGCTGTAGAAGATCGCCAGGTGTTGGAGCAAGTACAGGTTAGGGGGAGATTTTATGGTGATGCACAGGGGAATGTGAAAGTTTTCTATACCTGCTCTATAGATTTATATCCTAACAATCACCCCTTACTAGAGATGTGAATCGGAACCGGAATCGGTTCGGATTCCGGTTCCGATTCACATGTGGGTTTTTTTGCATCGGGCCCGATCGCGGTTTTGTTTATCAGCTGCGCCCGAGCCGATAAACAAAAAACCCACCCGACCCTTTAAAACTAACCCCTTAGCTTCCCCCACCCTCCCGACCCCCCCAAAAACTTTTTTTACAGGTACCTGGTGGTCCAGTGAGGGTCCCGGTAGCGATCTCCCGCTCCGGGCCGTCCTCCCGCTCCCAGGCCGTCGGCTGCCACTAATCAAAATGGCGCCAATGATCCTTTGCCCTTACCATGTGACAGGGTATCCGTGGACTTTTGGCAAGTCTTGTGGGGGTCAGGAGGGTCCCCCAAGACTTGCCAAAAGCCCCTGGTGGTCCAGCGGGGGTCCGAGAGCAATCTCCTGCACTCGGCCCATTGGCTGCCAGTAATCAAAATGGCCCCGATAGCCTTTGCCCTTACTATGTCACAGGGGCTTCCGGTGCCATTGGTCAGCCCCTGTCACATGGTAGGAGCACAAGATGTCGCCGGCCATCCAGTGCTCTTACCATGTGACAGGGTCCGGCCAATGGCACGGATACCCTGTCACATGGTAAGGGCAAAGGGCCATCGGCGCCATTTTGATTAGTGGCAGCCGACGGCCCGGGAGTGGGAGGACGGCTCAGAGCAGGAGATCGCTCCCAGGACCCCCACTGGACCACCAGGTACCTGTAAAAGGTTTTTGGGGGCGTCGGGAGGGTGGTGGAAGCTAAGGGGTTAGTTTTAAAGGGTCGGGGTGGGTTTAGGGGTTATTTTTGTGTGCCGTTTTTCCCGCCCTCCCCCAAAACGATAAGGGAACCCCCACGATCAATATCGTGGGGTTTTCCTATCGTTTTGGGGGAGCCCTCGATTTCTGACGATTTTGAACATATCGATGATATTTTCAATCGTCCGAAACCCGATTCACATCCCTACCCCTTACAGTTTTGCTGGGAGAAGAGGTATCTGTTCCTTTAGTCACTATGGGGAGTAAAGTGTCTGTTCCCCTTATCCCCAGTGGGAGGGTGGATGCTCTAACCCAGCTTCCTGGTAACTGGCAAGAAAAATTACAGGCCCTATTAAGAAGAGAAGGAAAAACTCTGCAGGAGGTAGCAGGGATTCTGCCCCAGGTGGGCCAGCCAGCCTATTCCCCTGATACCCTGATTAGTACCATGGGGAAGGTGTTAGAGAAATGCCTGCAGCCCCATTATGATCCCAGCCCACACAAGAGGTTGAGAGTATTCTCAGGAGCTGAGCCTACACTACCAGAAGAGGAGGAATTTATCCACTGCATGGTCTTGGCCCTTCAGATGCTACAAGAATGGCAATGCACTGAGTTGGAGAAAAAGAAAAGGGTGCTAGAGAGTTTGCATGCACCTGCAATGTGCCACAAATATTGGTTCCTGGAGCAGGTCTTTCCAAAATGTTTGTAAGCAATACTGCAGAAGGATTATATCAGAAAAGGTTCGTCTTTTTGCTGATGATACCAAAATCTACAACAGGGTAGACAACCAGGAAGGTGTGGAAAACATGAGAAGGGATTTAGAAAAGCCCGAGGAATGGTCTAAGATCTGGCATTAGATTTAATGCAAAAAAATGCAGAGTTATGCATTTAGACTGCAAAACCCCAAGAGAGAGGTACAGTATTGGAGGTGAATGTCTTTTGTGCTTAGAAATGCAGAATCTGGAGATGATTGTACCTGATGAATTTAAGGTGACCAGATAAATAGATAAGGCGATGTCAAAAGCTAAAATGATGCTTGGCTGCACAGGGAGAGGAATGGTCAGTAGAAAAAAAGGAGGTGATATTGCCCCTGTAGAAGTCCTGGTGAGATCTTATTTGTAATACTGGAGACCACATCTTTAAAAGGACATGAACCAGATGGAGTCAGTCCAGAGGGTGGCTACTAAAATGGTCAGTGATCTAAATCCTATGGGGACAGACTTAAAAACCTAAACATGTATACCCCAGAGGAAAAGCAGGATAGGGAAGATATGATAGAGACATTTAAATACCTCCAAGGTTTCCACGCATAGGAAAGAAGCATCTAGAACTCAGGTTCATGGTATGAGGGTGAAAAGGGGTAGACTGAGGAATAATCTAAGGAAATATTTCTTTACAGAGAGGGTAATGGAGCAGCCTCTTTGTGGAGGCGGTGGAAACAAGGACAGTATTTTAATTCAAGAATAAATATGATAAGCACAGGGGATCTCTGAGGGAGTGGTAGAGATTGTAAAACTTAATAGTTGGTGTGGATTGGCAGATTAGATTGTATGATCTTTTTCTGTCATCATGTTTCTATATCTCAGCAATAAATTAAAAATATAGGCCATGAGGTTATTGTTTCTAACCAAAATTACATGAGCATATTATAACAAAAAACTATAACAAGCACAAAACTGCTTGGGAGAAAAAAAGTGTTTTATTTAAAGGAAAGAACTACAGTAAATCATACCAGATGATTTATATTTGTTTTTGTTTGTGTAGTGGTTAATTTAAGACACCAGAGTAACAATTCATTTTATTTTGTATCACTCCAAAAGTAGATCCATAATGGATTGTTTCCTTCCATTCATGCTGATACCCATTCTCTCTAGTTCTTGGACATCCTATGGAGAGAGCACAGTGAGAGGTGGAGCGCACAGAGCCTCAGGCCCAGATTCCCTTTCTTCAAGGTGAAAGGAAAGGACAAGAAAATCTTGAGAAGGATCTGGTCAGAAGGATCAAAATGTTAGAATATGCTCTTAACAGGAAAGAGCCAAGTATCACAAGTTGAACTATTGTTGCGATACCACCGTGGGACAAGTCTCTCACAGGCTCTGTTTGCTCCCTGTGGCGTGGAGCACTGCTGATGCTGCTGGCTGCCAGTGCAGCCTGAAGCACTGCTGGGTGTTGCCTTGCTTCAGCGAGGCTGCCGACGCTTCCTTCCTGTGGCAGGACCGTCTACGATGCTGTCTGTTCTTCGCGGCCTGGATGCCGCCAGCACTGACTTCCATTGTGGCTGAACATCGCCGCCTTCCTCCTGCATCCGACGTCCTCTAGGCGCACATGCATGCCTCTACCTACAATTTAAAGGACCTGCGGTGGGAAAAGCTCAGCAGCCCTTCTTGCTTATGTCATGCTTTCATCCCTAGATAAGGGCTTCCCTGCTAGTCCAGCTTTGCCTTCGCACGGAGTTGCTTTGCTCCTGGAGTTCCAGTGCCATTTCTTTGTCCCAGGGGTTTTCGCTTCTTCAAGGTCCTCTGTTTTTTGGTCTTCGTGGAGCTCCTTCATGTTGCCTGTTCTGTGTTCTGGTCTCTCGTCGGTTCCTCGTCCAAGTCATCTGAGTCTTCGCCTTGTCCGAGTCTTCAGTCAAGTTCCAGATGTTTCAGTCTTCTGTTCCAAGTTCTGTCTTCCAGCTCCTCCCTTGTCCTTCCTCCAGGTGTGCCAGCATCATGGTCCAAGACCAGCTCTTGGCGGGTTGTATAGGGCACCTCCTGGCACAAACCTGTTTCCAAGTCCGTCTTTGCTGGGTCAAGTCCTCAAAGTCCATCCTTGTTTTAGAGTTTCAAGTTCCAAGTTCCTAGTCATGTTCCTGGTTCTGGTCTCATGGAGCTTGTCCAGCTATCAGATCTCCTTGTTCCTTATTCCAAGCCATGTTCCTAATTCCAAGCCACATTCTAATGGATGTCCTGGCTTTCGTCCATGTCCAAGTCTCAGTCCAGAGCCTGTCCACCCCTGGCATAGCCCACAGGTTGTGTAGGGCACTCAGCAGGATGGCATGGTCCGCGACCAGCCCTCGGACTATGTAGGGCACGCTGCAGCCCAGAACCTATTTGAAGCTGAGCCCAAACCTGAACCTGAGCCTTCATCCATGTTCCACATCTTGAGTGCCTTCATCCATGTTCCACATCTTCAGTGCCTTTGTCTTGTCCTTGTTCCAAGAGTCTTCAGAGTCAAGTCCAAGCCTTTGTCATCTCTTGTCTTGTGTCTTTGACCTCCGTCTGTCCTGACGCACAAGCCGTTCCCAAGCGGCAGGTTCAAAAGGGCTTTCGAGTGGAAGGAGGGCTACTCCAGAGACCAGCATTGCATTGTTGGGTCTCACTCTTGGTGCGTACAGGTTCAGCAGAGGCCTGAGTGAGCTACATTCCAAGTCCAAGCTATGTTCCAAGTCCAGCCTGTGCCTGGATACGCTTGCCTCCCACGTTGCGTACTTTGGAGCTCCGCCCTGCGGTTGTGCTGTGGTCCAAGGGCTCACTCTCTTGAAAAAGTGACCGCATCCCACGTTTGCAACTAGGGATGTGAATCGTGTGATCGATCGTCTTAACGATCGATTTTGGCTGGGGGGGGAGGGAAATCTGATCGTCATGGGGTTTTTTTTTTTTAAATCGTAAAAAATCGTAAATCGGGGGAGGGCGGGAAAACCGGCACACCAAAACAATCCTAAAACCCACCCCGACCCTTTAAAATAAATCCCCCACCCTCCCGAAGCCCCCCAAAATGTTTTAAATTACCTGGGGTCCAGTGGGGGGGTCCCGGCGCGATCTCCTGCTCTCGGGCCATGGCTGCGTTAATAGAAATGATGCCGGTGGCCCTTTGCCCTTCCCTATTGACAGGGCAAAGGTAGCGCCGGCGCCATTTTGGTTCCTGTCACCCGACGTCACGAGTGCAGGAGATCGCTCCCGGACCCCTGCTGGCCCCCAGGGACTTTTGGCCAGCTTGGGGGGGCCTCCTGACCCCCACAAGACTTGCCAAAAGTCCAGAAGGGGTCCGGGAGTGACCTCCTGCACGCGAGCTGTATTGCCAATCTTCAAAATGGCGCCGGCGCTACTTTTGCCCTCACTATGTCCCGCATGCCGGAGGTCGCTCCCGGACCTCCGCTGGACTTTTGGCAAGTCTTGTGGGGGTCAGGAGGCCCCCCCAAGCTGGCCAAAAGTCCCTGAGGTTCCAGCGGGGGTCCGGGAGCGATCTCCTGCACTGTCATATGGTAAGGGCAAAGAGGATACGGTAATTTACAAAACCCAATTACCCAGGTAATAAGTACATAAGATTTCCCATACTGGGTCAGAGTCCATCAAGCCCAGTATGCCATTTCCAACAGTGGCCAATCCAGGTCACAAGTACCTGGCAGGATCCTAAGGGTAGACAGATTCCATGCTGCTGGGTAATTAGGCTGTCAGAAAATTGTCCATCCTGTATGCGAGTAAAAGTTTGCATGAGTAAATTAGAGGGGGTTCAGAGGCGGGTAAGGTTGGAGGGGGGGGGGGGGGGGGGGGAGGCAACGATGTACATAGTTTTGCATTTTCAAAACTATGAGCATTGGTTTTTCAGGGAAAACGAATCCTCAGAAAAATCAGGTGGAAAACTGTGCAGATACATTTTTTTCCCAAGGCAATTTTGAAAGCGAAAGTATTCGTGTATTTTCCCTTTGGAAACCGATGCAAAGTTCACGGGTAAAAGTACTAGAAGACTTTGCAACCACTTGTGTTGTTTCAAAAATCATCCCACTAATGCCTCTGTACCACTAAGGTACACTACTGAAAATTACTTCAGCTGCTACTCTGCGCTATTAGCATAATTTAGTTTAGTCATCCCTGAATATCTAATCAGTAATAATGTTAGTCATGGCTAGTGATGTTTTCAACACCAAGAACAAAACCAAAAAAAAGTGTTTTTTGATGGGTTTTGGTTTTGGTCCTAGTGGTCCCAAAAGACAGAAATGGTCTTTAGAAGGCACTGAATATATTTGCAATGTTCTTTGGCACTTTTAGCCTGTTTACATTGTGGAGTGGTTCGATGGGAAAAAATGCACAAAATCTATTCCCCTTCCAAAATTAACAGTCGCAAAGTATTGTGCGCTAAAAGCAGCTGCATGCTTTGCACCTGCTCTCCATGTGGGTGGCTGAGAAGGGAGTAAAATAGCAATGCAGTCTTTCCAAAATGGCTTACTCCCCCATCCTAAATGCACCCATAGAGATGCCTCTTGTTAACCCTTTCTGTGGGAGGTTGCACAGTACATTTAACTGGGTGGAGGAGGGCAATCTATAGCCAAGCTATTTGGCTGGCTCTGAAAATGGGCCTCTTTTTAAATGGAAAGGGAATATCTAGAAGAAGAAGACGACGACATGATATGAGGTTAGAGAAAGAGAGAGAGCAGGTTTGGGATTAGCATTAGAAGGCATTTCTTCACAGATAAGGCCGCGAATGCGTGAAGCAGCCTCTCAAAGGGGGAAGCAGGTACAGAAATGATATTGGAATTCAAGAAAACCTGGGGCAAGCACAAAGGGGTGCAGACACAAGAGTAAATAAGTTAATAAACTTGGCACTTTCAAGTTTGGTACACTAAAATTATAAATTTTATAATGATAGTATGTCCATCTCCAACATACTAGAACTGTACAAAATATTACATTTTCCATTTCACATGCTGTCTAGATTTATATGGTGTGTGTCACAATTGCAGACCAGAAGAGAAGAATCAAGTGAAAATAGCATCTTTTTAAAAAATCACACTTGATGCTGAATAAGCAAATTCATGAACATAAGAACATAAGAAATTGCCATGCTGGGTCAGACCAAGGGTCCATCAAGCCCAGCATCCTGTTTCCAACAGAGGCCAAAACCAGGCCACAAGAACCTGGCAATTACCCAAACACTAAGAAGATCCCATGCTACTGATGCAATTTATAGCAGTGGCTATTCCCTAAGTAAACTTGATTAATAGACATTAATGGACTTCTCCTCCAAGAACTTATCCAAACCTTTTTTAAACCCAACTATACTAACTGCACTAACCACATACTCTGGCAACAAATTCCAGAGCTTTATTGTGCGTTGAGTGAAAAAGAGTTTTCTCCAATTAGTCTTAAATGTGCTACTTGCTAACTTCATGGAATGCCCCCTAGTCCTTCTATTATTCGAAAGTGTAAATAACCGAGTCACATCTACTCATTCAAGACCTCTCATGATCTTAAAGACCTCTATCATATTCCCTTTCAGCCATCTCTTCTCCAAGCTGATCAGCCCTAACCTCTTCAGCCTTTCCTCATAGGGGAGCTGTTCTATCCCCTTTATCATTTTGGTTGTTCTTCTCTGTACCTTCTCCATCGCAACTATATCTTTTTTGAGATGCGGCAACCAGAATTGTACACAGTATTCAAGGTGCGGTCTCACCATGGAGCGATACAGAGGCATTATGACATTTTCCGTTCTATTAACCATTCCCTTCCTAATAATTCCTAACATTCTATTTGCTTATTTGACTGCTGCAGCACACTGAGCCGATGATTTTAAAGTATTACCCACTATGATGCCTAGATCTTTTTCCTGGGTGGTAGCTCCTAATATGGAACCTAACATCATATAACTACAGCAAGGGTTATTTTTCCCTATATGCAAGACCTTGCACTTGTCCACATTAAATTTCATCTGCCATTTGGATGCCCAATCTTGCAGTCTTGCAAGGTCCTCTTGTAATGTATCACAGTCTGCTTGCGATTTAACTACTCTGAATAATTTTGTATCATCCGCAAATTTGATAACCTCACTCGTCGTATTCCTTTCCAGATCATTTATATATATATATATATATATATTGAAAAGCACTGGTCCAAGTACAGATCCCTGAGGCACTCTACTGTTTACCCTTTTCCACTGAGAAAATTGACCATTTAATCCTTCTCTCTTTTTCCTGTCTTTTAACCAGTTTGTAATCCACGAAAGGACATCGCCTCCTATCCCATGACTTTTTAGTTTTCGTAGAAACCTTTCATGAGGGACTTTGTCAAACGCCTTCTGAAAATCCAAATACACTACATCTACCGGTTCACCTTTATCCACAAGTTTATTAACCCCTTCAAAAAATGAAGCAGATTTGTTAGGCAAGATTTCCCTTGGGTAAATCCATGTTGACTGTGTTCCATTAAATCATGTCTTTCTATATGCTCTACAATTTTGATCTTGAGAATAGTTTCCACTATTTTTCCAGGCACTGAAGTCAGGCTCACTGGTCTATAGTTACCCGGATTGCCCCTGGAGCTTTTTTTAAATATTGGGGTTACATTGGCCACCCTCCAGTCTTCAGGTACAATGGATGATTTTAATGATAGGTTACATCTTATGAGCTTGGAATTCAATTCACTGCTGAGTACTTAGCAGTCAGTCTGCCTACTAATGAGTTTCGTCTCAGGAAAAAAGCAAAGAGGATGATGTTCCCTGTCTTTACAGAAGAATGGATACAGAAATCATGAGGAAAACAGCCGAGCTCAGCTGGCTATAAAACAGTATGAATTATACACAATATACCCGTATTTCGTCATTAAATTATCTAGATACTTTATTACAATATTCATTAAAAAACATACATAACACACCCTAAATTACCATTCACCCTCTCATTCATTCATCTAAACAACATGTAATAAATACATACTAAAATCTCCCCTTAACATCATATACATAATATGCATTAAATACAATTGTTATTAATACAATGTAAACATTCCCACCCAATTACTTATTTTCAGTTCCCTTTAATCATATGTGTTGGCTTATTTATCACAAGAATTTTTCAAAAATGCTAAATTATTTCAATACAAATTTCAGCTTATTCATCACAAAATATTCGCCCAATTCCTTTATTTGATGTTCCCTCAATTTCTCAGTTATTCTCCTTCTTTCAATTATGATCCCGTTCTCCCTCTTTCAATTACTGTCCCGACAGGAAGCTCCTGTTTCACCCTTCGGTTTCTTCAGGGGATTAACCTTATAAGCGTTCTTCAAAACTCCATCTCTTGGAGAACATTCAGCAATTCTGTATCGCAAACCACCTTATGCATAGAACTTGTATTGCCGATCCTGTTATATTCAAAAACACCTTAAATAAAATTCAGCCCTTTATCATAAATAATTCCAATTTTACCTTCACCATATGCCACTATAAATTAACACATAACACTATACACCCCATACTACCCAATTCTTGTAAATAATTTAACTTATTCTGCAAAAACTAATTTCCTAGTCACTTTTTTACGTCACCACACTCACCTTTCTTCCAATCGCTAGACCAGTTCTCTATATTCAATCATCTTCATTTCTCTCATTATTTCAAACAACTTACATGCTAAACTTCAGCATCTCTTCTCCTCTATATCTTTTCAAAAGGAAAATACAATAGAAAAACACAATAAACTACTACATTATACCCGATCCCAAAAACGCTCAGATCTCACAACTCAGTTAACCCATTACTAACCTGTAACCACTTTTTGCTGCTCACCGAGCAGTATTACTTCAAATATTCAAAAAGTTCGCATATAAGACTCCTTCATCCTTTCTCCACCACACTATTACACAAAGAAAATACAATAAGAAACTACAACATCCCCACTCTTAAATCCCAAAACTCAATCACATCCCGAATTCACATGTACATTCTACTGCTTGTTCCAACATACCTCTCCTTCTACCAGCGAAAAAACAGTATGGCCAATGGGACAGAAGTGCAAATGAACTAAGCTGAATAACTTCCACGGTGCTCTTATTAACTCCTTGAGACTGGCTAGTGGGATTTATTATTGCCATCAATCCGTGGTTTATCTTCAGACGTTTACAACTGATCTGTAACAGACTATGAGCTGCTGCCTTAGTTTACAGTAGAACAGCCGGGAATTTTATATGTCATTCATAAAATACAGATGTCAGTAAATACAGGAATGGATGCTGCTCTTCAGTTTAGCTTATATTTGGCTGTCAATGACTTTTTACTCTGTCAGGAAAATACACTTATGTTCCTATGAAACGTTTTGCAGGTGGAACAAGAGTACAAGCCAGAACATTTCTTTTGCCTATGAACTGCACTGTGCTTGACTGATTTGCATGGTGACATGTATACCTGAGAGTGGAAGAGAGAAAGAGTTTGCCCAGCTCTTTAGCCAAGAGTAGCATATTGCATGTCTCTCTAGTGCCCTGGCGAAGAGAAATTTATGAGAGGGATTAATAAAACTGTAGCCCTGGCACACTCGAAAGCATGCAGTAGGCACAGGGGTCTTGTCCATAGTGGGGAAGAATATTTTACAAGGCCTTGTTGTTGTGGCTGTGGACCCTTGGGTCAGGGCAGGATTGGCACAACCTGCAGGGAGGAGCCCTGCAGATTCCCATTGTCGGCACATGGCCCCGGGCAAAGCAGAGACCCAATGGGACCTTTGTCTATACAGCCCTTGTTCCCCTCGGGTTGAGCCTCTGGGTGCCGGGCCAGCAGGTCTTAGGTAAGGACTCTGCTGATGGGAGAAGAGGAGGTCCTTGGAGAGCTTGGATCATAGGCAGGCAGAAGTCAGATGAGTCCAAGGTCCAGGCAATGGTCAGAGGCAAGCAGCGGCCAATCGTATCAGAGATCAGGAAGAGGTGAAACCAGGTATCTGTCCGAGTAGAGAGGAGGGACAGATGGGCAGGTGGGCAAGGAGAAGAAATGGCAGTTAACATCAAAGGAGATGAAGGCAGAAGACAAGACTGGAACTTGAAGGCAAGACACTGGAACTGAAGAAAAGACGCTGGAAGCAACACACTCTACTTCTGGAGAAGGTGGACTTGCTGCTGAGGCGATGAGGGCAGGATTGAGTGAGCCCTTTATAGGGCTTAGCATTTGACAGCATCATTCAGCACTACAGGGTTTCTCCTGCCATTGGCCCTTTATGATAAAACATTTTTATTAATTTTACTAATAAACATACTTCATACAAACAGCTTAAGAGGGGGGGGGGGGGACAGGGGGGATGGGGGGGGGGGAAGGGGGGATGGTAGAGGGCACTAGGAGATGGGGAATAAAAGTGATAGTTTGGATATTCGTTATCTTGATGTATAAGTTGGCCCTTTAAATGGGATGACGTCTGGCACACGTGCACGCTTAAGGAGAAGCACATCAGCTGAGGTCAGTGGCATCTTGCTGCATTGGAGCACGGCGAGCCACCATGTGGTGCACAGGTGGCATGCCAGGAGCAAGAAGGAAGGGTTCAGCTGGGGAGGTGAGTGTGGCGGTCCATGGGAGCAACCTGCAGACCAAATATAACACTTGCACTGGGGAAACAGTGTAATTCAAGTCCTTGTTTCCCACAAATAAAACACCACCATATTCCTTTTTCTTATAGGTAGATTGAAAATATTTGCAGCAGATTAACAATCTATTTGATCCATTCAATAGATACTAGTTGATATTTATTCAATACAGTTCATCTCTTTGCTCTGGCACTTCTGTGATAGGATAGGTACTGTTCACACTTAGTCCTTTGTGTCAACTGAGATTCCAAACAAGTAGAAAATATTCTTTTTTGCCTGTACATATTACTATCCATTTACTACAACTGAATTATCATTACTTGGATGCCAGTAAAATATTATGAATTCTCACTCATCTTCCAATATAGCATAACCTCTGGCAGATCTGGAATGTTGTTCCAATCTGGAATATCCAGTAGATCCCATGTCTTGGTGATTTCAATACTTCAGTGAGTTCACCCTACAATTCAGCAAACTGGATACCCAGAAGTCCATATCCATTTATCTGGCTAACTTTAAGACAGGTCTATGAGATGACCAGACTTAGCTGGAAATGTTATCCAGCTAACTCTGAATATAGAAGTTAGCCAGATAATTTATTTGGCTAATTGAGCTCCCTCCCAGTTATGCCCCAGAATACCCTTAACATATCCAGCCACATTTTAGCCGCATACTAAGAGGTGAATCTTAAAAGAGATGTGCGCACCAAAATTGGCAGATGAACATGCATCTAGCACTTGCGCGTATTCACCTGATTTTATAAAGTTGGGGGATGCATCCGCATGTTCCGATGTGCGCACAACTTACATCGGAGAAAATAGGTGCATGGTGTGGGCGGGGTGTGGGCATTCCGTGGTGTGGCCATGAGATGTGCACACAAATACGCATGCGCCCAGGTCCATTGCTGCATAAGCTTACTTCAGCTATGGAGAAGGTGTAAGTTAAAAGAAAAAAAAAAAGAATACAGGCATCCCTTAGGGGTTTAAGGGGTCTGGGTTAACTGGGAGAAATGCAGGCTAAAGAACCAGGGAGTTTTGGAAGACCTAGCTCTAGACTAGGTGAACTGGTGGATGAACCGATGACTTTAGGCAGCCTGAAACAGGTTCGCTGGCCATAGGGAAGGGCAGGTAGCCATGGCTCAGATGTCGTCTTCAGGTATTAATGAGTCTCTTTCGCTCTCCACTGCAGCTTTTAACAGACAAGACATGAATATGCAACAGAGTCAATCAGAGCACAAAAAGGGGTCATTTCTTCATTTCAGAGTGCTGATCCTCCCAGTGAGGGGGATTCACTGATCCTGCTACATGGCAACTATGGAATAGGATCCGATTCAATCCGGTAATCTTTTGACCAGCAGCTGTCTTGCTGTATCAGCGTTTTTCTGTGAATCGACCTATCTGATGAGCTCATCCTTTGAATAGGCTGTTCTCATCTCCAAGCAGATTTAGGCTGTGGCGGAGTTCACCTGTGAGCCTCCCCTGTCTGATAAACCCTCCTTCTTGGATTGCTTATTTCTTGTTTCCAGGGCAGACTTTGGAACCTGTCCCTGGGTAGAATAAATTGTTTTTGGTCAAAAGTTCCTCATCTTGTTTGTGACAAAAGACAGATAGACTTTAGAGGGGCCCCGGTACACAGTTTGTTGGTAGAACAAATAGCTCAGCCATGAATTGCTTCTCCAGGTCAAAGTTCATCGCCTCTATATCCCTTAGCTGGAATATAGGTCTGTGTCCATATTGTAATCAGAATTCATATCTTGTTGCCTACGGTGGTAAAAACTTCTGGCATCTCCTACAAGTTACTTCATCCTCCATTGCCTCAGGTACAAACTTAGGGTCCTATTTACTAAGCATTTTTACCCATGGACGCACAATGGGAAAAACCCTTTACTAAATAGGCCATTTAGATTGTAAGTCCTCTGGGGACTGAATGTGATCTGCTTTGAAATAGCTGACCAGTCATGAAAGGCAGAATATAAATAAAAAGTAAATTAACAAAATTAAATTAAATCCCTGCATGTTTTTATAACGGAGCTTAAAAAACCTGAAATGAGTTGATCTGATAGCCTCATGACAGCAGTGAATCCTTCCATGCAGCAGACCCTAGTTTGATTTCTGAGAGTAGTTTCTGCTTGACAGAGTGGATGGGTCTGGAGATGCTTTAAAGGCAGTGAATTTCATTTCTGTCACATTTCAAAATCCCTCTAGATTGTCCCTTTAGAAATATAGTATAGAATCACTTCTACAAATACAACAAACATAGAAACTTGACATCAGGAAAAGATTATATGGCCTTTCTAATCTGCCATCTCTGAAATTTCTACCACTCCTTCAGAGATCCCCTGTGCTTGTCCCATGCTTTCTTGAATTCAGATACTGTCCTTGTCTCCACTACCTCCACTGGGAGGCTGTTCTATGCATCCATCACCCACTTTGTAAAGAATTATTTCCTTAGCTTACTCCTGAGTCTACCCCATTTCTCCTCGTCCCATGACCCCTCATTCTAGAGCCTCCTTTCCATTGAAAGAGGCCCACCTCCAATGCATTGATATCATGGAGGTATTTAAATGTCTCTATCATATCTCTGTTATTCCTCCTTTACTTTAGGATATACATGTTTGCATCTTTAAGTCTGTCCCCATATGCTTTAAAACGAAGATCAACGAACATTTTAGTAGCCACCCTCTGTACTGACTCCATCCTGCTTATATCCTTTTGAAGGTGCAGTCTTCAGAATTATATACAGTATTTCAAATGAGGTCTCATCAAGGATTTATACAGTATCACCTTTTTCTGCTGACCATTCCTCTTCCTATGCACCCAATATTTGTCTGGCTTTTCCCATCACCTTACTTGCTTGTTTGGCCACCTTGAGATGATCAGATATGATTAGATCCCACTCTGATTTGAACATTTGCTTTCTATACTGTAGTACTCTTTTGGGTTTCTGAAGCCCAAAAGCATTACTTTGAATTTTTTAGCATTAAATTTTAGCTGCCAGACTCTAGACCAGGGCTTCTCAAACTGTGGGTCAGGACCCCAAAATGGTTCACAAGTGCCTCAAACAACTGTGCTCTTCAGGTGTTAGCAGCAGCATTAGTAGTGAAAGTCAGCGTGGGGCCTATGACCAAGCATGCTCTCATAGGTTCTTCTGCAGTGTCCCAGCCCTTGCAGGAGTTTTTGTAGTATTTTATTTATTTATTTATTTTATTTATTTATTTAACAATTTTTCTATACCGACATTAAAATACACATCATGTCGGTTTACATGATAACAAAAAAGGTGGAAATTACAAATAACAGGGGGGCGGGGAGATGGGAAACTAAGAGTAACTGGGGGTTGGGAGGAGACCCCAACAAGTAGGAGGAGAGAAACGAGAGGAACAGAAACATATAAGTAACAAGGTTAACTATGACAGTAACAGGAAGCCCTGCACAAGGAGGGATTGGAGCCACTGCAGAATCTGTGAGGTTGTCCTAACTCATAGGTCCCCTGCTGACTTCCACTACGAATGTTTCTCCCACTTGCTGATCACTGTTGGACTTGGGTCTATACAAAAGGGGAAGGGAAGGCTGAATATGCATAGGCCAGTGGAAATTGCCACTGCTTCTTTCTCCTTATCCACTATTGAATCTACCCCAAAGAAAAATTATGCTCTGTCGTCAGCATGCCCTCTCTGTTCACCAGCTAACATCCACTTTTGGTCTGGGGACCAAAGGAAAATGATGCCACTGAACCTGGCCTGGGGGGCTTGGAGGAGGAGAGTGTTTGAAGGAAGGAATCAGATACAGGAGGAGTTGGATCAGCTGGAGAGGATTTGGCTGTGGAGGGTGAGAGAGGAAGATCAACTGGAGGATATAAGAGATGCTTTGGGGGGAGGGGGAGAGAAGGGATGGAGAGGTGGCAAGCCTGGGAGTTTAGAAGGGATGGGAGATAAGAGTAAGGTGTGAATGGGGGATGGGTTGAGAGAGAGAGAGAGAGAGGATGACAGTAGGTTAGTTGGGAGTTGTAAGAAGGGCATGGAGATGAGAGGATCAGCTGGAGGGGATGAAAGATGGAATAGGCTATGGATGTAAGATGGAATCAGTTAGAGGGGAAGAGGTTAAAAAAGAGAGTCCATCAGAAGGGAGGAGATTAAGAGAGCAGGTCCTCTAGAGAGGGTGGAGGTTGAGCGAGGATGATCAGTTGGAGAATGGAGAATGTGAAAGTGAAGTGATTGAGGGGTAATGCACCTCTGCTAATTTGTTTTGGTCATCTTCTGGGATCATGTGACTTTTCAAGTGCTAAAATAGGGTCATCTTAGCTAAAAATTTGGGAAGCCCTGTTCTGGACCATTCCTTAACTTTCGCTAGATCCCTCATGTTTTTCACATCTTCCTGGGTAACTAAACCTCTTCATATTTTGGTATCATTTGTAAAAAGATAAACCTTTCCCGATTGTCCTCCGCAATATCGCTTACAAAAATGTTCAAAAGAATTAGTCCAAGGACCAATCCCTGTAGCACACCATTAGTATTGCCCCTTTCTTTGTAGTGAACTTTATTTTCCACAATCCTTTGTTGCCTCCCAATCAACCAGTTTCTAACCCAGACAGTGACTTTAGTGTCCATACCAAGGGAGCTCAGTTTATTATTTATTATGGAACTATGTCAAAAAACTTAGTGGAAGCCAAGGAAAGACTAAAGAGATTAGGATTTTTCAGCTTGGAGAAGAGACGGCTGAGGGGGGATATGATAGAGGTCTTTAAAATCATGAGAGGTCTAGAACGGGTAGATGTGAATCAGTTATTTAGTCTTTCAGATAATAGAAAGACTAGGGGGCACTCCATGAAGTTAGCATGTGGCACATTTAAAACTAATTGGAGAAAGTTCTTCACTCAACGCACAATTAAACTCTGGAATTTGTTGCCAGAGGACATATAGCTGTGTTTAAAATAGGATTGGATAAGTTCTTGGAGGAGAAGTCCATTACCTGCTATTAATTAAGTTGACTTAGAAAATGGGCACTGCTATTACTAGCAACGGTAACATGAAATAGACTTAGTTTTTGGGTACTTGCCAGGTTCTTATGGCCTGGATTGGCCACTGTTGGAAACAGGATGCTGGACTTGATGGATCCTTGGTCTGACCCAGTAAGGCATGTGCTTATGTTCTTATGTGCTTAACACTCTCTCTTGACCCAATTCTCTGTCATACAGTCAAAGAAAGTGATCAGATTTGTCTGACAAATTCTACCTCTGGTGCCTCATATCTTCTAATCAAACAAGGTGTTATGCATTACATTACAGAGGAAAATCTTTCCCTATTGACACTTTAATGCAGAGAGAGAAAATATTGGGCAACCATACATTTTACAATAACTAGATTATTACATTGGCATATATAAATGTCCAGGAAGCGATACTTAGTGATAAACATTTAATATAACACTTATACTGTGGTTTAAGTTTAAAAGTAATATAATTTATGAAAAAAAAATCCCATGGAAAAATAAGCTCCTTTAGGGATGACTTGAAGGTGCTCCCTAACAATTAAGAAAACCAACCATTAAATACAGTGTAACCCCCTACTTGAGGTATATAAAATGATGGAAGGGGTTTCCCTATTTGTTAAGGGTTATCACTTCTAAATTTGTTTTGGGATTCTTAGAGGAGGTCATGCAGATGGTGAAGTGGACCTATACAGAAACAGCTGGATTGAGTAAAGTACTAGATTTATTTTCCTGGCTGGATAGGGTGGGTTCACTACAATTCCCCTCCCTGAGCTCTGGCCCCATGCTTCCCATTACTGCTGACTTCAGTGAAAATGCTGCAGACACCACTTTCAAACTTCAAACCTTTAATTTGATTTCTGGATGAACCAGCCAGCAACTATTTACAATGACTGGCATAGGGTGAAAAATAAGTGATGAATATCTCAGAATTCCCGAGCATCAAACAGTCAGAATCACATCTTACTCATCATAGTTAACACTTGTGAGGTTTACAGGGGCAGCCTCTCATTCTTTTCAGGGAACTCTTTTGGACATTCCCACTTGTTACTTCTCTGGAACATACCGATTATGCTGCCTCCCAATTACCTCATACCACAGATACTTCTACCCAGGAATGAGGTTCACACAGTTGAACTACCTCAGACATGTTGTGGGGGGAGGGGTGGACCCTTGGACCGAGGCGAGGTTGACACTACCTGCGGAACTGACCGGTGCGGAGATCCAACAGGACCTTCACCAGTACCAGCCCTCGTTCCCTGCAGGTTGAGCCCTTGGGTGCCGGGGACGGCTTGACATAGGTACAGGTCACAGATGATGAAGAATCCCATGATGGCAGCAGATGATAGCAGAGTCAAGACGTACCAAAGATCAGGGCAGGTGGATGATGAAGCAAAGTCCAAGAAGCGAGCAAGGGCCTTGAAATTTATCCTCCCCCCCCCCCCCCCAACAGAAAGAACCCCTTGGGACACGAAGAGAGGGGAAGTGACTGTGGATTCAGCCCTGCTATATAAATTCTTTTATCACCCTTTAGGATACAGCATATCCATGGGAAAAAAAGGTTACACAGAGGGCCCAGTCTGTACTAAAGAAAATATCATGAGAAGGATTGCCCGAGTAATTGACGCTTTTGTAAAGATTCTAACATTGCAGTCCATTTTAGTTTATCCATAGTGTGGTAGCTTGAGTGGTGAGTAGCTTGCTAACAGCCAGAAAAAAATACAAATAGACTCTGGCTGTGGCTTAAGTGCACTTTTATTTACAATGGAAAAACAAAATGGCAGCAGACCTTTACTTCAGGTATTTCAAAACAGGTAGTGCAAACAGAAATCAAATACTGCAGGCAGTTCACCTTAATCTCAGGCAATGCAGTCTTTCAAGAACACAGTCTTTAAACAGAAAGTCTCTATTTAACACTTTATTTATTTAACACTTTTAAAATATACCGACATTCGTGGAGCACATCAGGCCGGTTTACAAAGAACTTAGAAGGCTGAAAATACAATAAAACGCGGAAGGGGAGCAGACGAGAAGAGGGAGGAGAGGGGGTAGGGGGCGAGGAAAGCAGGAAAAATAGGGCAGCAGAGTGTGAGGAAGAGAGGAACCATAGTAATAACCATAATAATATACAAACATTTCTTTAAAAAGGATGATACGCAGGTAGTTAATTTACATCAATTCCATGACCTTAGCAGGTCTTGGCGTATGCAGGCCCATCTAACCCTTATAGGGCCTGAGGTCTTATCCTCTGTGGAAGCGCTCCTCCCTTTAGCCAAGATTCCCTGCGGTTCTCTATCTTAAGGGGGACTGGGCTGTGCCTGGTCCTTTAAGGTAGACTGAGGGCATTTCCAATACACTTTCTCACATACCCTCCACCTCAGCACAGCCTTGCCGGGATGAGTGTTTGCCTGTACAAGGAACACCTCTGTTGACAGGAAATCTGCATTTGCATTCTCCTTTCCTACCCCATGTCAGATCTTGTAGTTGAAAGACTGTGGGGCCAGGAACCACCTATTCACTCTTGCATTGGATTCTTTGTTCCTATTGATCCATAAGAATGGTTGATGGTCTGTTATGAGTGTAAACTGCCACCCCAGCAGATAGTAGTACAAGGCCTCTAAGGCCTTCTGGAAGATGGAGGGGACCTAGTCTTTGTTATATCAAGAAAGTGGGTATTAGAGTTAGGGGTGGACATTTTAGATGATTAATTTAAGTGGAGTTTCAAAGAAGTATACAAACTAGAGGAAAATGCTAACTTGAGAGAATTATAATTTAAATTTCTACACAGAATGATTACTACTAAGAGCTATGAAGGTTAGAATTATTGCATTGGGCAACTATTTTAAGTATAATAGTTCAGAGGGAACCTATATACTTTGCTTATGGGAATGTGCAGACCTCGATTTATCATTAGATACCCATTATGCCTATGCCTATGGCGTCAAATATTTAGGGGCAGCAAATTGGCTAAGATTTGCTATCTTCCAGCATTGCTGAATCTCATTCAACATCAGGTGTTCTCCCAGCAGGAGCAGTACGGGACTTCAGGACAGAGCAGGACAAGGTATTCTGCCTGCGCCTGGCCAGCTCCCTCCCCCTTGGGTTGAGCCCATATGATCTGGGGTCCAGCAGGACTTTCCTGGCATAGTACATAGCAGCAGTAAGGCAGGACAGGAACTGGTGACAAAACTGGAACTGAAGGCAGGATTGGAACTGGAGACAGGTAGGAGTGGTGACAGGCAGGAGCTGGGGATGAGGGTCAGAATTGGGGGCAAGGCCTGGAACTGGAGACAGGGACTGGTTCTGGAAGCAAGGCAAGAGAAGGAGACACGGGCTAGAACTGAAGGCCCACCAGGAGCAGGGGGGTCACAGGGAGGACCAGGCAGGAAAAGACAATGGCTGAACAAAAATGGACTGGATAGGACAAGACTAGGCCTGGATAGCACAAGACAATGAAGCAACAGACAAGTGGCCTAAGCAAACCACAAGGTAAGGCAATATGAAACTAAAAGGCCTGGAGGCCATGGGGCAAGGCAAGAGGGCCAAAGATGATGTGGAGCAAGGCAAGAGGGCTAGAGTGGAAGTAAGTGTGGCTCATTGAGGACCTCTGTTGGCGGGGGAGCCTGCTAGCAGCCAGGATCATTATAACAATAGTATATTTAAGCTCATTGAGTGTTTAAAATGTAAAAGTAGTGGAGGATTGCTTGATTGGATAAAGGGGTGGAGAAGAGGAAGGGGAGGGAGGCTGTGAATGAGAATGGGGACAGGAGAAGGGAAAAAAAGGGGAGGGAATAAGAATTCTCAGTGATCATTGTGAATATTAGTATGAGATGTATTGCAGGATGATGTATGGCAGAAACAACTATGTACTGTTTTGCTCATGGAAATCTTTCTGAATAAAATGTTTTTGCATAAAATAAGAGCCAGGCCAACCTGACCATGCCATTATCCAAGCTAGGTCATAGTCTGTTCTCCCATCCCAACTAATTAGTACAAGGCAGTTAATATAGTTCTAAATCTAGAAAGAGTGACATTCCATGATGTTTACCAGAGCAACTATATCCAGCCATAGCAGTTCACTAAAATTAATATAAAGTCAGGGTGTGTTGACAACTATATTGTTTAACTAATAGAAGAATCTCACTTACCTATTCACCCATAAAGTCACATTTGCAGAACCAAACAAAGCTGAATTAATTTTGAAGGGAACAAGATGGCTCCCACACATTTGACTGAGAAGGAAAAACTGCAAGTTGAATTGCTCCCATTCAAGCAAGAGAAAGAATGCTCATTTGTTTGAGAGCTCAACCCTTGGAAGAGGTCTGTATTACACTATTGTGAAAGTATTGTTGCGCGCCCTGTCCGCGTCTGGCCCGCGCACGGGCCTGCTCACCTCTCTGGCTCGTCTGCAGGTCCCGGGTTGACCTCCCCAGCCGCAGCCACGAGCTCCTCCAGGCCTCGGCGTCCCGTGGCAGCGGTCACCGGGCCTTCCACTGTGCACCAGGTCTCACGTCAGAGTTCGGCGTCTCCCATGGCATTGGCCACACCCCTACGAGCTTGCGTGCGGACCACCTGGCCTCTTGTAGGGCCAGAGGCGGGTCCTAGCTCCGCGACGTGCCCTGATTGAAGGAACTACTTAAGGAAGTTCCTGCCTGCACTTCCTGGCCTTGGCAATCGGGTCGGCATTGTATTGTGTGCTAGATTGTCACTGTGTTCTAAGCCTTGTTCCAGTCTTGTTCCAGCCTTGTTCCAGTCTTGTTCCCACCTTGTTCCTGCATCCTACTGTTCCAGCGTCCCTCTGTTCCTGCGTCTGTCTGTTCGTCTCCCAGGTAGTACCCTCGGACTGTCTCTCTGGTACTGACCTCGGCCTGTTCCTTGACCTTCCTGTCTGCTGCCTGCATCCTGACCTCTGCTTGCCTTGTGACCTCGTCTGACCTCCGGAACCTGACCTCTGCCTTGTTGACCACTCCTCGGACTGACCCTCGGAATCTGACCTCTGCCATGTTGACCACTACTCGGACTGACCCTTGGATTCTGACCTCTGCCTGATTGACCACGTCTCCTGATTCTGGCTCTGTCCCTTGCCTTGTCATTGCCTACATTGTTCTGGTCCTCCTTGCTCCATCTGACCTACAGTCTCGAGTCCGACCACGCTCCCTTGCTGCTCGTGGGCACACCTGTCTACTACCTCTCTAGGAGACCCTGCGAGGCCCACCTAAGTCCAAGCGGCCCGGGTCCCTATGGGCTCCACCCAGGGGGACCGCGGGCTTCCAGTGGTGAAGCTCATTCAAGCCTCTGTCTCCTCCAATGCTCCGCCCCCTGGGGGCAGGTGCTTCCTGGTCCCTACCAGGGAGCCATTCTCCACTGCTCCAGGACAAGGGTCCACCCCCGAGCGCAACAAGTATGACAAAGCAATCTGAATTAAAAAAAAAATGTCAGCAGAGGGGACTGGTACCAAATCAAGTGTAAGGTTCTAGATACACTATTCAGATCATTTGTTTTCCTCAAGGTCGACACAGAGTCTCTCAGTGAATCAGTCCCTTTACTGACATGGACATGGGGTCAGAAAGCTGTTACCCTTCTCCAGCTTCCTCCTATAATAATGTCATCTCTTGCCTACAGATGTATGTCTTTGTTGAATTCTTAGGGTTCATTTCAGGTTGTCATATTTCATTAACCAATCACCTGTTACTCCAGACATCTTGCGTGACAGCCTATTCAACCTACCAGATTTTATGAGTGGCAGTTTGGACTAAGTACAAGGAAATTATTATAAGAACAGTACTAGAGAGTTTAAAGTCAGAACTTATTCATGAAGCTTGTCTTTTCCAAGCCCACAGTATTGTCAAAAGAGGAATTTTGTGCAGACATTTACCTACCAAATCTGTTTAAAATAAGATCTAATTAGAAAAATGCCTTGTTGAAATGCAAAAGTACAAGATGAACTGTATGCACTAAAAGATCTATAAATTATGTATGCAGAGAGCTTTCTGCATTTCTGTATTTTTCTTGTATTACACACGTGTATCTGATGTGTGGCAACTAAATGAGATTTTTTTTTTAGCAAGCTGAGAGTGGCCAATCAACACACAATTGAACACATTAGGCTCTGTTTTCAAAAGGAGTTTTTCCATCCTGTGCATTTGTATAGTGCAAAGGTTTTCCTGAAGAGCTACTTCAAATGGCTGGAGTAGCATTTGTGTATTTTTTCTATTTTCTGATTTGTTATGTATGGTTATGTATTATTGTATGATGCCTGGAAAATTAGGCATCTAATCAAATATTTTAAATAAATCAAATGAGAGTGCCATATCCATATTATTATCAACAGTTAATAGAGATTTTCTGCATTCATTACATTTTAAGAAAATGGAGAGAAAAGGAGTACTGTTTCAGATTTTTTGAAATTTAGTTAAAAGAAAAGCAACACAATAGCAGAGTACCGATGAGACCTTTACAAGACTGAGTTCTAAAGGGATTACTAAGGTCTTCCTCAGGCAATGTACTGCATAAGAAACTGAAGTTGCTCTCCCCTATATAAAAGAACACAGCTTCTTACATTGCATAACGCCTGAGGAAAAGAACTGAGTAGTCCTAAAAGCTTGTATTGGTTAGGCTTATAAAAGTTTAATTTCTATCCAACTATTCTGCTGTATTTCTTTTACCTAATTTTATAGCTGAAGAAGCATATTCACAAGAGTTTTCTCAACAGTATACAAATAAGCCAATCTCAAATTGTAATTGCTTCTAGCAATACTATAATAATTTAGAGGGCAGTTTCCAAAAGCTATTTACTGAGGTAAAATAGGCTGTTGGAAAATTGCCTTTCTATATACAAGTAAAAGGGTGTGTGTTGTGGAACAATGTATGTGCTTTTACCCATATATTCCTGGAGGCATTCCTGGAGTGGAGTTCAGAGGGAATAATTATAGATATTGTTTTGGCCAGAAAAAGTAGTCACAGAAAACAGAGGTGCAAATCCCTGTGGGTATTTTCTCTCACTCTCCTTCATGAGTCAGTCAAGGGCATTTCATGGACCGAACACACACCTCCTTCCTGCACCATTCTCCTTTGTCTCTGAAGCGCCTTTCCACCGCCTTCCACATCTCTCACACTCACCCCCCACCCTGAGTGAATCACAGCCTGCAGTGGGACAGATGGGTGTGGAGTCACCAGTTGCTGGCTGGTGACTGCACACCCAAGAGCTGCCAAAGGAGGTCTGAGTCCTAATGTCCTCCCTCCCTATGATCTAGCACCGCCCACCTCATCTGACTCTCCAAAAGGCAGATGGCAGCAGGAACAATCCCTAATTTCTTCTGCCCCACTTTCTCTGATGCTGAAAATGGCTCTGACTGACCTGAGCCTCTTTTTTGCTCTGCACATGCATAGGGCAAAGAAGAGCATAATTTCAGATTATGCCATTTTCAGCTTCAGAAACAGTAGGGCAGGAAGGAATGGGGATTTGTCCCACCTCCATCTGTCTTATGAAGAAATGGTTAAAGTAGTTGATAGGGATGTGCAATTGCGGACCTCCAAAACAAATGAAGGATGCCCACAAATTTAAAAGAAAAATTTCATCTCATACATTTATGTTTTCCATTTAAGTCTATGGCTGTGCTGAGCAAACAAAGAAGTGCAGGGTCAAATTGGTAACTATAGCAACCAATTCTTGCCTATGAGACACTGTAGCCTCCTGGGAGATGAGGCAGGACAAGTTTGCAAGGAGACCCGACAGAGGACAAATTATAGTGAAATATCTTTTTAACTAGCTTATATCTGCTGTCTAGATCAAGTGACACCAATGTCCTCCCACTGAAAGGTCTGAGCATTTACAAGAACTCTGCTGTCTTGCATTTTGCAGAGAAACTTTTGAGAAACTCTGAGAGTTTTAAAACAACAGTTTTAAAAAAGTAGGCTTTGATACTGGTAAAGGGCTTTTTCTGATCTCTGTTGCAATCAATTGTCTCTCACTCACTGTGATAGAAAGAGAGGTAGTGGCACTGCTTTCTGTGTTTGCTGAGGGCAGGGTAGGAGTAGGGTGGAGATGGAAGCAGTGCCAGTGATTTTCTGTCTCTATTTGACTCAGGACTGCCATTAGCTTATCTGTAAGCAGACTGAAGAAAAGCACAACTTGCCAGCCTTTTAAATTCTTCTAACAGTATTTTTGTGTGTGCAAAAGGAGTCAATGAGCAGTACACACACATACAGAGTCTGTGTGTGTGTGTGTGTGTGCGCGTGCGCGTGCGCACACATGCATGACGGACAATTTTTCACATACTAGACTAGTACTGTGAGTGGCACATATCGATGGATAATTAAATAATTATATAAAAGGACATGTTAAAAAACACATAAGATAAAGTATTACAAATTTTAATATAAACTAAAAGCATAAATCCAATAAAATTCAAAAAGTAAAATTAACACAGTGATGGATCCTATACTTCCAATATGGCCAAGTTTCAACAAAGTGCCTGCATCAGGGGAAGTTATACAAAATGATCATCCTTTGTTCCTGTCGAGAAACTTCAACCATGACAGGTACAACTCACCTCCTCCCTTTCCCAAGCCTATTTACTATCCAACCTTCCCCTTGCCCCCTTTTTTAAACTTTCCCTGCAAAAGGAAACTCTTCATCAGACTGTTGCTTGAGAAAGAAGCTATTTATTGGATGTACATGGCCGCAGCACAGTCAAGCACAATACAACAATGCAATCATTGTATACAAATAAATACACAATCTAACTTCCCAAAATGCCCGCAAGGTGACCATGCCCTCATCTACTCCATCTCACTTTATCATCACTCAATAAGCATCATCACAAGCACTCCATAAAGCATCATGCCACTAAAGAGTTGGCCAAAGAAGCCAGCCCTTCTGCATATTTTACAGTAGTGAGGTGCAGGACATCAAAGCCTTGCCCCTCGCATTGTCCTGCAATTGGATCGTTGATGATCGGGTAAACATTGTCTGCATTGCAATGATTTCCTGGTCCATAAAAGAGCAGGATTCACTTAAGAGTATAGAACATAATTTGTTTGGGTGGTGAGCAGGCCAGTTCTGGCTGTCAAAGCCAAAGATTGACAGGTAACTCATTTCAGCTGTCCAATACCCAAGCAACGTAGACACAGAAAGATCAGTTTCTTTGGAATTCCTTGTCCGACCAGCTTCTAAATCCATACTTGCTGTAAACCTTTGAATGTGGTCTGGTCAACCCTGTCACAGCCCATGACAGTGAAACTTAACTTGTCGAGGGCTCCCCATTAACCTAGCTGAGGCCATGTCTTGAAATGTGTTGCGTATAGCTGAAACCCTCTGTGACTTCATAGAGCAATACACCAAGTGATATTTATCTGACACATTGAAATGCACACTGTAAACATGCACCAACCCAAAGGCCACATCAAGTGACCATCACCATCATCCCTTCAAATTATTTTATATCAGTTACTCTTTTACACAGAGAGCGCGGAGAACGAGGCCCCTCTACTGGTGTTATCCTGCACCCATCACTGCCATAATGGACACACTACAATGAATTGCCACTAAGTATATGGAAGCCTTCTCCTTAGTTGTTTATAAAGAAATTGTTCCTGTTCACAAAGGGAAAGGAGAACAAGGGGCCATTCCACCTGCCCAAGATCAGATGGGAATCCAAAGTGACATACTTTTAACTGGTGAGAGTGAACAGTGTAATTTAGCCTCAACCCAGAATTGCAGTATAACGCTATTGGCATATTTGCTGAAACCATACTTGTTCCATTGAGTGGGGCAGTCAAGTTCACATGCAGTAATAATCAGAAGGAAGTATGGTAATTCTGAATTGCCTGACCCACGGGGGAGGGGGGGGATCCACCAATCACCTTTCTTCATGTATGTGTCTAGTACACTTCACCTAAGGGGCTGAAGTGAACTCTAGATGAAACAAATCATACAGAGACTGTGAAGAAAAATGGATGAAGGCAGGCCCTGTCTGTAGTGCAAGATCTGAAATGAGAATAAATAGCCAATGTCAGATGCCAGAATAGAACTCCCATAAGGAAAAATTAATAGGACAAAACAAAACTATGTGGTATCATGACCACATCCTTGAGGGCGAGGCTGCAAGAGCTGTCAGCGACCAAATTTGATATCCCTGCAGAGGGCTTTGGGACGCCTATGATACAGCTGCTATGATCCTGCCAATTTGCTCCCAAGTATTAATAAGACCCCATATTATCTATTCATGAAATCACCCGTAGGAATGCATATGTGTGAGAGTCAGGCACAGGACTGGTATCCCAGATACCTGATCACACCTAGGCATGAGGGTTGGACAGAGAGTAGGGGCTTGCTACAGGGTAACCACAACCACAACAGATGTACCTCTGCTGCTCCTCATTAGTGTGTGGCCCAACAGAAGATCTGTGTCATAGGCAGCACAATATTTAACCAATGACCACAGTAAATATGTCAGTTGAAGGACAGATAGGCCAAATGCATAGTGATGGGTACAGCAACCTTGCCCTGAGTAATATATTTACTAATTATATAGCATAAGGTTGGAAAGGCCATTGCTTTGCATGAAGATCTGAAAATTGTCTCAGGGAAGAAAGGGAGTGTTACGCTCTCCTCCTCCAGAGGGGAGGAGTTAGCAATCAGTTACACTTTCCTCCTCCAGAGGGAAGGAGTTAGCAATCTGCTGTCGCTCACCCCGCCAGGAGGGCAGAGTTAGCAAGCTGTTCTCCTGAAAGGGGAAGGAGTAACGATATGACATGATCTGCTCCTCCAGAGGGGAGGAGTTAGCTATCTGTAGATCTGTTAGCGAACTGCTGTTAGATGCTCCTGTAAGGAAAGGAGGTAGCAATCTGATACCAATCTGCTAAGGAGTAGCAATCTGTTATGGATCAACTCTCCAAGGAAGAGGAGTTGGCAATCTTGTATAATGATACTTTTCTGAGGAGAGGAGCTAACAATAGGTATATTGTACTTCGCTACTGAGATAGCAATCTATCATGCCTCCACTACGGAGTAGCAATCTGTATATATAAGCTGCTGGCAAGTCTCAAGTAAGAGGAGTAGCTGTCTATATAATACTTCCATGAGCAGAGTTAGTGGTCTGTAGCAGTTGGCTCCCACAGGGTGACAATAGTGAAAGGAAATGACCACTTGATGGAAATGGTGAATCCCTGGGCCGATGGCAGATGACAGCGCCCCAGGAGGAGATCCTGAGAGGAACCATCGGCTAGGCTAGAATATGAGATAAACACAATAGTTCTTTATTAGACTGGAAGCTAGACCACCAGGGGTGGCAGGAGTGAGTCACTGTGTTCGGCAAGGCTGAAGTCCTTCTAATACTGGAATATAATCTCTGGGTTGCTGAGCTGTAGAGCGAGACTAGTAGTGAGTAGACAAGGTACACTGGATACAAGATGGTACACTGACAATAGTAGATGTCTGCAATGGTCTCTGTGCCACAGAGAGTCTTCAGTACATTCAGGAACAGGAGCTGTAGGCGAGCACTGGTTCCCACAAACAGTCTGTAATATGAACTCACAATTGCTGTATATGAAATGGCTTCTAGAGGAGAAGAGAGTCTGTAAAAGATTCTAGGAACATGGGCCCTCGTGGAGCGAGTACCGGTTCCTATCTGCAGTCTTGCCATTGTAACTCTAGATCTCTGTACCTGCGATAACGTCTTGGACGGAAGGGAGTCTTCAGAGCAATAGGAATGTAGGCCCTCATGGAGCGAGTACCGATTCCTATCTACAATAGAACTCACTGTGTTCACGTCTGCGATCGCTTCTAGGCAATGAGGAGTCTTCTGAGTGTTCTGGCAATCTGAAATCAAGAAGAGAGAGCGGAGCCCCCGTGGAGTGGGTACTCCTGGTAAGTTTGAAAAGGCCGAGCAATGGAGAAGGATTCCCCTCGCTGACTCGGATCATTGTTGCAAGTATCGTGGACTGCCGAAGCAAGTCCTGTTGGAGTTCCTTGCTAACTCATTAGAGGTTAGCAAACAAAGACCTTTTAAAGTAAAAATGGATGACGTCACTATGGGGGGACGCCCCCGAGGTTCGCGCCCTTGCTGGTACAAAGCCTGGAGCGCGCGCACACACGCGCCCTTACGTCATCAGGAACATGGCGGATCCATAGCGTCAGGCCAGCCCGGGAGAACCGGGACCAAGAGGCGGAGAGAAGCCATGGCTGGATCTGTCCGTCAGAGCCGAAGGGAGTTGCAACCCAGGTAGAGAGGGTGGAGCAAGGGGCGAGAAGAGGCACGAACGCAACAGGGAGCAGTGAAAGGCGGTGATGAGCCCACAGTATCACAAGGGCTACATATTAACCAACATCTCAATTCACCATGCTAAACTTCGTGATTCGCAAGAATACATCTGCCAAACTGGGTCCTGGAAAATTTCAGTAAGAAATATAATTACTATTTTATAACACAATTTTTGCCCAGGCAAGAGTCTATAGCCATACCCTCAAATGTAGTAAGACTGTGGTACACATTGGAACTTGAGAAATGGTGATGTGCCTGCAATATTACTGAATTACTCTTCGCAGCTTCCCTAACACTTGCTTACCCACATAAAAGACTAGACCAGTTAAGCATACAAATCACACTTAAATTCACCTGCTGAAATGAGCAGATTAGCCCCCAGATGGCATCCATACTGCACAAGCTGTAAGGTCGCCTTGCTGGACACTCGAAGAACTGGCCTGCCTGGAGACAACCAGTCATTAACTGAGGCAACAGCTCATGGAAGATAAACTGGCATGAGTACTCCTATTAAGATGTGTTATATGAACTGTCTTTGCACAGGTGGGATGCTATCAGTGGCAACACCTGAAAAGCTGTCACATCATTGACCTTCTCCCTAAGGGAAGACCGAAGGGTATATGGCAATCTGCTTCAAAATACAGAGACACAGGAGCATGTAGCAATCTACCTAAAAAACATGATTGGTAATATAGCCGGTCAATTCACTCCGGAACTGCAAACTGGAACCATGCAGACATTAGAAAACCAAATACCTCAAAAGCAATAAATAACTTATAGACCAAAAAACATGAGTGAATTTCATAAAATTGCAAATGCAATCAGGAGCAACCTGTGTGCGCTGTATGAAGACCGACTGATGTGTATTTGTAGGATGTCCAAGCAACTTCCTTAGGTTGGAGACAGATACTCAGGACTCCAGGCTTTCTTCATGCAACTTAAAATGTATTTCTTCCATTCAATCAGCAAACACAATATTAGACTGTCTGTCTTCTTCCAGCAGTGTACTCGTACCTAGACTTTTAGTAGACTGCGTACCTATTTCTAGCAGTGTACTTCATAATACCTTAATGCAGAGCTGTATACAGGAGCTATTTTCCTGGATACATTGGGGCCTCCTGAACCTAGCTAGGCTCAGTCTCTTATCCTGCCAGAGCAGAGTCCCGCCCACAGAGCTCTCTCTCTCTCTCTTTCTCTCTCTAGGATTTAAGTTAGACCAGGCATCTAGCCTGGCCCTACACAGGTTAAAGAGGGGTAGTAAGGCCACACCTTCACATATCTTACTCTTCAGCTTGAACCCATGGGAGCAAGTGTCCTCACTCACCCTAGATCCCATCCAGGGAAGTGGCTTCACTCTTCAATAGACTCTTCCTGGCCTCCCACACGGTTAACTCATGAGTGGGGCGATAGGGTCATGCTCCCCTCTTCTCTCTAGGATTACCCCAAGTGGCATCATTACCATCACCCACTGTGCCCTTTGCCCAGTGTCCACCCCAGTCTGTCAATTGAGTCCTTGTCCAGCTCCAGGTTCCAATTCTTCTCCAGCTGGACTTTCTGGACTTTTTGGGATACTCCAGTGATGTCTTTTTTCCCACTTGTTGCATCACTTGCCCTCCTTCAGGCTTGCGCTCTCTCTCAAATTTTGCCATGGTATCCTCTGACTCATCTGTGCCTTCTCCACCTGCAGCACCTCCCTCTGGCCATTCCAAAGTGGTTGTGGTTGGATATTCTACAGCACCTTCCTCTTGGCTCTCTGTAGTGCCTTTGTCTGGGCTCTCTGTAGTACCTCCCTCTGGCTCCTCTGCAGCACCCCACTCTGTGCTTCTGGCATTACCCTTCTCTGGGCTCTCTGCAGTGCCTTTGACTGGCTTCTTTTCAGAACCTCTCTTAGGCCCTATCTGCTTCTTCCTTCAAAGCCTTTGATACTGCCACCTCCTGGGCAGTCTATGTTGCCTATTTCCTCAGGCCAGGCTATAAAGCTCCATTATGAGCTCTCTTGTGTCTCAGTCTCACTCGCTGCCTGTTCAATCAGCCGACTCTCATTCTCTTTTTGTAAGTCAGGCTTCCCTTCAGTCTCCTGTTCCAGTGGTATGCTCTCTGGTTCCATACCAGGTTTTACTGTCAGACCATCTAGAGGATTTTCTCTGTCTCCAGCACCATTGCTACTTTTATATTCCTCTACAGGTATGTCCATTTATAATGCATCCAGTTCTGTTTGTACTCTTGTCATATTGGAACTTAGAAGCAGTGCTGTTTTGTTGCATTCTTTCAAAGTACATGTCTAGACAATTTGGTTTCTCCTAACACATTTTTGCAGTTGCTTCTGTCCTTTCATGAAGCTTTGACAGAGAGCTTGCTTTGCTTGCTCATTCATGCTTACTTCTGGAGTGCCTTGCTCTATTCAAACACATAGCACTCTGGCAGCTTCACTTTTCTTTTCAGGAACTAGACCCTGTCCAGAGTCTCTTTGCACAACTGTTTCTCTTTCTCGCTCTCTCTTTAGTTTTTCTGTGAATGGTAAAAAAGATATTTAAAAATTCTGCTTTTCCAGCACTAATGCACTGATAGTACTAACTACGCAAGTGCAGTTACCCTCCTTACTTGCAAACAAACATTTAAAAGTTTTTATCTTTTTCTCCAGGCACCAAGAAATAGATCTCTGTATAAAAAAAACATTTTAACCTGTTTTTTCTCCTTGTGCTCTTTCTTGAAACACAGTCTTTTATAGTCCTCAGTGATCTATGTACTCCTGTGCTTTGTACCCTGTTTAGAGCCACAGGTCTTCTGATCAATTCTATGGCTTCAAACAGAAAATTTGGCAGCTGCTTTACTTCTATGTGCTCCTCTTGGAGACCTGGGTTTTCGTGCCTTGCATAGAGAAAAAATCCCTGAATTGACACAATATATGGGATGACCGAGCAACTTTCTTAGGCTGAAGACATAGACACTCAGGACTCCAGCCTTTCTTCATGCAGCTTAAACTTTATTTCTTCTATTTAATCAGCAAACACAATATTAGACTGTCTGTCTTCTTCTAGCAGTGTACTCATACATAGACATTTAGTAGACTGCCTACTTTCTTCTAGCAGTGTACTTCACAAACCTTAATACAGAGCTATATACAGGAGCACCTCTCCTAGAGATGCTGGAGCCTCCTGAACCTAGCTAGGCTCAGTCTCTTACCTTGCCTCAGCAGAGTCCCACCCACAGAACTTTCTCTCTCTATAGAATTTAAGGTGGACCAGGCATCTAGCCTGGTCCCGCACAGGTTAAGAAAGGGTAATATGGCCACTCCTTCACAGTGCTGCTACCAGGGGTGGCTCACAGCAGGTGACAAGTGACTGGATACCATAAATGGATACCAGAAAATTCTGCCACATGAGCACTGGAGGTGATGCCCTTGGTACTAACCGATGCAGATGTCCACTAGCAATCAATCTTTAGCTGAGCAAACTGAGACAATATGCAACAAATTATTCAAGGAACAGTGAGGGCCGGATTTTAAAAGCCCTGCGCGCATAAATCCGGCCGGACGTGCGTAAGTCCCGGGGCTTTGTAAAAGGGGTGGGGAGGGGGCATGTCTGGGGCGTGTCCGGGTTCAGGGGGCGGTTCGGGGCAGAACTGGGGGGAGTGGTGCCGGCCCGGGGACGTGGTCGAGGCCTCCTGACCAGCCCCCGGGTCGGGTGATGGTGCGCCAGCAGCCCGCTAGCGCGCACAGATTTACGTCTGCTTTCAGCAGGCGTAAATCTGCCAACAAAGGTAGGGGGGTTTAGATAGGGCTGGGGGGGGTGGGTTAGGTAGGGGAAGGGAGGGGAAGGTGCGGGGGGGTGGAAAGAAAGTTCCCTCCGAGGCCGCTCCGATTTCGGAGTGGCCTCGGAGGGAACAGGCAGCGTGCGCCGGGCTCAGCACACGCAAGTTGCACAAATGTGCACCCCCTTGCGTGCGCCGACCCTGGATTTTATAAGATACACGCGGCTACGCACGTATCTTATAAAATCCAGCGTACATTTGTTCACGCCTGGTGCGCGAACAAAAGTACGCGCTCGCGCAAATTTATAAAATCTACCCCTATATGTTTTAACCTGAGAAATATTCTTTAGAAGGGTGCAGCTAAAATTCAATGCAATAGCCAAAATACCAAGCATTCAGATAGAATGACTCCAAACTGCCCATAACATTTGAAAATAAGCTGGCAGAGGATGCATAGAAATACAAATCAAAGTTCTTAGAATGAGTGTATGCCAATGCCAGCAGTCTGTGATAAGACTCTGTACAAATAAGACTATATAAGAGCCCAAGAATATAAAAATTGCCACACTGGGCCAGACCAAAGGTTCAGCATCTCGCCTCCAACAGCGGCCAATCCAGGCCACAAGCACCTAGCAAAATCCCAAACTGTAAATAGACCTATACTGCTGTAGTACAGAAGGAGGGTGGTGGGAGGTTTCATAGTAGTGCAAGCATATGGCTTAGTGCTCAGTTAGCTACCTTGGCTGCTGCAAATGGCTGCCAGAGCTCAAAGTCTGGAGTGAGAACATCCTGGGCTCACTGTGCATTGTCCCTGTTTCCTACAGCCTTGGTATATGACAGAGGCTAAAATTTCTTTAAAAAGAGGCTCATGATGGGGAATCTGTGGTGCCGTGCGTATTGTAGGAATTGCCCAAAATGGGGCCTAGCTATCTGAACCTGCATACATTCAATTAATAACCCCACTCCAGGGCTCATGCTGTAGCTAGGAAAAAAAACTGTAATGTTTGGCCGCCTGTGGGACAGCTCTGTGACTGGTCACACTCACCCTTACACATTACAGCTTTCTCTGCTGCAAGGATGTCGCCACGCTGTCTTCCCTCAGTGCTCCCTCTAGGTGAGGGCACGCCACCTTTTACTGGCCCCATAGCAGAAAGTGGCTCTCTCGCACTGTGATGATGTCGGTGTCGGCTCCCAGCTGGCACTTCAGTAAAAGATCCTCCTGCCTTGTCTGCAGTGCATGTTGCTATTTTTTTGTGCCTTACCTTGTCCTTTTGTCTTCCTTTGTCTTGCCCTGTTCCTTCCTTTGCCTTATCTTTGTTGCCTTGTCCTTTCTGCCTGCTTTGTCCTGGTCCTTGATGCCTTGCCTTGTCCATCTTGCCCTGTCTTATCCTTCAGTATCTTGTCTGCCTTACCTTGATTCTCAGGTTCTAACCTCTGCCTTGACTTTGCTCCTGCTCACTGCCTGCCCTAACCTTTGGCCTGGACCCGGATATCATCTGCTTGCTGCCTGCCCTGACCATTGCCCGTATTTTGACTTTGTCCACTCCTTATGGGACTTTCATCTAAGTTCTGCCAGCCCCTGGAACCCAAGGGCTCAACTTGCAGGAAATGGGGTTGGTACAGGTGAAGCTCCAGCCCCTGTCCCAGTAAGGGCGATTCCTCCAGCTGTCGGCGTGGGCCTGCTAGGCTGCATCAACCACAACACAGCTCAAGGACTCACATCTGTGACAAGAGGTAATGAATGATTAATCATGCTTCTCACCTTTTGGTGCCACCACTGGAGACCATTGTTGCAGTGAGGTACCGAGGCAAAGCCTAAGTGTTGGTGTACATTTGAACATTGCTCAGTGGTGACTTTCTGTGGCACTTGAAATTTCTCAGGAAGGTCACTGCATACCCCCAACCAAATATGGAATGCATAGAAAATGTTGGAGGTATTAAATGTCTCTATCCTTCTCCCTTATCTTACCTTCCCTCTAAGGTATATATTTAAATGTCTACCTCCGTCATATTAGTAGCCACCCTCTGGACTGAATGCAACTGGTTTATAAACTTGGAAGGTGCTGACTGCATAATTGCAAACAGTATTCCAAATTAGGTTTCACCAGGGACATATTATAGGGGATTATAAGAACGGATTATAAGAACATAAGAACAAAAGAAATTGCCATACTGGGTCAGACCAAGGGTCCATCAAGCCCAGCATTCTGTTTACAACAGTGACCAATCCAGGCTACAAGTACCTGGCAAGTACCAAAACACAAAGTAGATCCCATGCTACTGATGCCAGTAATAGCAGTGACTATTCTTTAAGACAACTTGATTAAGAACTTATCCAAACCTTTTTTAAACCCAACTACACTAACTGCACTAACCACATCCTCTGGCAACAAATTCCAGAGCTTTATTTTGCATTGAGTGAAAAAGAATGTTCTCCGATTAGTTTTAAATGTGCTGCTTCTAACTTCATGGAGTGCTCCCTAGTCCTTTGTTATCCAAAAGAGTAAATAACTGATTCACATTTACCCATTCTAGGACTCTCATGATTTTAAAGACCTCTATCATATGCTTCCTCAGCCATCTCTTCTCCAAGCTGAACAGCCCTAACCTCTTTAACCTTTCCTCATAGGGGAACTGTTCCATTCCCTTTATCATTTTGGTTGCCCTTCTCTGTACCTTCTCCATTGCAACCATATCTTTTTTGAGATGCGGAGACCAGAATTTACATAGTAATCAAGGTGCGGTCTCACCATGGAGCGATACAGAGGCATTATGACATTTTCCATTTTATTCACCATTCCCTTCCTAATAATTGCTAACATTCTGTTTGTTTTTTTGACAGCTGCAGCACACTGAACCGACGATTTCGATGTATTATCTACTATGATGCCTAGATCTTTTTCCTGGGTGGTAGCTCCTAATATAGAACCTAACATCGTGTAACTACAGTGTGGATTATTTTTCCCTATATGCATCACCTTTCACTTATCCACATTATATTTCATCTGGCATTTGGATGCCCAATCTTCCAGTCTTGCAAGGTCCTCCTGCAATTTATCACAATCCACTTGTGATTTAACTAATCTGAATAATTTTGTATCATCTGCAGATTTGATTACCTCACTCATCGTATTCCTTCCAGATCATTGATAAATATATTGAAAAGCACTGGTGCAAGTACAGATCCCTGAGGCACTGAGAAAATTGACCATTCAATCCTACCCTCTGTTTCCTGTCTTTTAACCAGTTTGTAATCCACAAAAGGACATCGCCTCCTATCCCATGACTTTTTAGTTTCCTTAGAAGCCTCTCATGAGGGACTTTGTCAAACACCTTCTGAAAATCCAAATACACTACATCTACTGGCTCACCTCTATCCACATGTTTATTAACACCTTCAAAAAAATGAAGCAGATTTGTGAGGCAAGACTTGCCTTGGGTAAATCCATTAAACCATGTCTTTCTATATGCTCTGTGATTTTTATCTTTAGAATAGTTTCTACTATTTTTCCTGGCACTGAAGTCAGGCTCACTGGTCTATAGTTTCCTGGATTGTGCCTGGAGCCCTTTTTAAATATTAGGGTTACATTGGTCATCCTCCAGTCTTCAGGTACAATGGATGATTTTAATGATAGGTTAACATTTTAACTAACAGATTTGAAATTTCGTTTCTGAGTTCCTTCAGAACCCTGGGGTGCATACCATCTAGTCCAGGTGATTTGCTACTCTTTAGTTTGTCAATCTGGCTATTACATCTTCCAGGTTCACTGTGATTTGGTTCAGTTCATTTGAATGATCACCCTTGAAAACCATCTCCGGAACCGGTATCTCTCCAACATCCTCATTAGTAATCACAACCAAAGAATTAATTTAATCTTTCTGCAATGGCCTTATCTTTCCTAACAACTCCTTTAATCCCTCGGTCATCTAACAGTCCAACCAACTCCCTCACAGGTTTCTTGCTTTGGATATATTTTTAAAAGCTTTTATTATTATGAGTTTTTGCCTCTATGGCCAACTTCATTTCAAATTCTCTCTTAGCCTATCTTATCAATGTTTTACACTTAACTTGACAATGCTTATGCTTTTTCCTATTTTCTTCAGATGGATCCTTCTTCCAGTTTTTGAAGGATTTATTTTGGCTAAAATAGCCTCTTTCACCTCACCTTTTAACCATGCCCCTAATCGTTTCGCCTTCCTTCCACCTTTCTTAATGCATAGAATACATCTGGACTGCACTTCTAACACTGTATTTTTAAACAATGTCCACGCCTATCGTACACTTTTAACCTTTGCAGCTGGACCTTTCAATTTTTTCTAACTATTTTTCTCATTTTCTCAGTTTCCCTTTTGAAAACATAATGTTAGAGCTGTAGATTTACATCTTGTCCTCCTTCCCATCATTAGTTCAAATTTGATCATGTTATGATCATTATTAGCAAGTGGTCCCACCACCATTACCTCTCTGACCAAATCCTGCATTCCACTAAGAATTAAATCTAAAATGCTCCCTCTCTCTTAGATTCCTGAACCAATTGCTACATGAAGCAGTCATTTATTCCATCCAATAATCTTATGTCTCTAGCAAGTCCCGATGATACATTTACCCAGTCAATATTGGGCAATTGAAATCTCCCATTATTACTGCACTGCCAAATTGGTTAGCTTCCCTGATCTCTCTTAGCATTTTATCATCTGTCTGATCATTTTGACCAGGTGGACGATAGTATACATCTATCACTATACTCTTACATGGGATTTCTATCCATATAGATTCTACTGAGCATTTAGTCTCTTGTATGATCTTTATCCTGTTGGACTCTATACCCTCGCAGACATAAAGTGCTACACCCCCATCAAGTTGATCCTCCCTATCTTTGCGGTATAATTTGTACCCTGATATAGCACTGTCCCATTGGTTATCCACCTTTCACCAGGTCTCTGAGATGCCAATTATGTTTATCTTATCATTCACTGCTAATCATTCTAACTCTTCCATCTTACTTCTTAGACTTCTGGCATTGGCATACAGACATTTCAAAGTGCATTTTTTGTTTTTATTAACAACCTGCTTTTCAGTTGATCTGGATAATTTGGAATTCTTTAGCTTAGGTGATTCTTTACTTATAGGCACATGGGCTACTTTTGCATTTATTGAAACCTCTCTGTTGGGATACCCTAACTCTTCTGTTTCATTAGTATCCTTCAAAGATACATTTCTCCAAACCATGCACTGCTGAGTGACTCAGCTTTCCCCATTATTCTAGTTTAAAAGCTGCTCTATCTCCTTTTTGAAAGTTAGTGCCAGCAGCCTGGTTCCATTTTGGTTAAGGTGGAGTCCGTCTTTTCGGAAAAGTTTCCCCTTTCCCCAAAAGGTTGTCCAGTTCCTTAAAAAACTGAATCCCTCTCCACTGCACCATCATCTCATCCACGCATTGAGACTCCGGAGCTCTGCCTGCCTCTGAGGACCTGCACGTGGCAGAACCTACAGGGTTCTGAGGACCTGCACGTGCCAGAACCTACAGGGTGGCATTTCAGAGAATGCCACCCTGTAGGTTCTGGATTTCAGCTTTCTAACTAAAATCCTAAATTTGGCTTCCAGAACCTCCCTTCCACATTTTTCTATACCCACTTTTCTAGCTGAAGCCTAGCTATGAATGTCTTATGATGCTGCCCATAAATTAGTGTAATCTGGAACTCAAGCTGAAGCTAGGAAGATGAAGTGGCAGGCATGATTACATTTATCCTGAGGACGGTTCTATAATGAGACAGGTTGAGGCTGCTGTCTCAGGCAGCAGAATTTTGAGGCAGAAAAAATGCCCCACTCAAAACACCCCTGCTGCATGTGCCTCACTGCCTCACACACTTCAAATTGCAAAACATTAAAAAAACAAAAAGTGCAGCATCCTATGTCATCACCGCACCAGTGCCGTGCAGGCTAACTATTTTCTGCTTCCTCTGTCCCTCTTGTTTTGGATGAGCAAGATCCCTGCTGGTTGCACCACTTGTGTAGAGCTGCTTTTTGTTTTGTGGCCTGTTTGGTTCCCACTGTGACTCTGCCGCTTTTCTGCCTCTGCAGTGCAGATCAGGGTCAACGAAAATAAAAAGTAAGTAAAATAAAAAGCAGTCGTTAGCAAGCAAAGTTGATCCTCTGTTGGATTCCTTGTCCACCTCTGCTGTGTTGTCACTCGGCAGCCCACGGGAGGGGAGGTGGCCAAATAGGAACTCACTCTACTATAATATATATATTAAAAAAAAAAAAAAAAGCGGAGTGTGCCAAGGGTCCAGGATTGCAGGGAGGCTTCAGGCAGGGACCCTGGTGGAACAAATCAGCTGCCTGCAGCAGAGCCGATTTTGAGGCAGCATGTACATACACACACTACTGAGTCTGGGGCAGGGCAGCAACTGGGGCGGGGAGCAAAGCAGGAGACTCGTAGAAGGCATTCTGCAGGCCCTGCTCTTCAGTAGCAGCACTGCCTGCAGAGTCTCTTCCCCGCACCTGGAGAGAGCGTGACCCGTGGGGGAGGGGGAGGCTTGCTCTTTAGGAGCAGCGCTGAGTTGATAAACTCCTGCTGGTTAAATGCACCCACTCCTATCCCTTCTGGAGACAGAGAGAAAGAGAGAGAGACACTGGGCTGGATCGGGAGAGGGTGACTGAAGAGAGAGAGAGAGAGAATCTGGTCTGGGGAGAGAGGGTAACAGTGACTGAAGAGACAGAGATGGTCTGGGGAGAGAGGATGACAGACTAAAGAGAGAGAGAGGGAGATTGGTCTGGGGAGGCAGTGACAGTGACTGAAAAAAGAGTCTGGGAGGAGGGGGTGACAGTGACTGGTGAGAGAGAGAGAGACTGGTTTGGGATGAGAAAATGACAGTGACAGGTGAGAGAGAGAGAATGGTATGGGGAGAGGTGATAGTGACAGTGAGTTAGAGAGCGACTGGTCTGGGGAGGGGGTGACAGTAATTGGTGAGTTAGAGAGAGTCTGATCTGGGGAAGGGGTGCAGGGACTGGTGAAAGAGAGAGAGACTGGTGTAGGGCAATGGGGTGACAGTGACGTGTGTGAGTGAGTGAGTGAAAGAGACTTGGCTGGGGGTAAAAGTGATAGTCTCTGCTAAATGAGCAGTGTTGGTAGGACACATTGGTCAGTCACCCTGGGCACCATTTGCATCACCAATCCAGTCATGCCCTGAAGAAAGCCCCAGCGGGCCTCAGCAGACCCCATCCCAATCCTGCCTAAAGAGAATGGGAGACCTTGAGAGTGTGAGTATGTGTGTGTGTGTGTGCTCAAGAGAGCAAGAGCCTATGCGCATATATGGGGGGGGGGGGGGGGGTGAGAGTAAGGGCCGTTGTGTGTATGTATGAGAATGATCATGTATAAGTATGCATGTGTGTGCTAGCCGGTGCATGTGTATGTGAGAGCCTGTGTGTTACACACATGCACACACACACCCACAAGCTTGCATGCCCACACACATAAATTTTATGTGTACGAGGGAGTAAGAGGCTGTGTATGTGAGAGAATGAATATGTGTAAGTTTCTGAGAGAGAGGATAAAGGTTGTGTATCCCTCTCCCCCTAGTCCAAGGCAATCTCAGTATGACTGGAAATCAAAAGATCCCAGGTATGGAGAGATTTTTTTAAATTGTATTTATTTATTTAATGACATTTATAACCCTTTTTAGTTTAAATTATTGGATGTTAATTTGGTGTTTCTACTGTTTAGAAATATTTTATTGGCGTTTAGGGAAATTTATAATATTTTTAAATGATTGATATTCTTATCAGATGTTTTGAAAATGTATTCTTTTTATTAGTTTCACTATTATGATTCTTGACATAATTCTTGATTTTATTGTTTGATGTTTTATGAAGAATTGTAATGTTGTGCTGCATCATTGTCTGGTTTGTTGCGATTTCCAGTTCAGTTTTTGTCTGCCCATTTCTATTTATGCTTTATGGTCTCTTTATTCTGTATTTGTCACCATATATCTGTGGTATATTTAGTATAAATACCATCTGAATAAAATCTTGTATCCATTTTCTAAACTTGTTGATGCAGTGCTATCAAACTATGCATAGTCTAGGGGTGGGCTCTACTTCTTGGTTATTTAGAGCAAATTTAAAATTTGTGCTGGAGATTTTTTGGCTCGGTTCTGCTGGTGATGTGTGATCCATGGATACATGAACGACAGAAAATGAAAAAGCCTTTATTCTGTAATGCAGCATTTCTATGTCTACATTTCTAAGGGCAGCACTGGAGTGGTTGATGGCATGAAATGGGGAGAGTGCTGAGGTCAGCGGGAGAGAGAAGGTAAACCCACCACCACTAATTCATGTCAGTTTGAGTTGGGGGGTGTCCATCCTTCTCTCTCTCTCTCCCCCCCCCCCCACCCCACCCTGTCTGACCTCATTACCCTTCCTCCCTGACTTCCTTACTCTTTGACCCAGAGTTGCCAGAAGAGGAAGCCAACTCAAGCCAGAAGAAACAGAAATTTGTAGAGCAAGTGCCACTCCCACCTGTTCCTTTCTCCTTTGTTTTGAAGCAGGACAAAAGGCAGAAGAGCCATCCAAGACAGGCATTAGAAAGGCAGGGGCATGGACAGGGGTAGAAGTGTGCTGCTCTATGATTACTGCTTCTCAGGTAATAGAGACATTATTTACAATAACTGATTCTGAGGAATAATTTTGTTTGGGCTTTCATGAGTCAGAAACTGAAGAGCTAGTAGCTGAGGAAAATTTGGGAGGTTTAGTCAGTAGTATCTTAGATGATACTGATGGTGTTGAAACCCCTAGGAAGAGCAGGCAGTGTAGGTAGAGAGTATGAGTAATATCCCTGGCCCTTTTCCTCAAGGTCTACCCTCAACCTCAACTCTAGAACCAGTAGAAACTTCCAAGGATGCAGAGAAGTTATCATATAAGACATCCCTGGTCTAAAATCACTTTAAAGTAGGGAAGGACTCACATTTTGCTCAGTGTATTCACTACAGTAAGGCCATCACTCAAGGGAAGGTATTAGGGCATCTGACAAATACTGGTATGCATATCACCTACAGAAGCAGCACCCACTAGCATTGGCATTGGGGAGGGTGGAAATACTAGCCTGGTGATCCCCTTTGCCATTCAAAACAAAAGCAAGAGTAAAAGGGTTGAAAAGGATAGGGCTTTCCCCCAAGTTGATCCCACAGCCCCTTTCACCAGTCAAGTGGCAAGCCAGCAGTGCTTTGCCATGCGTTTGTAGCGGCAACCTACCATAGAGAAAACGGGGTGATGTTCCATACAACTGTCCCAGGGCAAGAGGCAGGTAGCATTGAAAGTAGTAATGAGGATGTAACAGGGAAATGATTGCCGTGGATGACTAGCCCATACAGATAATGGAAAAACTGAACTTTAAGATTCTGTTGCATGTTAGCCCCAGTTACAAAGTGCCCTTCAGGACTACCTTTAGTAGGAAGATTATACCCCGTCCTGCTGTAAAACTAGTACTGTAGTTACATACAGGCGCAGCTGGCTAAGGCAGAGGGGTAGCGTGCATTTTACTAGCGATATGTAGACCAGCGTGAATGCTCCACATGCTTACCTCTCCCTGACAGCACACTGATGGGACCTGACCTAGGCAGGGGCAGACAGCAGCTCTAATGGGGAATTAATATCAGGATGCCGGTGGGCTATGCTGCACACCCAGGTGTTGGAGCCCTCATAGTCAAATGATGGATAGCCATAAGAAAGATGCTGGAGGGTCAGTGGCTAACGATGGAAAGCAGGAATCTTCATGCAGGTTTCTTTGAGACAGACAGTGGGGAAAATACGATAAGAGCAGTGGACAAAGGATACTATCATGGAATCTGTTGCTTTTCACACCTGCTGCACCTGCCAGTGAGGAATTCCCTGGAGCTGGGGTCCAAGGATGATGGGATTCCAGTCCTGAAGAACCTGATAGAGAGGTGCAGGAAAATATCAGGGCATTTCCATCGATGTGCATGTGTGTGTGTGGGGGGGGGGGGGGGGGGCAAGCTTCTCCAATGGAAGTAAGAAGAATTCTGGATGCTTCATAAGTATCTGATGCAATAAGTTGGCACCCACTGGAATTCCACCTATCTGATGCTGCAGAGGTGAATAGAACAGCAGACACCAGTTCAAGATTTATCTCTGGAAACAGAGATAGGTGTGGATCGCCATCTGGAGCATCATGACTGGGTAGTGATGAGGCAGGTGAAACAAATCTTGAAGCCCTTCAATGATGCTATGGAGGATCTGAGTTCCAGAAGTGCCACTCTGGGTGATGTCATCACTATAATCTGAAAGGAAAGTTAGAAAGTGTCAGTGAGCAAGCGGGAATAGAAACAGAGGTGTTGCAGTTTGTGGACTCCTTGCAGCAGCAGGTGCAAGTGAGACTGAAACTCTGACAGAAAACAATACATACATGCTTGCCACATTTTGTGATCCATGGATGAAAGAGAGTCTCATCCTCCAGTCTAAGCATCTCACATACAAGAAGGAGATACTGGCAGCTAAAGTATGTGAATAGGAGCACCAGAGGCAAAGGCACAGTAGGGATGTAGCACAGGAAAGATGAGCAGCACTATATCAGCTACCATTTTCTCCCCACCTCAATACATGAAAGCCACGTTGCCCCCGCAGAACCATCTCTCCTTACACAAGCCATAGCTAAAGCAGCTGGCAAGAGAGACCCTCACCCCACCCTAGCAAAAGAGAGCCCAGCAGAAATTTCTGTGACATGCTATCTAACAGAACCCATCAAGGACATGGACACAGATCCACAGGCATATCTGGCCAGACCAAGCAAAGTGCACCTAGTGAATGTGTCTTCTCTAAGGCAGGGGCCATCGTGAACCCTCAACATTCAAAGCTGGCAACATTCAAAGTTGTTTTTTGTTTTTTAAATCACTCTGACTTTGTTAGGTTTTTCCAGAATTTTCATGCAAATGGCAAGATGCCTGAAAGTACCATGGAAGTCTTGTTCTCACTCTACCTAGCTGCCATGCCTGAGATGTATCACCTTGGGTTCTTGCTGCCACTCTGCCTAGTGTTGGCATCATTGGGGTTTGAACCCACAGCTCTGGTGATTCCAGACCATGGACCTGCCACAAAGCTGTGGAGACTGCTTGCTCTCCAGGAAGTTCTAGTATTTGTATTCATATTTTTCTGGAGAGTCAGACATATCCCTGCAGGCTCCCTATTAGACCAGCATTATTTGCCTCATGCTTCTCCCCTAGTTTTTCTCCAGCCTCTCCAAGTGTGCACCTTCCCTTCAGGATAGCCCCTGCTGGCCAAGGCCAGATATTCCCTGACACCTAACTGCCATGCCCCATCTTGGGGGTCTTGCTGCCACTATGATTAGCTGCCATGCCTCTGATACTATGCCTTGAAGATTTTGATACCTTCTTGTCATTTACTACTTGGATTCCAGCCTAGTTCTTCCACCATTCTTTCTTTGTTATACTGGGGTGTTTTGTCCCCAAAATAAAATTGAAAAAAATCTGAAAAAAAAAGAAGAATTTTTTTCTCCCATCCCACCTCTTCTCTGGTTCTCCACCCTATATTATTGTGGTATACCTCTAGAATCCTAACCTAGTTCTCCTATCCTGCTTCTCTCTTGTTTATATTGGGGTGTTTGGTCCCCCCCCAAAATATGTTAAAAAAAGAAAAAAATACAAGTTTCTCCTCCCACCCCCACCTCATTTCTGGTTCTTTTTTTTTTTAAATTTATTATTTATTAATTTTTCCATAATTAACACGGAGTTTCAAAGCCAATACATCACTTATATTATTCCAACAATATTTTCATATACAATATTAAATGTAAATCAATATCAAATTTCAAATCATATCTATTTGAAAACTCCTATAATCATAATAGGTTACATAAACAAGGAAAAGGAGAAATCCAAGGTATTTATGAGAGCAGTTTAAAGAGGTAAAATTACATGTAAGGAAAAATTAAAGGAGAGGTTTAAACATTCGTAAATACCCATGACTTGCTATGGTTCAGCTCCCACAGTACTATAGTTATCCAAAAAATAATGCAATTGTGATGGCTCAAAATAGAGATATCGATTATTGTTAATGTACATCATACATTTGCAAGGATATCTTATTGATATTTTAGCTCCCAATTGCCTTGCTTCCTGGCACATCTCCAGCATCTTTTTTCTACGGATCTGTGTGGATCTTGTAACGTCGGGGTATATTCTAATCTTTTGACCAAAGAAAAGTTTTTTCCTATTACGGAGAAAAAGTTTTAGAACAGAGTCTCTGCAGGGAAAACAAAAGTACACAACATTGTTCCCCGATATTCTACTTGATCTTCTGTTGAAGTTTCAAGAAATCCAGTAAGGTCTGTACCAGCGTTCATAGGCGCATTGGGCTCCAGTGGTACCGCTTCTCTTGCTTTAGACACATAATAAATATTGGAAATAGGAGGCATAGCATCTATCGGAAATTGGAGAATATCCATCATATATTTTTTAATCTAATCTCGCAGCGAAACAAGTCTTATAGAGGGAAAATTTAAGACCCTAAGATTTAAATATCTCTGGGTATTCTCCAAACTATCAATCTTTTTAGATGAAATCAATTCACTTTGTACCAATTTAGCTTGAACTTCTTGTAATGTAGTAACCTTTACTTCTATTTCTTTGATCTTGTTATCATGTATGTCCAAAACAGGTTTTATTTCTTGAACATTTTGCTGTAGATTAATTACAACTGAAGTCAATGTTGAAATTGCCTTCTCTAAAGCAACTATAGCATTCCACACTGTCTCTAAAGTTATTTCTTGTGGTCTTATTAACCTTGCACTGAGGTTTGAGGTTACCTCACTACTCCGGCAAACCTCTGAAATCTTTTGAATTTCGTTTGCCAGTTCCTCTCCCCCTCGATGATGTTTGCAGCTGCGTTTTTGCTCGTTGTACTCCGCCTCTCCATGGCGGTTTTTTCCTCCTCACGGTGTTCCTCCTAAGTTACAATGCCCACAGCTAAACAAACCTGCTCCACGTTCATGCTGTAAGTAGGGGGGGAGGGAGTCTCGGGCGCCCCAGGACTTAGAGATGTCTGTGTGTCCAAGGGTGGCGTGGTGTGCTCCCCACCTGTCACCCCAGTGGACCTCCTCTCTGGGGTTGATGCTATTGCCGTAGCAAAGAAGCCCTCTATCGTTGGTTGGGAAGGGGTCAGTAAGGCTGTCGCAGCAGTCTCCAGCCTGACCTTTCCCTTCCTTTTAGTGTGAGGCATGCTGTTTTCAGAAGAAAAAAATAGCGATCCCGAGGAGCTGCTTCTGCTGCGGCCTCTCCTTAAGACGCCATCTTGGATCATTAACACAGCAAGTGATGGCAGAAAAAAAAGTGGTCCATCCAGCCTGCTCAGCAAGTTTATTTTATTTTGTATAGTTTGGTTTTTTTAATTTCTTAGGGTAGTAACATGGGTTACCATTTCTTTCATCTCCATCCTTTAGCCATTAGGGGTTCTCTGTGTTTATCACATGCCACTCTTCAGTCTTCAGTCTCCAGAAAAAAAGATGATCGCAGAAACAGAAACTCAGGGATATATGATTGAGAACTCAATGAGAATCTGGATGGGAACACGACATTACCACAAAGACACAGATCAGATATTTCCTTCTGTACTAGGGGGAAAGTTCAGGAATAAAATGTACTATATCTCAGAAAAGAATTAAGAAATTCAGCAGGAAATTGAACTGAGAATTCTTCTGTGTATGAGCAAAATGCCAGTAATATCACACACACAGGGGAAGAGCAGAGAAATCATATAACAGAAGAAATATATATGTGTGATATTCCTCAGGGAACCTGTAACTCTGAAATCACAGCAGATATCTAATACTGAAGACAGACTGTATATATATATATATATATATATATATATATATATATATATATATATACAAACCTAAGGCAAAACCCTCAATCAAAAGGAAGAAATGCAGGCAAAAGCATGCACAGGAGAGACCTTTATATGTTCTGAATGTGGGAAAGTTTTCAGTAGGAAGAGAGAACTAATTCAACACCAGATAATTAACAAAGGGAAGAGATTGTGTTCAGCCATAGAATATGGGAAAAGCTTTCTTAACAAAATAAATCTTGCAAATTATCAGGAAAGCCACACTGATGAGACACCATTGTCATGATCCGATTGTGACAAAAGTTTCAATTGGAAAGCAAATGTCACAAGTGACCAAAATTCCACCTAGCAGCAAGATCAATTTCAAATAGGAAATATAATAAAAGCTTATGTCACAAAAAGTGATACTGATGACAGATCATTCTCATGTACTAAGGGGCTGATGCAATACAGTGCACTCAGCTGAGCGCACTGTATAACCCGCAGTCGGACACAAGATAAATAGTCGCTAATCCACCCCCTAATGCAATAGGAGGATTAGCGCCTATTTAACACACATCCGACGCGGAGTGAATGAGATAGTGCTCATCACATGCAAATGCATGTGAATGAGCCTATTACTCATTCACTCCGCATGCAAAAAGATAAGTGTACGTCTCAGATGCACATTTATCGCTCAGATATTAACGACTGCCTGGTGCAGGCGTTAATAGCTGAGCACATTGAAAAGAAGTACAGAAAAGCAGAAAAAACTGCTTTTCTGTGCTTTTTTAAAGTTAAAAAAAAACAAAACTTGGCAGACCTCCGATTTATGAAGACCGACGCCGGTAAACTCGGCCTCGGTTTTCATAACCGGCCGTCTGCCAATCGGCGGCCATTTTCATTACTGGCAGATGGTTGGTTATGAAAACCGAGGCCGAGTTTACCAGCGTTGGTCTTCATAATCGGCAGCCGCAGCGGGTCGCATTAGCAAGGAAGCGCTAAGGTCGTGCAAGCAACCCTAGCGCCTCCTTCCTAGCACGACCCCCTAATTTACATATTGCATGGTGCCCCCCCTTGCAGGTGCCATGCGTGCATTAAGAAAGCGGGCGCTGAAAAGTCAGCGCCCGCTTTCTGCAAAGATTCTTGCATCGGACCCTAAATCTGAAAAGTGGCAAGTGCTTCAAGAGGAAGACAGACATCTCCCCATGTCAATCTGCCTTGCTGCTATACCTGTTATCCTACAACTTAGGAGTCTTTCTTCCCCATACATAGACTTTATACCATGAGAGTCTTGTTGTCACTCTTCATTGCTGTCATGCCCCAGACTTGGGGTGTCCTTGCCATTGTGGGGGGCTGTTTCATGGTGCCTTGGTGTGTTGATGCCACTCTTGTGCTGTTTTGTCTCTTTATCAATGCCTTGGGGTTTATTCTGCCACCTTTTTTGCTTTTTTCCTCCTCAAGATGCCTTGGGATGTTGATGTCACTCTTGGTTCCACTTTATCCCTTGTGCTGCCTTCAAGGTTCATGCCACTGTTTTTGGTGCCCTCTTTTGAAACTTTGGGGTGTTCTTCCAACTCTTGCTGTTTTGCTCCTCTCACAGTGCCTCGGAGAACTCCTGCAATTACTGGAATCCCTTTGCCCCTTTACTGTGCCTTAGGCTATTCATACTACGTTTGCTGCCTATGGGATGACTAAGCAACTTTCTTGGGCTGGAGGCGGAAACCACGCCGACTCCAGCCTTTTCTTAACAGATTATATAACTTTATTCACAATCAAAGTAGAGTGCCTACCTTCTAGCAGCAACACTCACAGGTTTAGTCAGGACAGAAATGTATCTAGGGGCTGCCTTCTCCTAGTGACAGTGCTTGCCTCCAGCAGCCTACTCATAGGTTTAGTTAGGAGAGTGATATATTCAGGAGCTGTCCTCTCCTGGAGACCGGGGCCAGGCCTCCTGATCCAGCTGGGCTCTGACTCTTTTCTCCCCAGCAGGGTCCCACCCACAGAACTCTTCCTGCTCACTGGGCTCTCTCCCTCTGTGGCAATTTAAGGTGGATCAGGCATCTAGCCTGGTCCCGCACAGACTAAGGAAGGGCAGAAAGGCCACACCACAGTGCCATTCTGCCAGCCTTGGTGCCTCGAAATTATTTCCCCATTTCGGTGATGTCTTCCCAGATGTTTCATTAGAACTGATAAGAAAACCTCAAGTTTGGAGCCCAAAATAGGCTGCAGTGCTTTAATAGTAAAATAAAAATGAATATAATGAATAAATGAATTTATTTTTTTGTTTGAAACAAACCAAAGCAATGGAGGTGACTTCCAAAACAAGTTAACAAACTGAAATGAAAATTATGCCCAGAGGTGGCGCTGGGATGATGGCAAAGGGACTACAGCCCCTTTGAGTGCTCTTTTTGGGGGTGGGGGTGGTGGGAGGAGGTCTTTCAGCCCACAGCTGTATTACCTACAATTTGTCTGGCCTTCATTTATACTCTTCAGATGCAGAACAAAAATCCAAATGTAAGAAGAGGATTTAACAGTTTATTATTTTTTTTGCTACTATTGTTACTTTAAACTATTCAGAATAGGTTCATGTATGGTTGACATTTTTTGCAAGCATTGTCACTTCATCTCATGTTCAGTTTTCTGAAACAGGAGTCCCATGAAAATAAATGATGCTCAGAAAACAGCAAGAGCAGAATGTGGTATTTGTAGCCTCAGAAAACAGCACTGACAGAGAGTTCAGAAACATAGTTCTGCTTTCAATGGGATCTATATGTAGTGTCTATAAATCTTAAAAATACCCCTAAGACTTTGAGGTTTAATTATTTGCATGGTCAATATAATCTTTCAGCTTTCCAACATCCATAAAATGAATATCAGTTATGAGATCTATGGCTGCATAAGAACATAAACATTTTCATAGTAGGTCAGGTTGAGGGTCCACTGAGGCCAGTATCCTGTTTACAACAGTAGCCAATCCAGGTCACAAGTATGTGGCAAGATCCCATGCTGCTATCGTGCAGTGATAAGTACAGTTTCTATTCTCTAAGGCGTATATTTTAAAAGAAGTGCGCATGCGTCCATGTGCGCGAGAGACCCGGCGCGTGCACATGGACGCACCTATTTTATCAACTATAACTCACGTGAACCTCAATCTTACTGAATTTGAGTACTAGGGCTTGGTACCAAACTACCAAAATCAGAATACCACAAGTACTATAATATTATGACATAGACGCTTAGGATTGATTTTGACCAGGCATAATAGGCTTCATCCTGTAAGCAGATTTGCTAGATGATTGGCCTTATACTTAATCATCGGTCAACATCCCAAATACTGGGTCAATTTTTTAAAATCTTTTTCATTTGCAATAATACTTTGTACAGTTCATGTGACTTAACTTAGTGAAATCGCTGAAGCCAAAAGTTGTCTTGTTGTCATGTTGATTTCATTAAGTTAAGTCACATGAACTGCACGAAGTATTATTGCAAATGAAAAAGATTTTTAAAAAATTGACCCAGTATTTGGGATGTTGACCGATGATTAAGTATAAGGCCAATCATCTAGCAAATCTGCTTACAGGATGAAGCCTATTATGCCTGGTCAAAATCAATCCTAAGCGTCTATGTCATAATATTATAGTACTTGTGGTATTCTGATTTTGGTAGTGACGCACCTATTTTATAATATGCGCCCGTGGCAGTGCGCATGTTATAAAATACAAGCAGTGCGCGCGTATGCGTGGCGGACTTTATAATCCATGCACGTATGTGGGGGACGGCGCGCACAAGGGGGGTGGGAGAAATAATGCAACTTCCGCGCGGCGACGCATTCAGCCCATCCCCAGTTCCCTCCCAGTTCGCTCCAATTAAGGAGCGGACTGGGAGGGAACTTCCCTAACCCCCTACCTTCCCTTCCCTATCCTTCCCCTCTCCTCCCCACCCTCTTTAACATACTTTTTTGTTTTTGGGTCCTTGTTTCTAAACTTACTTCAGATTCCCAGCTGAAGTAAGCTGTGCGTGCCGGCAACCAGCCAGTGTGCGAGTCTTTGGGATAGCGCTTAATAGCACTGTCCTGCCCCGCCCTCTGCCCCCGTGAGCATGCCCCCGCCCCTTGGAAGAGGCCTGGCTCTTGTGCGTGTAATGGGGAGGCTGCTGGGCCCCTTCTAAAATGCGTGCAGTGCGCACAAGTCCCAGCTACACGTGTAACCCCCGGATTTTACATGCGTGGGGGATTAAAAATCAGGCCGTAGGTCTACTTGGTTCTAATAGTTTATGGACTTGCAATCCAAGAACTTGTCTAAACCTTTTTTAAACCCAGCTATGCTAACTGCTGAAAGCACATCTGCTGGCAAAATATTTCAGAGCTTAAATGTACATTGGGTGAAAAAAAATGTTCTCTGATTTGTTTTGAACTTGCTACTTACCGCTTCATGGAGTGCCCCTAGTCTTTATGAGGTCTAGATTCGACACAGTCTGGATAGCAAAGTTAGCTGGAAAACCTTATCTAGCTAACTTTGGAGGCATATTCAACAGTGCGTTCACACTATTGAATACAGCCGGCTATCTTAAATTAGTTAGCCAGCTAACTATAGCCAGCTAACTTTAGCACAGCTCTTTGACTTGACCAGACTTACAGGTCGATACTCTAAGGCCGCGGTAGAAAGAGTGCGGCAGTGCCTGGCGCACCCTCGTTCCCCGCACGCACAGTTCTCTTCACCTACCGCTCGATACTCTCTTCTAATTGCATGCAAATGCATGCCGCGTCTGCGAAGTGTTAGGGAAGCGTTAGGCCCGCGCAACCCATTTTACTGTATAGAGCGCCTATACAGTAACCTGGGTGCTCGGGCCTAACGCTTCACGGCCACGCTGGTATCTGTCATTTCAAATGTCATTTGAAATGACAGATACCAGGAAGTTGGGATTGCCGTCCCCTCTCCCCTCCTCCCGAAGCAAAAAAAAAGTGAAAAAAAAGTTGCGAGAGAGAGAGGGGAGAGGACGGCAATCCTACGCTTGGCGACTTACTTTTGCAGCCCCCCTCCTCCGGACATCGTGGCTTCCCCCGTGCCAGTTCCCCTTCCCCTCCTCCCAAAGCAGGGCGCGAAAAGCGCGAAGCGACTTACTTTTGCAGCCCCCTCCGGACATCGGACGACCTCTCCTGCCTCCAGCTGCTCGCGAAGATGGACGCCTGCACGGCCGCTGAAGACGTGACGTCACGACGTTTGGCGTCAGGCATGTGACGTCACGTCTTCAGCGGCCGTGCAGGCGTCCATCTTCGCGTGCAGTAGGAGAGGTCGTCCGATGTCCGGAAGGTGCTGCAAAAGGTGAGTCGCTTCGTCGCTTTACACTGCCAGTCCCTTCTTCCCTCCTCCCGAAGCAGGGCGCGAAAAGCAGCCTTGCTCCGGGAGGAGGGAAGAAGGGACTGGCAGTGTAAAGCGGCGAAGCGACTTACTTTTTGCAGCCCCTTCCGGACATCGGACGACCTCTCCTGCCTCCTGCTGCTCGCGAAGATGGACGCCTGCATGGCCGCTGAAGACGTGACGTCACATGCCTGACGCCAAACGTCGTGACGTCACGTCTTCAGCGGCCGTGCAGGCGTCCATCTTCGCGAGCAGCTGGAGGCAGGAGAGGTCGTCCGATGTCCGGAGGGGGCTGCAAAAGTAAGTCGCTTCGCGCTTTTCGCGCCCTGCTTCGGGAGGAGGGGAAGGGGAACTGGCACGGGGGAAGCCACGATGTCCGGAGGAGGGGGGCTGCAAAAGTAAGTCGCCGAGTGTAGGATTGCCGTCCTCTCCCCCCCCCCCCCCCCTCTCTCTCTCTCGCAACTTTTTTTTTCGCTTTTTTTTTTCTTCGGGAGGAGGGGGGAGGACTGGGGCTGCCCCGGAGGCCAGCATCCATGGACGCGGCCAGGGCAGGTGAGAGGGGGCTGGGGGAAAGCTTGCCGTCTACCCTTACCCCTGCCTCTAATGCAGGGGTAGGGATAGGCAGTAAGTTAGCAGGTTAAAAGCGGGGCAAAATGGCAGCGATAGTCGGGGCGCGCGTTACAGTATCGGAGGGGAATAGCTAATTCCTTCATTATACAGCTAATTCGTTCATTTACATATCATATACATGCTGCATGCGGAAAGGGTTATGCGTCTGTTTTAAGAAGCGCTAAGGACGCGTGAAACTGGAGACTGTATCGCTGGATCGCCTTACGCGTCCGAATTGTGCGCTCCCAGCACGTTACAGACGGGAAATCTTCAACCGCACATTACAGTATCGACCTGTTAGCAGGCTAATCATCTGGCTAGCTCTGAATTTTGGTTAACTTAACCAGCTAACTCAACTCCTTCCAGTCACACCCTTGAACTGCTACTAAATTCTAGCCTCCTGTTTTATTTGCCAGCTAGAATTTAGCCAGAAAAATGCTGAATATAGCCGGGTAACTATTAAGTTATCCATTTAAATGGGTTTTGAATATGGACCTCTATATTTTTTGAAAGAGTAAATAACCGAGTCACATTTACCTGCTCTGCTCCACTCATCATTTTATAGATCTCTATCATATCTCCCTTTTGGCCGTCTTTTTTCCAAGTTGAACAGCCCTATCTCTTTAGCCTTTCCTTACAGGAGATTTATTCTATCCCCTTTATCATTTTGGTCACCTTTCTCTCTACCTTTTCCAATGCAACTTTATCTTTTTTTGAGATGTGGCAACCAGAACTGCACATAGTACTCCAGGTGTGGCAGTACCACATATTTTTTACATTATTATTCCAAGTAAAACAGTGTTGACAGAAAAAAAATAAGAAAGGATCTTTGGGCTGTAACTCCTATCCTCAACCCTGTGCATATACCGCAATACCAATAACAAACCCCATAATCTGTCATGGACTGATATCCCTAATCCTTTTACAAACCCTGCCAGAAATACTTTTGACCTGGATACTTTAGAACTCCAAGAAAAATCCCATCTGCTCTTGTTTATTTTATCTGGCTTTAATAAAATTATTTACAGTAACACCTACAATCCTGATTAATGACTGAGATGTTCTAGGGCCTCCTACTTTGATTTGTAAGAGAAAGTTCTCATCATACAATAACATCAGTTAGCTACATTCTTCTGACAATAGTAAGATATATTGAGTGGCTACTAGTAATACTCCTGGCATTTGCCACCATATACTGTGGGCCATAGCTTAGAGCTGTGTTTGCAATTATTTATTTGTACAGTAGTCCATTTATTAATTATTAAATAGTTGTTAAAAAAAATTCTTTCCCTTGCTGTGTTGGCGATTCCAGTTTGATTCCTGAGCCTAGATTCTGCTTTTGAGGCAGGTTGGGACTGGGGTTGTTGCAGGAGTGACATTCAGTTTCCAGGCAAAGGGAATTCTAGCCAATGCAGAACAGCGACACCTGCTGACTGGCTCAAGGGTGCACACAAGCTGAATCTGATCCAGCAAACTTTTGCTACAATGGCTTTTTTAGATGAAAGGAGATTATGAATGGTGGGGGAATGTCAGGTGGGGGAGAGAGACTGGTTGAGGTAGTGACTGGTGAGAGAGAGGCAGCCTGGTATGTGGGGGTGAAGCAATTGAAACCTCATGTTACTATAGACCTATATGTTGCATTCGGCATTCTGCAGGCTAACCCTGTGAACCACCGCTTCCAGGCCGAGCCCCAGACACGTCAATGGGCCACCACGGTGGGACGCTGCTCCTTCCTTGGCTGGCTCCGCTTCCCTTCACGGCGATATGCCATTGGTGTTCTTTGCACCACCAACTCACTACAGCCATGCTTCCCCTAGGTGCGTGCGTGGCTGATGCTGGAGAATTTAAAGGACCCGCAGCGGGGAAAAGCTCCGCGGAGCAGGGTGATGACATCATGCCCCAGGACCTATAAAAAGGCTTCTGACCAACACCTCCTCGCCTCAGCAGCAGGTCTCCCTACTTCATTCTTCAGTTCCACTATCCTTGTTCTTCAATTCAGCATCTTTGTTCTCCAGTCCCAGTGGTCCTTGTCTTTGATTTTTTTCAGTCCCTGTGGTTGTGTCTTCAGTTCTTCAGTGTGTTTTGACTCCTGTGCTATTCCTTGCCTTCCTACCCTGCCTATCCGCCCTACCTTCCCTTCATATGGATACCCAGCATTGACCTTGGCTTGACTCTGGACTCTCCTGACCACTGCCTGCCATTAACCACTGTCTCCATCCTGGACATTCTCGAATGCTGCCTGCCACTGACCTCCACCTGTTTCCAGATTCATCTCCCCGATCCAGCGACCTCGACAGATCTCCTTAGAATCAGCAGAGACCTCCATCTAAGACCTGCTGGCCCTGGCAACCAAAGGCTCAACCCAAGGGGAATGTGGATTAGTAAAGGAATAGTTCCAATTGGGCCTCTGCCTCATCTGGATCTGCCTGACAAAGTTTGAGGCCTACAGAACTCCACCCTGCAGATTGCGCCAACTCCACCTCAGTCCAAGAGTATATGACTACAATACTATAGGGGCTAGATCCAATTGAGCTGAAAGCCCAAGTAACCCCTGGGTGGTTTCGTTCCCATAGACTGAACCCAGGGTCAAATAAAAAGAGAGCAATACCCTATCTGTACATACTTTTCCGTGGATAGCTTTTCACTTCTGAGTTATAGGACTCCCTGTGGGGGAAGAGTAGCTTCAAGGTCCTTTTGCATTAAACTCTGTACAAACCCCTTTTCTTTCACTGTAAACAGCACTGATAAGTCACAGACTTTTGTATCCGAAAATCACACTGAGAGGCAATGTAGTTTCCAACTTCTTTACTGATAGGTAATTAGATAACTGAAGAATATTTATAGCACTCAAATTTGATTTTAAATGAAGTCCAAGAACAAATAAGGCAGAAGAAGGATTAATACATTTGTGACCTCACCTTTCTTGCAAAGTCTCTGAATTTAATAGAAGCCAATTCCTTAGTAATTGATCTTTCTCTTTCTTGTTACTCAGTTTGAAAATAGTTCAATCCTCCTTCCACTCTCAATTTATCCCTTCTTTTTCCCACTATAGAAAGGATAGAATAAAATCTCAGTTACTTATTAGAATGTAAGTCCCAATTCTCATATCTTTCCTGAAGTCTTCTTAAATATCTTAGATTTCCTTTTGACAGTACCAGTGGTCACTCCCCTCTCAAGTGCAGACTCCGTAGCAAACAACAAACACAGTTCAATACCTGCAGCTCCTTCCCTTTGGCAATGGACAGAGGTCCATTTCTCCTCTGATGAAGACCTTCACTCCTCAGGTCCTTCCTAGGTCAAAGATGCCTCTTCTCAATAGAATGGAAATTGAATCCCTGGTACCAATGGCACTCTGTTCTAGATGAAATTAAAATAAACTTTGATTCAAAAAGGGGGAAACAATTAAGAAACAGGAAGGCTGGAAAAACTTCCTTGCCTGCAAACTGAGGAGATAGTCACAAAAAGACAGATAAGTTAAAGTTGAAACTCCTCTGCGTCAGGTCACTGACAGGTCGCTTCTATTGTGTTCTACAAAATGGCAGTGTTTCAATAAGAAATAAAAATCTTATCAAGTAGTACTTTGAAATAAAATTTATCAGAGCCTTTGGTAAGAGCATTATGACTTTGAGGGCATTCTCATGCTCTCCTGTCCTGTTCAACAACATATTAAAGCATTATTTGAATTATAACGTGACAATACTCTGAATTCATATTTTTGCCTTCATTTATATCATAAGCTTTCTGACCACAATAATAGGGATGTGCACAGAAAACAAATTTGGTTTGGTTTGTTATTTCAGTTCATTTGCCATTTTAATTTATTTTATTAGCTTTGGTTCACAAATTCATGTGTTTATTTTATTATGTCACAGCATTTGTTTCCATAAAAGTCAATGGAGGAATAATACCCAAAGGGACATGAACACCCCAAGGCACCTTGAGAGGGATACCACAAGGCACTGCAAAAGGGACAAAGTAGCACAAACAGTAGCATGAACATGCCAAGGCATCAACAACTGTGGCATGAACATCCCTGACACCAGAAGAGGGGCAAAGGAGCATAAGCAGTCGCACGAGTTCCCCAAGGCATCAAGGAAAGGACACTACGGCACAAACGACAGCATGAAAACCCCTCGACACTGTGAATGTGTCAAAACACAACAATGTCATGAACAGCCAAAGGTACTATGGAAGGGGCAAAACAGCACCAACTGTGGCAGAAAATATCCAAGGAACCAACAAGGGGGAAAAGTGGCATACGAACACTTTAAGCCACCAACAACAGGGTATGAAGACCTTAAGGCACCAAAAGATAGCTAAAAGGCTCATCAGCATTGGCATGAAAACCCCAAGGCACCAAAAAAGATAAAGCAGCATAAACAGTGGTATGAAAACACCCCCCAAGGCGTAGCGTGAGAGGTATTGCAGCAAGCACAGTGGCATCAACACTCCAAGATACTGAGTGAGGCGTAAGACATCAAGAGGAGTGGCATCAATACTCCCAGGCAGAGAGCGCAGCGTGAACAATAAGAGGGTAGGGCGTTTTAGTGTTACAGTGTTTGTACATCCTAGTGTAGACACATTCAGACCAATCAGTCACTTGTGTCACAAGCAGATCAGCGTGAGTAAACTAAGAAAATAAGTCAAGCTTAGTTCAAGAGTCACGCCCATGTAACCCTTTTCTTCGAATTGGCATATTTCTTCAAGGGCACACAAAGTAATAAATTTATAGTTCTGGGGCTGTCTACATTGATTTTCTTCACTCCCCTCCTTTATCCCCCAAGGCGTGGGTCCTTTCTGTGGGAGGGAAGCTGATGCTTATGGCCCAGGCAGTGATGTGCTTTTCTAAGAACCTTGTTTGTAGTTCCCGCTGTAGTTTGTGATGCTGAAGTGCTACAGGGGCAAAAATGCACTGGGTGTTCAAATAATAGCTTACTGATTCTCCCAAAAGTTAAATCAATGTCCAGTTCTGAATAAATGAAATTACAGCTGACTGTCCTTCTGCTGTGTAAGTGTCTCTGGCTCAGGTTCCTTATGACAATCTTGCTCTGAGTTATAAGAGATCAGTGATTAGGGAAGATCCTGCTCTGTGTGGGGGTCCCCGTAGAGCATAGAAAGGTCCTACCTGAGCCCACAGATGTTCAGTCCTTTTACCCAGCCTGTGCCTGTGTCCCTGGGAATGAAGATCTTGTTGAGAGTCTTCCGATTTCTTCACCTTCTTCCTTCTAGTTAATGGACTTCTCAGAAGGAAGGATCAGATGGTAAAGTTTAGAAATGCGTCTTCCAGCCCAGCTCCAGGCAAGGAAGGGTGGACAAGAAAAATCCTCCTGCCAAACCAAAATAGTATAAATCTCTTATGGCCAAAAATCTTCTCTGAAGGGGAATCGCTGTCCTGCAGATCTGTCTCTCTCCTAGACAGGGTTCTGTCAGGCCTTCAGTGTCCTGGCATCTGGATCAGGGGAGCTGCCTTCACCAAAATGATCGGGATACCACTCCAGTGATCTTCTCTTGAAAAAATAGCGAAAATCGTAAAGAAAGTCTCTTACTCTAGCTAGAGGCAGATCCAGACTGCCAGGAAAGGCTCAGAAAGGAAATAGCCTCCAAAATTATGTACTCGGTGAGGGAGTAGGCCTCACTCTGAAACAAAAGTACTAGAGCTCCTGACTCCTCAAAAGCTAAACTCAAATGCCACACCTCCTAATGCCCTAGTCCTTACTTACAAACAGGCCGATTCAGTAAACTCCGCTGGAGAGCGGACGTACTGTATCGGCCTGAAAGAAAGGTCCACCCACTTAAGCAGCCTCTGGAGGAGGTGCTGAGCTGTGGTATCCCTTCCAGCTGTCTATGGGATGCTAGGGACATCTAGTGGCTAACCCGGGGGGGGGGGGATGGGGGACACACGCATAAGAATCAGTACACTGGCTCTTTTACACAGGGAAAACAGGAAGCTACTTCTAAGTCACTGCAGTGCGCAAATACTCCACATGTTACAAGAAACATACAATCTGTATGCATCTTTCCTAAAGCCACTGGCATAATGTCAGCTGTAATGGTAGTCTTACCCTGATACAACTCTTTCACAGAGATTATAGACTTTCTACTGGAACCTTGTATCATCCTAAACCACAGTTAGGCAGAGTGTCAGTGAATAACTCTAACAGCACACTTTGCTTTCTCCTGAAAATTATTTATTTATTCATTTATTTATTTATTTTATTTATTTAAAATCCTTTCTATACCGTCGTTCGGTTATGTACCATCACAACAGTTTACAAAGAGGCACACATTATCTTTTTTCTAATCTTTTCTTACACTCAGGGAGGCTAACTTTGAAACATGCGCGCATGCCCACATATGCATGTATATGGACATGCGGAAATCTACTCTTGTATTTTATGACCTGCAAGAATATGATATACACAGGGGCAGATTTTTAAAATTACGCACAGGGGGTACATTTGTGCGCGCTACCCGGCGCGCACAAATGTACACCCGATTTTATAACTTGCGCTCGCTACCGCACGCATGTTATAAAATCCAGGGTCGGTGCGCGCAAGGGGATGCACACTTGTGCACCTTGCGCGTGCTGAGCCCCAGGAGAGGCCTGATGGCTTTCTCCGTTCCCTCCAAGGCCACTCCGAAATCGGAGCGGCCTTGGAGGGAACTTTTATTTGTTCCCCCCCACCTTTCCCTCCCTTCCCCTATCTAACCCACCCCCAGCCGTACCTAAATCCCCCCCCCCCATCACCTTATTTTGTTGAGTTACGCATGCCGGCTGTCTACCGGCGCGTCAGGCCCTGACACAGACCGCTGTGTCGGGGCACTCGGCCACGCCCCTGGACCGCCCCCACGCCCGGGACACCCCCCCCGGCCATGGCCCCGCCCACATCACCGCCCATGCTACGCCCATTTTTGCAAGCCCCGGGACATATTCGCGTCCTGGGGCTTGCGCGCGCCGCCGAGCCTATGCAAAATAGGCTCGGCGTGCACAGGGTTTTTTTTAAGGGTTATGCACGTAATCCTTTTAAAATCCACCCCACAATTAATTGCTTTCTTTCATAAATAGATTTTAATGGAACCAAACCAATTGAACTGAAAAGGATTTCAATTTTTCAGTTGCCCCAAACTGAACCAAAAAGATTCATTTGCCACATTTTTTCATTTGGCTCAAAATGAATGAACATTCTTAAGTTAAAAATATTTAGACCTCAATTCTGTGAAAATATTCAGATATGTACGAGGGCACAGTTATTTAACTGCTATAACATTTTTATTTTGAAAAAATATTAATTTTCTAGTTTCTGCTATTAGTTTCCTAAAATGCAAACACATTCATTCTACATAGTAGAAGGGACTCCCATCTTCAAAATCCATTTAGATGGATAACATAATAGTTCTGTCTCTAAATGGCTTACCCGCTATATTCAGCCCTTATCCGGATAAATTCTAGCCTGGTTACTAGTTACCGAGTTAGAATTTAGCTGGATAAGATGGGACATTCCCTGGGCAGGCAGAAGGTGATCTGGGGAGGAGCAGAGTTAGCCGATTAAGTTAACAGGCTAACTCCAATATTCGGAATTAGCCAGTTACTTTCTGTGGCTAACTCTGGTCAGGTCGCAGGGCTGTCCTAAAATTAGCCAGTCATACATAACTGGCTAACTTTAAGATAGCTGGATATATTCAGTGGTGCAACCACCCTGCTGAATATTCCCTGCTAGTTAGCTGGTTATGTTTGATTGGCTAACTGAAGCAGCCACATAACGGCTGAATATGGACCTCTCCATATATGCCCCTATTTCTACTTCCTGACCATAAGTGAAAAAAACTATTCTATCAAGATCCTGGGAGCCTTCTGTAGATTGCGGAACTACCTGCAGTATAAAATCACTCCTTCCTCAGGCAGGATTAAAGACCCTTAACTGGAGACTAGAACACATAGCTACACGGTAATCACCGAGAACCCTGCAGGCAGACTCCCAAATGTTTTTCACTTGTACATCCTTTCTGCTCCCTTCTATTTTCCTTCACCTTTTCTTCTCCTACCTTAATCCAACCCCTTGAACTCTGTTTCCCCCATTCCCTTTCATAATGCCTTTTCCTCCCTCACCTTGTACTCTTCCCTGCATGCAGCCCCTCCATCCTTGTGTGTCCCTCTACCTTCAAATAAACGTATATATAGGGAATCTACATCCTAATTTTAGACACTTTTTTATATAGATTCAATCTAGCATAAACAATATTTTCTTCAATGATATAAATTTACATCATAGAATATCATATTACATTTTTTAATTCATAAATACGGTATCAAAAATACACTTATAAATCAATAATACAATATCAGTACAAACGTGCAAAATACAAAAACCTGAGTAGGAATTTTTTAATCACAACATCTGTATAACATAGATATCCCAGAGAACATAAACAAATTATATCTATTCAGAATCAATATACTAAAACACCCCTTCTACACACATACTCATTAATTCATCATACACACCCCTAACCCAATATAAAATAATCATGTATCAATTTTCTGAACGGACCTAAAGACCACACTTTGCCTCATTAATATTTAACACCTATCATTTTAATTCATCTTAAAATGATTATAACTAATCCCACGCTGATTACGTCCCACCATCCTGTTTTCAATTATCCAAATACCCTATTATCAATTCCCTACACTGTATTCTGCCACTTTATCATCCAGGGTCTTCTCCATATATCTGTATCCACACGGGATCACTCCAGTGCATCCCAACAAGGATCCTTGTTTCGCCTCAGCTTCTTCAGGGGACAGCTTACACCCAAGCCAGAAAATAAATCAGCGCCTCCTTTCTCCCTAAGATCCTCAATTACAGAGACAAAATTGAAGAACAATTAAAAAACAATAACTCCCAAAAGTATCACAATACCCTTATTCAGTTCACAACTCACTTCCTCCAATATTCTCAAAAAAAGCGGCTTCCATTCACCAGCTTAACTTCAATTCAACCTATAATAGAGACATTAGATTAAAGATCTTTATGCAAATATCACAATTCACAATTCTTTGTATAAAATATCAATGAACCATGATCCTTCAACATTTATCAAAACATCTTCAAATAATGACTCCACATCATCCGTTTCACTATCCAGCTCACGTACTTATTCAAACACAAGGTACACAAAATAACATCCACTACAAAACTTCCAAATAGCTCAAGTTGACACAAAATTCTAAAAATCATTAATCCGGTCTTACCTTCCATACAACTTCCCCGGTTTCACTTTCCACTATACCAACCAGTATCTCACTCCGACCAGAACCCGTATTTCAATACAGCAAATAAGAATAATTTAACTCATGGCGTCAGTAACCAAATGGCATCTAACTAACTGTTTTAAGAGAGCATTCATCAACCACACCCAACAACACCACCTCACATCCAACACACACACAAACAACCAATGAAGGCTAGAACATCTCCACTACCTCACAACGTATATCGACGTACCCATTCACAACATAGCTTCAACAAAACCATTCATCACGCATCTCCAACATACCCATACGTAAGGTAACTCAAACGTACCCATTCACAATCTAACACTGGTATGGTACGGTGGATTTATGTAATGAATGGGTATGTCAGTGTATTGTTGTGTAATGGGGCATGTCAGTGTTATGTTGTACATTGGCATACCAGTGTTAGATTGTGAATGGGTATGTTTGAGTTACGTTACATATGGGTATATTGGAGTTGCGTGATGAATGGTTTTCTTGAAGCTATGTTGTGAATGGGTATATTGATTCTAAATAGATATAATTTGTTTATGTTCTCTGGGATATCTATGTTATAGAGATGTGATTAAAAAATTTCTACTCATGTTATGGGAGTCTCAGTTTAGTGGACCTTGGGCCGACCTGCAGGAGACTGGGAAAAGATGGTCAATTCTCTAGTATATGGCAGGCCGGGAGGCAGATGTTCAGATTGGACATAGAGGTGCTCTTCACCCTGGAAGCTGGTACTCCCCTGGGAGGAGCCCAACCGCTGGGACTTAGGTAGCTTCACCCTTGGAAGCCAAAGCCCTCCCTGGAGGAGCCCATAGGGGCCCGGCCGCTGGGACTTAGGCGGTAGTGGATCAGGACTGGAAACTGGAACCAGACTAGGACAGTAGGTCAGTACTGTATCAAGGGCTCGAGTTCTGGAACCAGGCAGGAACTGTAGCAAGACTCGGGTACTGGAACCAGGCAGGAACTGTAGCAGGGAAGCAGGAACCAAGCAGGTACTGTAGCAGGCAAGCAGGAACGGAGCGAATAGCGAGGCAGGTCGCTCTGGGGCACAGCACAACAGGGATCCGGTAGGTTAGCCTATTGCAAGGCAAAGACTGAATGTCCGCGGCCGGCTTATCAAGGCCGCGGCATCTGATGTCAGGAATTGGGCGGAGTCACCACTGGCGGGAAATGGCCTAGAAAAGCGCCCAAGTGGCGAGTGCACGCACCTAGAGACAGGGCGTCCATGGAAGGCTTCCTGGCGGCGCAGCCCTCGCAGGGACGTCGCCGAACAGGCCAGGAACTAGGCCAACGGAAGCGGGAACAGGTCCAGGAACACGGAGGTAAGGGTCTGGTCGCGGCGCTTGCGGCCAGAACAACTGGCCACGAGCGGATATATTTGTACTGATATTGTATTATTGATTAATAAGTGTATTTTTGATACCATATTTATGAATAAAAAATGTAATATGATATTCTATGATGTAAATTTATATCATTGAAGAAAATATTGTTTATGCTAGATTGAATATATATATATAAAGTGTCTAAAATTAGCATGTAGATTCCCTATATATACGTTTATTTGATAAAGAATTAGGGGATCTATGTTCTCTCCATATTTGAATCCCTCTAAATTCAGCCACTGTTGTCCCTCGTGCTTTCATCTCCTGCTAATGCCCCAGTTCCTTCCTAAATGTCTTCCACCTTTAATTGTCTGCTATACACAGAGGCCTTTCACATAGATATGACCCTTCCTAATCCCCTGAGAATTTCTACATGCTCCCTTCTTCTACAAAAACAATTCCTGTGCTGCTCTTTTACCCTTCCCCTCCCTACAATCTGGCTTTTCTTCTCCCCATAGTCTTTCCTATGCCTGTCTTTTATTTTGTCTTTTGTCTTCTTTCTTAATTATCATATCCTCTATTAACCTTAGGATTTCTGTTTCCTGGTATTTATAACTGTTTATTTATTTTTCTCTGTTTTAGAGTTTAGGGGTAATTTTGTAACTGCCCTCAATGGTATAAAGTCTGTAGGTAAAAAGTACTAATTTTTAAAGTGGAAGTACACACTCACTTTTTTTTTTTTAATTACCCCATCAGAACTAATTACAACTGCTAATTTATGTGGATATATATTTTTTTTTTAGGAAAAATATGCATATATTTTTAAACATGCACAAAATGTACGCATAATTCCATACACACAAGAATGCCTCTTAAAACTGTGGGTATTAGTATGCGCAGGCAGCAGCCCTTTGATCATTCTTTCACCTGTATATAGGGTAGACAATGGTTTAAAAGCCCATTTCTGCTGGTAAAGCACTGTTTTCTCACAGAAGCAGCTTTGAAAATTATTCTCCCTATGTACAATCAGTGTTTTTCTCTCCAGAAGCTTGTTCCCACCACTCTCTCAAGCCCTACCTGCCTGCCCCTGTCCCTGCATTTGCTCATTCTGCTCTTTAATCCCCAGATCATAATATTCATGGTTGGGAACAGCTGTATAGCAGAACTGGAGGCCCAGCCAAAAAGATCTTGTGAAGCTGAAAAATTGTCAGCACAGACAAGGTACAAAAACAGAGCCACGGGTTTAAGGCAGACAAGTGGGTATGTTCACTGGGGATGGCTTATCTTCCATGGTTTATCCAATAAAAATTGATTTCATCAAGTGTGTTTTATCTGTATTTATCGATTATTACCTAAAACTAGAAGAGCTACTCTCCATTATTTATTCCTTTATACTAATTCTTTCCATATAAATATTCTCAATTATTTGCATATGAAATAGATGAAAAAAATATAAGCTATTTTATGTATTTAAAATGATTTATGACCTACATAATCCCATGATATGGCATGGTGAAACAAAGAAAATGGATATTCTTCACACCTGCTGCTATTTTATAGTCCATTATATTTTCCCTGAATTTCAAACTAGTGATTTACCAAAAAAAATAATACATTTTAATCTCATGCATTTGATAACATATTTTCTTGTAAGGTTTCTAGTTGTTGGATGAGATGTAGTAACTAAACTGCATACTGGGAGTTGTAGTTAGATATAGTGGGAGAGGCTAGGAGAAAAGGAAGTGAGATTATGGGGTTCACTCTATTTATTTGTTTGTTTTATTTATATACCGTCGTTCTGTTATCAATCACAGCAGTTTACAACAAGCATAAAACATGTTAAAAAAATGAAATCAATTTGTGAACAATCATAACAGTTTACATTAAAATTATTGGTAACATAAGAAACTAAAAAAAAATAAAATGTATAACTTTCTGGCATTTCTTAGTTTAAAGCTAATTCAATATGACGTAGCCTCTTTCATTTAGTTTTCTATTAATTTTCTCTCCTTACATCATCATATTTCTGATATTTCTCTCTCAGTTTGCATTATTACTCTCACAGGCCTGTTTGAACAGCCATGTTTTAAGGTTTTTCTTGAATCCCATAAGAACATAAGAAATTACCATGCTGGGTCAGACCAAGAGTCCATCAAGCCCAGCATCCTGTTTCCAACAGAGGCCAAACCAGGCCACAAGAACCTGGCAATTACCCAAACACTAAGAAGATTCCATGCTACTGATGCAATTAATAGCAGTGGCTATTCCCTAAGTAAACTTGATTAATAGCAGGTAATGGACTTCTCCAAGAACTTATCCAAACCTTTTTTGAACCCAGCTACACTAACTGCACTAACCACATCCTCTGGCAACAAATTCCAGAGCTTTATTGTAATTGAGTGGAAAAGAATTTTCTATGATTAGTCTTAAATGTGCTACTTGCTAACTTCATGGAATGCCCCCTAGTCCTTCGATTATTTGAAAGTGTAAATAACTGATTCACATCTACTCGTTCAAGACCTCTCATGATCTTAAAGACCTCTATCATATCCCCCCTCAGCCGTCTCTTCTCCAAGTTGAACAGCCCTAACCTCTTTAGCCTTTCCTCATAGGGGAGCTTTATCATTTTGGTTGCCCTTCTCTGTACCTTCTCCATCGCAACTATATCTTTTTTTAGATGCGGCGACCAGTATTGTACACAGAATTCAAGGTGCGGTCTCACCATGGAGCGATATAGAAGCATTATGACATTTTCCGTTTTATTAACCATTCCCTTTCTAATAATTCCTAACATTCTGTTTGCTTTTTTGACTGCTGCAGCACACTGAATCAACAATTTTAAAGTATTATCCACTATGATGCCCAGATCCTTTTCCTGGGTGGTAGCTCCTAATATGGAACCTAACATCGTGTAACTACAGCAAGGGATATCTTTCCCTATATGCAACACCGTGCACTTGTCCACATTAAATTTCATCTGCCATTTGGATGCCCAATCTTCCAGTCTTGCAAGGTCCTCCTGTAATGTATCACAATCTGCTTGTGATTTAACTACTCTGAATAATTTTGTATCATCTGCAAATTTGATAACCTCACTCGTTGTATTCCTTTCCAGATCATTTATATATATATATTGAAAAGCATAGGTCCAAGTACAGATCCCTGAGGCACTCCACTGTTTACCCTTTTCCACTGAGAAAATTGACCATTTAATTCTACTCTCTGTTTCCATAAAATCTCTTTGCAATCTTAACTCACAAGGTAAGGAGTTCCACAGTTTAGGCCCTGCAATAATATAGCTCTTTCCCTTACCTCACTTAAGTGTGCAGATTGGACAGATGGAATATTTAGAAAACCTTTATTCGCAGATCTTAAGTTTAGTGTGAGAGATTGATGGTTGCTGTTTTCCTGTGTGCTCTTGCTTCTGAAGTGCTCCAGAAATAAACCTCCTCAATATTTTTACTTGGTGGTCTGCCCCAATAAGGGCTGTATAACATAGTCTGGGTTAAAACAAATAAGCATGGGTGTAGCTTGCTTATTGCGGCGGTTACTACCCCTACTACCCCCTAACTAATCAAGCTAGATATTTCACTTGGATGCAGCTCCATCACTGCTCTCTACATTAATGGTGGGGGAGGAAGGGAAATAGAACCAAGAGCTAAAAGAAAACAGATAAGTATGAGAGGAAAAAATGTGTGAAGCTTGCTGGGCAGACTGGATGGGCCGTTTGGTCTTCTTCTGCCATCATTTCTATGTTTCTATGTTTCTAAGTATTTACAAGGTCACACCTGGCTGCAAAGCTAACCACACCTCACTGAGGTATAGTTATCTTTTTTGCAAAAACTGTCCTGCAAAGCCTTATTTGCACACCTGTTCTCACAAATTTGTGCTTTGATGAATTACTTTGTAATTTTGCACGACAGCAGCTATTAATAGGGGATTTCAATACATTTTCATACATAGCAGACTACACACTAAAATTTACTATTGTCAAGCCTACTTTCACTATGCAGAAAATGCAGAAATGTTAGTGCATTTGTATGTATTTGGGTATTTTTATTTTGTGCTATTTTTTGTGTGCAAAGCCTCCTTTTGCAAAACCTTTGGAGCTTAGTACCTCTGCCTCTTAAGCAGATATCCCAGTGTTCAGGGACAGCTAGCTTAAATCGATCTGGCTACATAATAGCTGACTAGATTTTAGCAGATTTTCAGCCGCAACACAGTTGGCTAGGTTGCAGTTGAACTTTTACCTAAAGATAGCTGGCGATATGCTATAGCCGGGTATCTTACCACCGAACACAGTACTGAAAACCTATCCTCACTGTTTTGGCACAGTAATTGATATAGGAAAGGCTAAAATCATGGAACTGGATGACTGAAGCTTAGAGGGAAGAGAAATAATGTTTGCTGTGTTAGTTCACGTAGATGTGCGAAAATAAAAGTCAAACAAATATGATGATACCTTTTCTTGAACTAACTATATTTTTTGACTAGCTTTTGGAAGTAATGTGATGAAGGGAGTTCACCTTTATTTCCAAGCATTGGTGAGAATATAAACAGGCTGTACATCTGAGGAATACTATTATAGTGGATGAGATTTTTCTGTGCTGAGGACAATGACTGCTTCTGTAAGCTATGAATCTATATTTCATCTGTACAATGATTTCATCAAACATGCTCAGCTGCTATTAAATGGACAACAGAAATTCTACCTGGAAGGACAAACATGATTTAGTAGATGAACAAACCAGTCTAAATGTAGAACTGCAAACCGGGGGAAATGCCAGAAAAGACAAGATTACTTTTGAATGTTGCCTAATGTATGTAAAATAAAAACAATTGTGAGGTTTCCTCTTTAAGTACATTTTTGTGTATTATATTGTCTTGTGTCTACTTTCACTTTACCACCTTTAACAAACAGTTGCTGATATTAATCATAGGACAATCTACAATCATAAAATAATTCTAGGATAAAGGTAGCGAACCATTGTAGATCCTAGCCAAGATATGTAAAGTAGAAAACAATAGTGAGACCTACCTGGAAAATGGCACTTAAATTTCCATAAATGACAGTTTTATATCTCAGGAAGCAATAGGCTATAACATTAATTCAGTTGCTGAGGATCACAAGAACGTGATTATCTGCCGCCTTTACTTTCCTCTAAATTTTGCAATATAAAAATGTGGCAGGCAATTGAGGGAACACTATGTATTGGCCTTTGTTCTACCAAATTCCAGAGCTGTGCAAATGCCCAAATCTTTCGTCCACAGGCAGTATTTCTATTGCTACACAAAAGAAACTGGGGCCAGCTGACGGAATATTAGGCTCCATCCCATGAAGACTTATTTCTGTGTACACCTCTGAACGTAGGAGAATGGAGGCTATTGTTATTACTAAGTCAGTTTGAAAACTGGATGATATATTACTAATAGCAAAGGGAATCATAGTATATGAGTAATGGTTAGTTAATGATGACCTACAAACATCCTTTTATCCTCATATAAGTTTAAAGATGCATTCCTCAGGCTGATGACTGGGGGGAGGGCATGATTCATTGGTAACAACAATAATTGTTAAAAAAAAAAAAAACCACCTTTGTTATGTTATTGCTATTAATGTGTTTGAAATAAAATGTAGTTCAACTTAAAAAAACCAAACCTTTGATTTCATTTCATGTTCTATTTGAATTCTATTGCTAAAAATAAATAAGTGGCAAGTTTTTGAAATCTCCTCTTCCTTAGTCACTTCTACATAGAGCCGTAGATGTAGTTTGGGAAGTACAAAGGGTGGCAGTGCCCCCTCAAACACTCCAGTTAGTGGTGTTGAATCAGGCCCACTCCCTCCCACCAATATGATCTCCCTATCCCTTGGTCTCTCCCCCCCCCAAATTAAGCATGCAAACCAAGCCTAGGCGTAGGCGAAGGAAAATGGAGTCTAAGCTAGTGAAGGGAAAGTGGGAAGGAGGATATCACAGGAATCAGTATGAGATCCATTCCTCTTTAATATTTTTATAAGTGATGTTCTAGAAGAGTTAGAAGGGGGAAAGTGCCTGTTTGAGAATAATATGAAAATTTGCAACAGAGCAGACATGCCTAGAGGGAAAGGCAGGGAGCAGGGGCGACGTTAGCACCAGGCTGATGGGGCCCACGCCCTAAGTCCAAACCTCCGTGCCCTGAGTCTGAGCCTTCGGTCCCGCTAAGGAGGAGGATGAGGCACAGTTGTGTCAGCTAGGCCCACGCAGCCAGAGAAGGCGGCTGCTGCATGGCCAGGCCCACGCAGCCCGAGGAGGAGAAGCTGGCTACTGTATCAGCTGGGTCTGCGCAGCCTGAAGAGGAGGAGACTGCTGGTATCAGCTGGTCCCATGTGCCCGAGGAGGAGGAGGAGGTGACTGCTGCATCATCTGACTTGTGCTCTGTGAAGAGAAGGAGTAGGAGGAGGAGGTGGCTGCTGTTTCAGCTGGGCCCATGTATCTCGAAAAGGAGGTGGTGACTATTGTGTGGGTCAGGTCCACGCAACCCAAGGAGGAGGAGGCGGCTGCTGTGTCCTCCTCCTCCTAGACCCATACGGCCCTAGGAGGAGGAGGCAGCTGCTGCATCGGCTGGGCCTGCCCGGCCCGAGGAAGAAGAGGAGACTGCTGTGTTGGCCAGCCCAAGGGGCTGAAGAAAGAAGGCTGTTCCTGCCTGTACCCCTCATGCTCTGAGGAAAGAGAGAGCGCGAGCATTTGTGCATATGTGTGAGAGTATGAATGCCTGTGTGTAAGAGAAAGACAGGGCATGAGGGTGCATGTGTGCGTGTGTGAGATAGCATGAAAATGCATGTAAAACAACATAAGTGTGTATGTCTGTGTGTGTGTGTGTGTGTGTGTGTGTGTGTGTGAGATGGAAATAGAGAGAGAGCATAAGGGTATATATATGTGCATGTGAAACAGAGAGCAAAAGTGAGAGTATGTATATGTGAGAGACAGCAAGAGTGTGTATGTCTGTGCGTGTGAGAAAAAACAGCATGAATGTGTATGTATACGTGTTTGTGAGAGAGACAAAGAGCATGAGCATGCCTGTGCATGTGAGACAGCAAGAATGTGCATGTGTGTGAGTGAGACAGCATAAGTGTGTATGTCCATAAGAGACAGTGCCTAAGGATGCATGTGTGCAAGTGAGACAGAAAGCATAAGTGTGTGCATGTGTATGTGTGTGAGAGACAGAGCCTGAATGTGCATGTGTGTGTGTTAGAGAGCATGTGTGTATGTGTTTGTGTGAGAAAGAGCATATGTGTATGAGATAGAGATAGTATGTGTGTGTGTGAGAGAGAGAGAGAGCGAGAAAGAGAGACAGAGAGCATAATTGTGTATGTGTGTATGTGTTTGAGACAGCATGACTGTGTGAGTGACCACATGTGTGTGCGAGAGAGCATGTGAATGTGTGTGTGAGAGAGATACTGCGCAAGTCCAAGGAGGAGGCTGCTATTGCTTGTATATTCCAGGGAGAGAGCATGTGTGTATGAGAAAGAAAGTGAAGGAGCATGTGCATTCATGTGTATGTTTTTGAGAAAGCATATGGTAGAGAGAGAATATGCGTGCATATGAGCAAGCAAATGTATGCATGTTGGAGAGTATGTGTATGTAAGGGAGAAAAAGAGGAGGAAGTTTGTGTGCCCTCCCTTCCACCACTAAGCTATGACATTCTCAGGGTGATTAGATATCAAATGTTACCAGGTATGGATAATAAGGAATTTTTGTATCCATATGTGTTTTCATTATTGGTTAGTGTTTGTTGTGTCTGCTGTTTTGAAATATTTTATTGGTGCTTGCGAAATTTTAAAAAATTTTTTATACAAGTTTTTAATTACTGGATTTTTTTTACCAGCTGTTTTGAAATGTTTATTCTTTCTCAGAGTATGGTTTTATTATGATGATGTTTCATATTTCTTGGTTTAAGAACATAAGAACATAAGAAAATGCCATACTGGGTCAGACCAAGGGTCCATCAAGCCCAGCATCCTGTTTCTAACAGTGGCCAATCCAGGCCATAAGAACCTGGTAAGTACCCAAAAACTAAGTCTATTCCATGTTACCATTGCTAATGGCAGTGGCTACTCTAAGTGAACTTAATAGCAGGTAATGGACTTCTCCTCCAAGAACTTATCCAATCGCGCGTAAGTCCCGGGGCTTCCTGGCGGGGGCGTGGCGGGATGACGCGGTGTTTAGGGGGCGGCGACGTGGGCGTGGTTTCGGCCCGGGGGCATTCCGGGGGTGTAGCCGCGGCCTCCGGAACTGCCCCCGGGACCGGACCACGGAGCGGGGCAGCCGGCCGACGCGCACAAAGTTGCTGAAAGCAGGCGTAACTTAGCCGACAAAGGTAAGGGGGGGTTTAGATAGGGCCGGGGGGGTGGGTTAGGTAGAGGAGCGGCCTCGGAGGGAACAGGCAGCGCGCACTGGGCTCGGCGCGTGCAGTTTGCACAAATGTGCACCCCCCTTGTGCGCGCCGACCCCGGATTTTATAAGATACGCGCGACTACGCGCGTATCTTATAAAATCCAGCGTACTTTTGTTCGCGCCTGCTGCGCGAACAAAAGTACGCGCTCGCGCAAGTATTTAAAATCTGCCCCTAAGTGAACTTAATAGCAGGTAATGGATTTCTCCTCCAAGAACTTATCCAATCCTTTTTTAAACACAGCTATACTAACTGCACTAACAACATCCTCTGCCAACAAATTTCAGAGTTTAATTGTACGTTGAGTAAAAAAGAACTTTCTCCGATTAGTTTTAAATGTGCCCCATGCTAACTTCATGGAGTGTCCCCTAGTCTTTCTATTATCCGAAAGAGTAAATAACCGATTCACATCTACCCGTTCTAGACCTCTCATAATTTTAAACTTCTCTATCATATCCCCCCTGAGCCGTCTCTTCTCCAAGCTGAAAAGTCCTAACCTCTTTAGTCTTTCCTCATAGGGGAGCTGTTCCATTCCCCTTATCATTTTGGTAGCCCTTCTCTGTACCTTCTCCATCGCAATTATATCTTTTTTGAGATGCGGCGACCAGAATTGTACACAGTATTCAAGGTGCGGTCTCACCATGGAGTGATACAGAGGCATTATGACATTTTCCGTTTTATTCACCATTCCCTTTCTAATAATTCCCAACATTCTGTTTGCTTTTTTGACTGCCGCAGCACACTGAACCGACGATTTCAACGTGTTATCCACTATGACGCCTAGATCTCTTTCTTGGGTTGTAGCACCTAATATGGAACCCAACATTGTATAATTATAGCATGGGTTATTTTTCCCTATATGCATCACCTTGCACTTATCCACATTAAATTTCATCTGCCATTTGGATGCCCAATTTTCCAATCTCACAAGGTCTTCCTGCAATTTATCACAATCTGCTTGTGATTTAACTACTCTGAACAATTTTGTGTCATCTGCAAATTTGATTATCTCACTCGTCGTATTTCTTTCCAGATCATTTATAAATATATTGAAAAGTAAGGGTCCCAATACAGATCCCTGAGGCACTGCCCATGCCCTTCCACTGAGAAAATTGTCCATTTAATCCTACTCTGTTTCCTGTCTTTTAGCCAGTTTGCAATCCACGAAAGGACATCGCCACCTATCCCATGACTTTTTACTTTTCCTAGAAGCCTCTCATGAGGAACTTTGTCAAACGCCTTCTGAAAATCCAAGTATACTACATCTACCGGTTCACCTTTATCCACATGTTTATTAACTCCTTCAAAAAAGTGAAGCAGATTTGTGAGGCAAGATAGGCCCTGGGTAAAGCCATGCTGACTTTGTTCCATTAAACCATGTCTTTCTATATGTTCTGTGATTTTGATGTTTAGAACACTTTCCACTATTTTTCCTGGCACTGAAGTCAGGCTAACCGGTCTGTAGTTTCCTGGATCGCCCTTAGAGCCCTTTTTAAATATTGGGGTTACATTTGCTCTCCTCCAGTCTTCAGGTACAATGGATGATTTTAATGATAAGTTACAAATTTTTACTAATAGGTCTAAAATTTCATTTTTTAGTTCCTTCAGAACTCTGGGGTATATACCATCCGGTCCAGGTGATTTACTACTCTTCAGTTTGTCAATCAGGCCTACCACATCTTCTAGGTTCACCGTGATTTGATTCAGTCCATCTGAATCATTACTCATGAAAATCTTCTCCATTACGGGTACCTCCCCAACATCCTCTTCAGTAAACACCGAAGCAAATAAATCATTTAATCTTTCCATGATGGCCTTATCTTCTCTAAGTGCCCCTTTAACCCCTCAATCATCTAACGGTCCAACTGACTCCCTCACAGGCTTTCTGCTTTGGATATATTTAAAAAAGTTTTTACTGTGAGTTTTTGCCTCTACAGCCAACTTCTTTTCAAATTCTCTCTTAGCCTGTCTTATCAATATCTTACATTTAACTTGCCAACGTTTATGCTTTATCCTATTTTCTTCTGTTGAATCCTTCTTCCAATTTTTGAATGAAGATCTTTTGGCTAAAATAGCTTCTTTCACCTCCCCTTTTAACCATGCCAGTAATCGTTTTGCCTTCTTTCCACCTTTCTTAATGTGTGGAATACATCTAGACTGTTCTTCTAGAATGGTATTTTTTAACAATGACCACGCCTCTTGGACATTTTTTTGCTTTTGTAGCTGCTCCTTTCAGTTTTTTTTCTAACAATTTTTCTCATTTTATCAAAGTTTCCCTTTTGAAAGTTTAGCATGAGAGCCTTGGATTTGCACACTGTTCCTCTTCCAGTCATTAAATCAAATTTGATCATATTATGATCACTATTGCCAAGTGGCCCCACCACCGTTACCTCTCTCACCAAGTCCTGTGCTCCACTGAGAATTAGATCTAAAATTGCTCTCTCTCTCGTCGGTTCCTGAACCAATTGCTCCATAAACTATCATTTATTCCATCCAGGAACGTTATCTCTCTAGCGTGTCCCGATGATACATTTACCCAGTCAATACTGGGGTAATTGAAGTCTCCCATTATTACTGCACTACCAATTTGGTTAGCTTCCCTAATTTCTCTTAGCATTTCACTGTCCGTCTCACCATCTTGACCAGGTGGATGGTAGTACACCCCTATCACTATAGTCTTACCCGACACACAAGGGATTTCTACCCATAAAGATTCAATTTTATATTTAGTCTCATGCAGGATGTTTATCCTTTTGGACTCTATGCCATCCCGGACATAAAGCGCCACACCTCCTCCCGGGTGCTCCTCTCTGTCATTGCGATATAATTTGTACCCCGGTATAGCACTGTCCCATTGGTTATCCTCTTTCCACCATGTCTCTGAGATGCCAATTAAGTCTATGTCATCATTCACTGTTATACATTCTAATTCTCCCATCTTACTTCTTAGACTTCTGGCGTTAGCATACAAACATTTCAAAGTTTGTTTTTTGTTTGTATTTTCATTCTGCTTTTTAATTGATAGGGATAAGTTAGAATTTTTTAGCTCAGGTGAGTTTTTAGTTACAGGCACTTGGACTATTTTTCTAATTATTGGAACCTCACTGTCGGGATGCCCTAATTCTAATGCATCATTTGAAGATACCTCTCTCCGAACCGTGCGCTGCTGAGCAACTGTCGGCTTTCCTCTTTGTTCTAGTTTAAAAGCTGCTCTATCTCCTTTATAAAAGTTAGCGCCAGCAGTCTGGTTCCACCCTGGTTAAGGTGAAGCCCATCCCTTCAGAAGAGACTCCCCCTTCCCCAAAAGGTTCCCCAGTTCCTAACAAAACTGAATCCCTCTTCCTTGCACCATCGTCTCATCCATGATGTTTCGTTCCCTTTTAAGGGAATCCGGGAGGAGACCTTGTTCTAGGAAAAGGTTGATGATGTCCGCGATGGGTCTTGCTAGGCAGTTCGGGATTAGTTTGAGGGTTTTCTTTGGAATGGGGTCGAGTGGGTGTGCCACTGGGTTGATCTTCCAGATAATAGTTTCCACCTCGGTGGAGGCAACGGTCTCAAATTGTGACCATTTAGATGTAGTAAGGGATGATGGTGTGGGGGGGTTCAAGGTTGATTGGTGGGCTATTTGAACTTAGTTCGGATGTTCTGTCTTTAAGGTATTGGGCGAATTTATGACTGGATATTGTTGGAGTATCATTTTGAGGTGTGTTGTTTATGGGGCGAGACAGTTGTGTGACATAAAGAAATAGGATTCTCAGGTTGTATTGGTAGTCAAGAATTCCTTTGGTGTAGAAATTCCATTTGGCTTTGTTGATGTCTGTTGTATATATGTAGAGCAGTGTTCTGTATCGGTCACGTAATTGGTTTGTAGGGTTTTTCCTCCAGGCTTTTTCAGCTTGCCTTAACCGGCGTTTTATGTTTTTTAGTTCCTGATTATACCAAGGTGCTTTGTGTTTTGGTGAGGTACTTATTTCTTTTCTGATGGTTGGACATATATTTTTTGCTGTCTCCGTGTTGATTGTTTATATAATATAATACACATATGCATATACAATTAATGAAATGCATGCATCTATGCAGATTATGCTCCATCATTCTTATGTTTTTTTCATATAAACTCATGAGTGAATCATTCATCATTGATAGCTCTGTTGGTTCTGTTGATCCATTGGTAGATTGTCCATTGCCACTATCCAGGGGATGCTAGAATAGAAAGAAGAGAGGGATGAGAGAGAGTAGGCAGGTTCAGGGGCAGTGGTAGCACATTTATGCAAATTTATGTAAATGAGGATCAGGTCAGGTATTTCTCCTCTCCCCAGTCCCTAGATTTGGCCTGGCCTAGCCTGTGGAAATGGCAATAGGATGCAATGGTAAGGGTAAAGGAAAGGACATATAGGCCCATGCTCCAGAACTTTTAAATACCTAGCAATGCCAAAAAATCTGGCCCCTGAACCTCCTTTTTATGTCTGTTTTTTATATGACATAACTTTTAAAGTCCAATATTATTCTTCAGAAGCTTCAACTATTAAACATTTTTTTTCATAGAGGAATAGTCACATAAGGGAATAATCTATATAGAATGTTTCATGAAAAATACCAAATTAAAAAAAAAATGTAGGTAGGTTGGATGTTTTTTGACCAATGATTATTTGAAGCTTGCAAAGAGATTTTGTGATCAAAAAGCTGTTTCTGAGGTCTTTTCCTCTGTGTAGATAGAATTCTCATGTTAAAACAATGTGAAAAAAAGAAGGAAAAAAACAATTGTACTAATCTCACTAAATTGTTGTGGAGGGTGAGACTGAGCTTTGAATCCCTGATCTAATTTTTGTGCTATATGCCAAGGAGCAATACCCCCATTAGCTCTGCTGCATCTTCTAAGGGACTGAAATTACCAGAAAGAGAATGGTGAATAAAATGAAAAATGTCATAATGACTCTGTATCGCTCCATGGTGAGACCGCACCTTGAATACTAGGTATAATTCTGGTCGCTGCATCTCAAAAAAGATATTGTTGCAATGGAGAAGGTGCAGAGAAGGGCAATCAAAATGATAAAGGGGATGGAACAGCTCCCCTATGAGGAAAGGTTGAAGAGGTTTGGGCTGTTCAGCTTGGAGAAGACGCAGCTGAGGGGGGATATTATAGATGTCTTTAAAATCATGCAAAATCTTGAATGAGTAGATGTGAATTGGTTATTTTCAGTTTAGGATTACAGAAGGACTAGAGGGCACTCCATGAAGTTAGCAAGTAGCACATTTAAGACTAATCGGAGAATATTTTTTTTCATGGAACGCACAATTAAGCTCTGGAATTTGTTGCCAGAGGATGTGGTTAGTGCAGTTATAGTAGCTGGGTTTAAAAATGGTTTGAATAAGTTCTTGGAGGAGAAGTCCATTAATTGCTATTAATCAAGTTGACTTAGGGAATGCCCTCTGCTATTACTGGTATCAGTAGCATGGGATCTTCTTGGTGTTTGGGTACTTGCCAGGTTCTTGTGGCCTGGTTTGGCCTCTGTTAGAAACAGGATGCTGGGCTTGATGGATCCTTGATCTGACCCTGCATGGCAATTTCTTATGTTCTTATATTCTTAGGACACCAAAAATGCAAAAATCCCTTAATAGATGAAAATATAATATTAGTGACAGAGGCAATGCCCACTATGTATAGAAAAAAATGTTTCTCTGAGTTGTTGAGCCAGCAAGGTCTGGGCAGAAAAAAGAAGCATAAGTAATTTGGCAAAGCAGGACAGAGATCTGAAGAATCAATGGGAAGTTTTTGAGGGTAGAGCTGTAATGACTGCTACAAACTATCAAAATGTTGGAAGTTGTTCAGGATCAGTCTGAAGAATAGATCACTGAATAGGAGCACTATGCTGATACCTAAGTGCCCAGTTTTTTTTATATGCGCCTACACTTTGATAAAATCTACTGACAAGATATTACCAATTCCAATTCAAACCCACAACAACCACTGTACACCTCATTGCCAACTATTTGCTAATGTAGTGCCAGTGCAGCAAAATCCAAGCACAGTGAGCTCTGAATTTAGAAGATTTAATCAACGTTTAGACATCAACAATGTCAAAGGATAACGTGTGCTGTAAAATATAGTAATCCAGTCTGATAAGTAAAAATCAATCATGAAGTTCAAATAAAGACCAGAAGACCTTTTTTTTTTATCAGCACAATATTTAATGCACGTAGGGAAGGACGGCTTAAACCAGACACATTTACAAATCCATGCAGGACTGTTAATTCATTTAAATGGATTTTTCTAAAGGAAATCTGTAAATGTGTCTGGTTTAAGCCATCCTCCTGATGCAGCCTTGGCGAAACATGGTCCCGTGCCAGGGTACAGAGTTGTACTTATAAATCAGTCTTTGAATTGTTCTGACTGAACATGTAATATTTTACCTACGTGCATGAAATATTGTGCTGATAAAATAAGGCCTTCTGGTCTTTATTTGAACTTCATGATTGATTTTTACTTAGACCAGATTACTATATTTTGCAGCACGTTACCCTTTGACATTGTTGATTTAGTGTGCTTTGCACCAGTGTCCACTGTTTTTGTTGTATTAGATATCAATAATTCAAAATGTATTTCTTTTTCATGAGAAAGTGAAAGACGAGCGGACTTTTCATAGACTCAAGATTTCATACAAATAAACTAAGTGATACTATTTTTGCTTAAATACCATGAAAATGTATATGTTGCACTTTCTGTGGAAGTCAGACTATGGTAATTCAGTGATGCATGCTGAAGTATTGCTGGGATAAATGAGAACCACTATACTAATATGTTGACAATTTAGTTAATCTTGCAACAGCAATTTTAGTTTCTTTTGGATTAGAATAATAAAATAACTTCCATCCATGAGCACATGTCTCTTGTGAAGAACATGAGGAACAACACATTTTTCTGTCAGTAGGGCCAATGGAAACATATGGGAATAATAAAACTACAAATTGCCCTCTTTTCTGACTTTTCAGCAATTTCATGCATTTTTCTTTAATATTTGATCATTTATTTACATTTCTGTTGTAATTTTCTATTGCTGGTAGAGATGTACAGAGCCAAAATTTTTGTTTTGGTTCATTTATTTGTTTCATGGTTCACTTCAGTTTGTTTGGTTCATTTCAAACAAAAAACATGTTTGTTTATTCGGTACATTCAGTTTTTGTTTTCCAAGTCGATGGGGGAAGCAATGTGGCCTATTTGAGCTTCAAAATTGGGATATTGTAATCATTTCTAATGAAACTTGTGCATAGACATCATCAGAAGGGGGAGAGAACTCCAACACACCAAGACTGTGAAAAGTGGCACCAAAAGTGGCATGAATAGCCTCAGGCACCATAAAAGGGGAAACGGGTACCAGCAGTGACAAGAGTTCTCCAAGGCACTGTGAGAGGAGAAAAACAGCAGCAAGAGTGGTAAGAAAACCCCAAAGCTTCAAAAGATGGCACTAATAACAGTGGCATGGACCTCCAAAGGAAGCATGAGAGGAGGAACGTGGCACTAAGAGTGGCATGAACATCCAAAGGCAACATGAAAGGGGAAGAAAGCAGCAAAAGTGAAAGAAAAAACTCCAGGCACTGATAGAGGGACAAAACAGCACAAAGAGTGGCATGAACACCCCAAGACAGCATGAGAGGTGCAAAACAGCTATGTACAACGGCAAGATCACCCTATGGTGTAGAGTTTGAGGTATTGCAGCAAGGCAGAATGGCAGCAAGCCCTCCAAGGTGTAGAGTCTAGGGTACGGTAGCAAGGCTGAGTGGCAGCAACACCCCTAGGGTGGTACATCAAGAGAATGGCAACAAGATCCCCCAAGCTAGTATATCAGGAAGGCAGCAAGACCCCCAAAGTGTAGCAGCAGGAGCAGGGCAGCAAGGCACAGTAGCAGGAAGACCTCCAAGTTATAGCATAGTGTATATAAAAGCAAGCCAGAGTGGCAGCAAAACCCCCAAGATGTAGCATTAGGAATATAGCAGCAAGTCAGAGTGGCAGCTAAACTCCCAAGGTATAGAGTATGAGGGTATGATGGCAGGGCAGAGTCGCAGCAAGACTCCGAAGGTGTAGCATAAATGGTATAGCATCAAGGCCTTAAGGTATAGAGTCAGGGGTATTTCAGCAAGGCTGAGTGGTAGCAAAATCTTAAGATGTAGCATCAGGAGCACAACAGCTTCACCTTGATTGTTCATCCATCCTGTCCACTTGCCTACTTCTCACGCCTTGGCTTTGTCCTGGCTGCTACCTCACTTAGGAAGTTTTTGTTGCTATAGTTAACAATCTTACTGCAGCACTTTTCAATAGGCCATAGTCTTGACTACAAACCATAAACAAATGAAACAACAATTTTTGTTTAAATTCATGGGCACCCTCCATTTATTTTGGGAATCCATAAATTAAAAAAACTGGACTCATTTGTTGTATTTTACCCATTTGTTTCAAACAAATGCTCATCCATAATTGTCGATAGCTTCATAGTAGGCGTATTGGTTTATAATCCAAACTGTCTTCACACTCAGTAAATAATTGGGAAACCTGAATCCCCAAGTTGTAAAAAGGTAGGCACATCAATATCAGTGGTCACTATTTCCTGGTTGGACCATAAAGTTGTCCAGGCCACCATCCCATTCCCAAATCAAATCCTCAGTCCTCCTAATCCAAACTTCTCACCAGGAACCTATCTTGCGTTATAAGTAAAAAGCAATCTCATCAATATACCCACAACAATAACCACCTCATTCCCACCAGAGGTTCTAATACAGCAATGGAATGACAAATTCTCTACATTAATTGAGACTCTAGCCCCTCTCAAATAAAATCCTACCAGAATCCCTAGGAATTCTCCATTGTTCTATGAAGGTCGTCTTCTCCTAAAATAACTAGGGATGTGAATCGTTTTAGGACGATTAAAATTATCGTCTGATACTTTTAATATCGTCTTAAACCGTTATGGAACACAATACAATAGAGATTCTAACGATTTATCGTTATAAATCGTTAGAATCGTGAGCCGGCACACTAAAACCCCCTAAAACCCACCCCCGACCCTTTAAATTAAATCCCCCACCCTCCCGAACCCCCCCCCCAATGACTTAAATAACCTGCGGGTCCAGCGGCGGTCCGGAACGGCAGCGGTCCGGAACGGGCTCCTGCTCCTGAATCTTGTTGTCTTCAGCCGGCGCCATTTTCCAAAATGGCGCCGAAAAATGGCGGCGGCCATAGACGAACACGATTGGACGGCAGGAGGTCCTTCCGGACCCCCGCTGGACTTTTGGCAAGTCTCGTGGGGGTCAGGAGGCCCCCCACAAGCTGGCCAAAAGTTCCTGGAGGTCCAGCGGGGGTCAGGGAGCGATTTCCCGCCGCGAATCGTTTTCGTACGGAAAATGGCGCCGGCAGGAGATCGACTGCAGGAGGTTGTTCAGCGAGGCGCCGGAACCCTCGCTGAACAACCTCCTGCAGTCGATCTCCTGCCGGCGCCATTTTCCGTACGAAAACGATTCGCGGCGGGAAATCGCTCCCTGACCCCCGCTGGACCTCCAGGAACTTTTGGCCAGCTTGTGGGGGGCCTCCTGACCCCCACGAGACTTGCCAAAAGTCCAGCGGGGGTCCGGAAGGACCTCCTGCCGTCCAATCGTGTTCGTCTATGGCCGCCGCCATTTTTCGGCGCCATTTTGGAAAATGGCGCCGGCTGAAGACAACAAGATTCAGGAGCAGGAGCCCGTTCCGGACCGCTGCCGTTCCGGACCGCCGCTGGACCCGCAGGTTATTTAAGTCATTTGGGGGGGGTTCGGGAGGGTGGGGGATTTAATTTAAAGGGTCGGGGTGGGTTTTAGGGGGTTTTAATGTGCCGGTTTTGCGATTTTTCGATTTTTCGAATTTTCACGATTTTTCACGATATTTTACCCCCCCAAACGGCAACAATACGATTCCCTCCCCCTCCCAGCCGAAATCGATCGTTAAGACGATCGAGGACACGATTCACATCCCTAAAAATAACAACCCCAACAACTCAAACAGGCATGACAGAAACATAAAACGGATATCAACTATCTCTGTAAAGTACGCTCCAAAACTACAACGTTGCCAACCAGAAAGCCAAAAAAGATTAATTTTCAAACAACTAAACTATCCATGAACTACTCAAGTAAACTTTTTAATCTGGTAAGGAAACGTTCCAAACTGGAAACCCAAACTCCTACCAACATAGAGGATCATACAGTTAAAGATTTTGTCAAATTCTTCACTGAAAAAATGTAAATATTTGTTCCTCCTTTCATCCAACCACTTCCTACATCTCACATAACCCTGGCACCAACCAACCTATTAATACAACAATCATACAGGGATATTCCATTCAACTCCATCCAAACTTAATCCTGTTGTTTGACTTCAGGACAATCACTCCATGAGTAGTGGTAACAATCCTCTAGCAAATTAATTAGTCTGTGAGCCCATTAGATCCAATTCCTCCAAGATTCATCTGTAACTTGAAACATGACCTAGCACCCTGGCTGTTGTGGATAAGCTGTTTTAGTGGACCCTTGGGCCGGCCTGCAGGAGACTGGAGAGAGATGGGCTATAGTCTCTGCTAGAGGGCAGGCCGGGAGGCCGATACCAGGCAGGCGATGGACGGTGAGCTTCACCCAGGAAGCTGGTGCTCCCCCAGGAGGAGCCCGTAGGAGCCCAGCTGCTTGGGACTTAGGGGATTCACCTTGGAAGCCAGAGCTCCCCCGGGAGGAGCCCATAGGAGCCCGGCCGCTGGGACATAGGAGATCACGGAAGCTGGAGCTGAAGCAGGCAGGCAGGGATCCGGAATAAGGCAGGAACTGAAGCAGGACAGGTTACTAGAACCAAGCAGGAACTGAAGCAGGACAGGCACTGGAACCAAGCTGGAACTGAAGCGGGACAGGTTACTGGAACCAAGCAGGAACTGAAGCGGGACAGGTTACTGGAACCAGGCAAGCACTGAAGCAGAACAGGTACTGGAACCAAGCAGGAACTGAAGCAGGACAGGTACTGGAACCAAGCTGGAACTGAAGCGGGACAGGTTACTGGAACCAAACTGGAACTGAAGCAGGACAGGCACTGGAACCAAACTAGAACTGAAGCAGGACAGGTTACTGGAACCAAGCAGGAACTGAAGCGGGACAGGTTACTGGAACCAGGCAAGCACTGAAGCAGAACAGGCAATGGAACCAAGCTGGAACTGAAGCGGGACAGGTTACTGGAACCAGGCAAGCACTGAAGCAGAACAGGCAATGGAACCAAGCAGGAACTGAAGCGGGACAGGTTACTGGAACCAGGCAAGCACTGAAGCAGAACAGGCACTGGAACCAAGCTGGAACTGAAGCGGGACAGGTTACTGGAACCAGGCAAGCACTGAAGCAGAAAGGTACTGGAACCAAGCTGGAACTGAGGCAGGACAAGTTACTGGAACCAGGCAGGCACTGAAGCAGGACAGGTACTGGAACCAAGCTGGAACTGAAGCGGGACAGGTTACTGGAACCAGGCAAGCACTGAAGCAGAAAGGTACTGGAACCAAGCTGGAACTGAGGCAGGACAAGTTACTGGAACCAGGCAGGCACTGAAGCAGGACAGGTACTGGAACCAAGCAAAAGCAAAGACAGGACTTGGACACAGAAGCATAGCAAGTCTTAGGCAGGAATGGAGCTGCTAACGCAATAGCACACTCCGGGGCTCGGAGCAACTGGGAACCGCAAGGAACCCCATTGCAAGGCAAAGTTCTGGGCTCCGCGGCGGCCTTACATAGGCCACAGCATCTGACGTCAGGGGTAAGGCGGAGACTTCAGTGGCGGGAAAAGGCCTTCATAAGTGCGGCTCCTGCGCGTGCACGTGCGCCTAAGGAGACGCCATCCAGGAAGGGTTTCTCGGTGGCGTCCCCCCCGTGGGGACGCTGCGAAACAGGCCACAGGCTCTCGGAGACAGAACGGGACCAAGGAGGTAAGGGCCGGGTCGCGACCGTCACGACCAGGACCGTAACACTGGCTAACCAATATAGTAAATGCCATTCTAACCCAAAGCTCACAATCCAGATTTCTCAAAAAGTCTGTTATCAAACCTAGTGCTGATCCTAAAATAATTAACAACTATTGCCCAGCCTCCAGCCTCCCCTTCTTATCCAAGGTGGTAGAAAAATAATTTTATCTCCAATCCAAGTTCATGCAAATTAGCCTTGCTCTTGGGCCATATGTATGCAGATACATCTGATGAATAATCATTGGGTATATACTGAAAACCATATCTGTTTTCAGTCCTCACTGAAAACTCCTGATATATACAAACTGTTATTACCAGAAGAGGTAATCTATTCTGTCAGTTGCTGGATAAACATTTCCTGAAGCAGCCATGGAAAATACTCTTGTCTGCCCTCGGGACAGAATGAAAACATCACAGTGTGAGAATTGTGAAGAAAAAATAGTGATCCCGGAAAAAAAGGAAGAAATGAGCATGGTATAATATCAACTCTAGTTCAAGGTACAGGTTGGCTACATAAATACTCTATGAATTTTGTATTTTAACAGACTTGAAGCAACTGCTTTCAAAATATACAAAACGAGTAAAGATTACTAGCAACATAACTCTCAACAAGGAAAATATAACAAAGCTAACGTTGGAATTTCATAATAATTAATGTATCTTGGAGAACCTTCTTGGCCAGCAAAATAGAACAATCCGTTTCAGCTGTTCCTAGTGTGTATTAAAACCCAAAAGCATTTTCCACTTAATTTGAATCCCTGATTAGGGAAGCAAATGTCATGATGCGGTACTAATTATTGTAAAAGAGGCAGAATCTGAGAACATCATTCAAAAATATATCCCTCAAACAATGTCATTCAAAGAATATTAAAAAATGATGGGACATCATACATTTGAAAAGCAAACAAAGTCATTAACATAACTTTATAAAACATAGGCCCAAAGAGTCCTGTTATATTTTTCATTTTGAAGTGATGTGAAAAGTGATTCCAAATTCATTCAGCAAAACACGTTATAAAAAAAATCATACTTTTATTTTGCAGATGAACAAATTTTAAACCACAACAGAAAATCTATCCAAATGATATGGACCATATGTTAATGGAATCACCTATATGAAAGAACTGTAAAAATGGATCTAAATCTGCAAAGTTAAATCTTTTTTCAGATGGGCTGGAAAAAGCACTAGGGGTATGCATACAAAAACAATTTAATGTTTTGTTTCCTTTTTATTTTTGTATTTTATATTTTTGTTTGTTTTTTGTCTTGTTTTTATTTTGTTTTTTTGCGTATAGTACACTCTATTTGCAAATAGAATGCATTAAAATTAGTGCACCATATTCGTGAATAGCAAACGCTATTTACAGATAGCATATGTTAAATAATTTTAGTGCATGCTCTAAAATTATATAATCAAATAATTATACAACTGCAACATGTTTTACATAAAGATGTCCAATAAGTAATTAAAGAACAAAATGCCAATCAATATTCATATTTAGAGTAGGAGGTAAATAGAGTTTAATGTAGAATTCAACATTCTTCATTCTGAAGTTCATTTCTACCATCTCAGGTCGAATGTCGGTATATAAAAAATAATAAAAAAATAAAAATAAATAAATGTCTAAGGTTTTGTTCTGTTAATGACAAAGCATCAGAGATTTTCAAACACATGATTGGTGTCTTGAGGAAATTGCTGTTGAAACAAGAGCTACTGATAGTAGAGCAGGACTTGATACTGGATAAAAATTGAGGTCTGTCTAAACTTGCTAAACTATTGCTTGCTGAGAATTTTATATATTTATTTATTAACAATATTTATAACTCACAGGTCTGAAATCGTTGCTCCCTATGGAGTACAATATAAATTTGATTGTGCTTTGATATATGTATGCTTTGATATATGATATACAAGCCTGACTTATAACAGTTCTAGCAACTATGCACTTTACAAACGCTAAACCGTGTATATAAATTTTTAAGAGAATGTTTACAAATTTATCATGAGGTATTCTACCTGCACCTTCGCATACCCCAATGTATATCTTAATCTCTCGTCCCCCTCTTATTTTTCCTCCTCCAAGTTATACATCCTTGTTATAATGTAACTTTACTCTCCTTCAAATTGTATTTACTGTTTGGTTGGTTATAGTTCCTAATTGTTTGATGTAAACCGAGCTGATTTGATTTGTATCAAGAAATTCGGTATAGAAAAAGCCTTTAATAAATAAATAAATGTGTTTCTGTAAGGGAGTTTGATTGTGCTTTGAAGTATATTTCTTTCTGTTTGGAAGTATGATAGAGTTGTTTCCTGGTTTTTTTTTCCCCCCACCAACCCCTGTCTCTAATCTACGTTTATAGACTATTACCCAATTAATTGCAGGGAGAAAATTTACATAACAGGAGCCAACTATTACTTTGGACAAAAGTGAAAAATAAACCCTCACTTAAATTTGGTATATAGACTACTGCCCATTTAGGGGTTGGGAAAAGTATATATAAAACAAATCAATTAGTGGATTCATACAATAAGTGCAAAATTAACTCTGACTATAAGAACTAGATCTATTATACATCACTGGAAAATAGATTAAGACATTGATAGAAGAAAATATTGCTTTGTACTAGGAAGAGAGGAGAGTAAGTAAGGCCTAGATTCATCAAAATGCTATGTTTATCGTGCAAATAACGTGCATGATACACAAAAGGGGCATGTACATTCAAATTGGTGGCCTGCTGCATCGCACAGGTAAATACTGCCCGCAGTAGTGCGTTATCACATGCAGCTATGCATCATCACGGTGCGTCATTGTGGTAAGCGGCGCATCATCGCCCAGCATGTTATTTTTTTCCCCTGTATAAATGCTGACTTCCTGCACCTCCTTCTTTGGAGTGAGAGGAGAGGAGGTTAGTGTTGTTAGAGGAGTTTTGGAGGAGTTCTTTGCGATTGCTAATTGAGTTGTACTGTTTTCCAAAGTCATCTTTTTCCCTTTACTTTTGTCTTTTGTGATATTTGTTGAAGTGAAAGCTTGTAAGCCCTGTTTATCTTTTTGTGTGGAGTTGGTGAGGAGGAGTGGAGGAGTGTGAGGAGGAGTGGAGGAGGAGTGTGAGGAGGAGGAGTGGAAGAGTGTGTGTGTGAGGAGGTGTGGAAGAGGACTGTGTATGTGAGGAAGAGAGGAGGAAGTGTGTGTGTGAATGGTAATAAGTGTGTTAGTCGTGAGGTGTGTGTGTGTGTGTGTGTGTGTGTGTGTGCTGAGAGCATGGATCGTGATAGATCTGGGAAGAGAGGAGAGAAGAGGTGTGAGCATAGGAGTGGGAGGGAATGGGAGGAGGAGTGCAGGAGTGCCAGGGAAGGAGGAAAAGGAGTAGGAGTAGGGACAGGGGGAGAAGTAGAGAAAGGCAGGATGGAAGGGATAGGAGGGTGGGGGTGGGGGAAGGGGTTAGGCAGGAAAGAGTGGTGGGAGGAGTAGAGCAGCATAGGGACAGAGAGAGAGGGCAGATGGGAAGTGACTTGATAGGCCAGGGTGAGGTGGAGAGAGGAAGAGAGTGGAGAGGATAGTAGGACGGAGATTGAGGTCAAGGAGGACACCTCTCCAGGAGAGGAAGTGGCACCCCTCTCGGGCAGCCAGGCGGCACCACGGCAGAGACAGCGGGCCATAAGGTTCAGTGTGGCAGAGAAAGAGCTTCTGATCGCTGGTGTCCTGCAGCACTATGTCATGTTATTTGGAAACTGTGCAGCCAAGACCTCAAAGGCAGTGAAAGGACAAATATGCAAAACATTGCCCAGGCCATCAGCTGCCACAGCGGAATGCAAAAAAGGGGGGGAGCAGGTCGCCCATAGGCACTGGGACGTGAAAGCCCAGATCAAGGTCAAGCTTGCAGCAAGATCGAAGTATCAACGGCAAACTGGAGGAGGGGCCCCCTGTCCCATAGTAGTGACAGAGATGGAGCAACAACTGATGGAAAGGCTGAGACCGGACATGTTCGAGGGCATGGATGAGCGTCTAGACACCATACAAGTTGCCGCCGGTAAATTCACCTCACCCGTAAATGGGCAGATAGCAATGGGTGTAGACAAAGGGGGTCACTTACCAGCCATTTTCCCCATATACAAGAGAATGAGAAAAACCCTTTTGTAAATCGGCCCCATAATTTGGCATAAGTTGATCACTTTCCAAAGAACCAAAGTGCACCTCTGATGCCAAAGAAATAAACCATATTTGCTGGCTTATAGAAAACAAATAAGAATGGGGGGAGGGGTGGGGGAAACAAATAAGCACGAAGGTAACTTGCTGGTGTGGCGGTTACTACCCTTAACCAACATGCCTGACACTTTGGATGCAACTCCAACATTGCTCTCTGCCTAAACGGCAGGAGGTAACAGGGAATTGGACTCAGACAGCAACCAACAAGGGCCCTGACGTTGACAGTTTGGGAAACTAAGTAGGGGATGACAGTTACGGCGTAGCAGATGCTACCATAACCTTGCTGAGCAGACTGGATGGACCTTTTGCTTCTTTTCTGTGGTCATTTTCTATGTTTCTATGTCTTTTTTTTCCTGTTGTTTCTTCTCTGTTTCCACAGCTCTTGAGCAGAATGCCCAGGACCCAGCTGGGAAGCCCCAGGGACCAGCTGGGATGCTCCTGGGAGCAGCCGCCCAGTACCAATACTCCAGAGGCCCTTACAGATGGATGCTAAGACACAGGGGGAGAAGGAGGAGCAGCAGAAGGCAGAGCAATCACTGGCAATGTTCTTGATGCAGCCCCTAGGCTCAAGAACTCCAATTCATGTCCACCTTGATCTGGAGACATTAATGGAGGCAGGGAATCTGGACTGGCATCCTTCAGATGAGCAGTTAGTAGGAACCAGCATCCCAAGGCACTCTATGGACTCAACATCACCACATCCCCCCCTCTCCCCCCCAAATGGGAAGCCACAGCATGGCAAGGGGCCTTGAAATAATTAACAAAATGGCCAATAAGAGCCAAGATGAGAATTTTTACAAGAAAACTGGGATTGGCTTGTAACAAAGTTGCTGTGCCATCTAGAGGGAAGAAACTGGCTCAGTGTGTCCTCACTATAGAGTTGCTGTGCTGTCTACCTGGAAGAAACCGGTTCAGCGTGTCCTAAATACAGAGCTGCTGTGCCCTCTAGATCAGGGGTGGGCAATTCCAGTCCTCGAGGGCCACAAACCTGTCGAGGTTTTAGGATATCCTAATGAATATGCATGACATAGATTTGCATACAACTGAGACAGAGTGCATGCAAATCTCTCTCATGCTTATTCATTAGGGATATCCTGAAAACCAGACTGGTTTGTGGCCCTCGAGGACCGGAAGTGCCCACCCCTGCTCTAGATCGAAGAAACCAGCTCAGTGTGTCCTCAATACAGAGATGTTATGCTGTCTACATGGAAGAAACCGGCTCAGCATGTCCTAAATACAGAGCTGCTGTGCCGTCTAGATGGAAGAAACCTGCTCAGTGTGTCCTCACTACAGAGTTACTGTGCCACCACGCACAATGGATGGTGTTTTAAGAAGCATTTTCAAGCAGCACATATACTAAGAAGCCGTTCTTGAGCCTCTGCACCTATTAAGGCCTACTTTAAGTAGCCTATAATCACTTTGCAGCTGCTGTCTCTTGTCAGGTTGTCCCATCTCCTGCTCCATGCTGCGGGGTGTCGTCTCTTCTCATCTCCTGCAAGTGCTGGCTCCATGCTGCGGGGTGTCATCTCATCTCATCTCCTGCAAGTGCTGGCTCCATGCTGCAGGGGGTCATCTCTTCTCATCTCCTGCAAGTGCTGGCTCCATGCTGCGGGGTGTCATCTCTTCTCATCCCCTGCAAGTGCTGGCTCCATGCTGCGGGGTGTCATCTCTTCTCATCTCCTGCAAGTGCTGGCTCCATGCTGCGGGCTGTCATCTCTTCTCATCCCCTGCAAGTGCTGGCTCCATGCTGCGGGGTGTCATCTCTTCTCATCTCCTGCAAGTGCTGGCTCCATGCTGCGGGGTGTCATCTCTTCTCATCTCCTGCAAGCGCTGGCTCCATGCTGCGGGCTGTCATCTCTTCTCATCTCCTGCAAGCGCTGGCTCCATGCTGCGGGCTGTCATCTCTTCTCATCTCCTGCAAGTGCTGGCTCCATGCTGCGGGGTGTCATCTCTTCTCATCTCCTGCAAGTGCTGGCTCCATGCTGCGGGGTGTCATCTCTTCTCATCTCATGCAAGCGCTGGCTCCATGCTGCGCGGTGTCATCTCTTCTCAACTCATGCAAGCGTTGGCTCCATGCTGCAGGGTGTCATCTCTTCTCATCTCCTGCAAGTGCTGGCTCCATGCTGCGGGGTGTCATCTCTTCTCATCTCCTGCAAGTGCTGGCTCCATGCTGCGGGGTGTCATCTCTTCTCATCTCATGCAAGCGCTGGCTCCATGCTGCGGGGTGTCATCTCTTCTCAACTCATGCAAGCGTTGGCTCCATGCTGCAGGGTGTCATCTCTTCTCATCTCCTGCAAGTGCTGGCTCCATGCTGCGGGGTGTCATCTCTTCTCATCTCCTGCAAGTGCTGGCTCCATGCTGCGGGGTGTCATCTCTTCTCATCTCCTGCAAGCGCTGGCTCCATGCTGCGGGCTGTCATCTCTTCTCATCTCCTGCAAGCGCTGGCTCCATGCTGCGGGCTGTCATCTCTTCTCATCTCCTGCAAGCGCTGGCTCCATGCTGCGGGGTGTCATCTCTTCTCATCTCCTGCAAGTGCTGGCTCCATGCTGCGGGGTGTCATCTCTTCTCATCTCATGCAAGCGCTGGCTCCATGCTGCGGGGTGTCATCTCTTCTCAACTCATGCAAGCGTTGGCTCCATGCTGCAGGGTGTCATCTCTTCTCATCTCCTGCAAGCGCTGGCTCCATGCTGCGGGGTGTCATCTCTTCTCATCACCTGCAAGTGCTGGCTCCATGCTGCGGGGTGTCATCTCTTCTCATCTCCTGCAAGTGCTGGCTCTAAGCTGTTCTATCTGCTCCTGGGCCTCCTACCTCCATGCTGCTGGGTCTTGTGCTGCTCCTGCTGTGGTGATGCAGCACTCTGCGGTCCTACTTATGCTGTCTATATACTGAACTGTTTGGTTGTTCTCCTGCTGTCTACCTACCAAACTGTTTGATCATTTTCCTGCTGCCTAAATGCTGCCAGGCCCTACAGTGCTGCCATGGTCCTTAGGCTGTCTTCTTTCAATGCACTCTTTCAGCATGGACTGTCTGGGGCCTTTGCGTTTATACACATAGTAGTGCTTTATGTTACAGCACTGCTGTACCTTTTGGGGTTCAACTTCCTCTTTCTCTGTTTTTAGTTGTAATTGTGATGGTGCTTTAAGGATAAGATGCAATGCCTGGATGTCATGATGCTATTTCCATCTGTTAATTTACAGGTTTATACTGTATGTGCTGTTCATGAAATGTACATTGTTTTGTGCAGTTTTATTATCTTGCCTTGCAGAATGTGATTACCTAAGACATTGTCTTTATTTCAAACAGTGCACTGCATGTGTTGCTGATAAAGTGCTCACTGTTTGGAAATATTAACTTTCTGGTGGTGTACTTTCACAGTGTGTTTTTTGTGTTATTGTTACCAAAGGTAAAAGGTTTGCCCTCCACATGACCTTGCATGCTGCAATCAGGGGCGGATCAAGGCAATATGCCACCTGAGGTGGGGACTACATACTGCCGCCCCCCCCAAATTTAAATAAAATAACCTCCCCCACCCTCCCAACCCCCCAAAACTCACAAAAACCCCTGGTGGTCCAGCGAGGGGGTCCGAGAGTGATCTGCTGCTCCTGGGCCATCGGTTGCCACTAACCAAAAATGCGCCGGTGGCCTTTAGCCCCTACAGAGTGACAGGGGCTACCAGTGCCATTGGTCAGCCCCTGTCTCATGGTAGGGGCAATTGTAAAATTTTAAAAATGGGGAAGGGGGTCTTGGGGGGGACGGGAGGGTGACAAGATGGGAGGCAGGGTGAGGCAGGGGCTGGGCAGAATTTTAAATGGGCACGTTTTGCTGCTTCAAAATTCTGCCGCCTGAAGCAGCAGCCTCGCCCTGCCTCATTATAAAACCACCCCTGGCTGCAATGCCCTGCCAAATTCCAATTGTTCACTTCTGGAGCATGCAAGACCATATGGGCCGTACCATTACAATGAAAGCGCCGTGTAACTGGTAAACAAGTCATCCAGAGGTAAAGAAGAAGCTCCTTATTGTGGACCTGTTGTGTCCGTCGGTCTCAGACGGCTTCGACCTCTGTGCCTCACCTTTCTTCCTTCTCTCTCCTCAAGCTTTGGGAAGATGGCTGCTGCTGCGACTTCATGCCGCTCTCTCTGGCATCCCCGGAATGGCAACGGCGACGGTGTTCGCCATGATTTTCCTGAGGGCATCTTAGGGTGCGCGCGCGCACGCCACCCACGTCTTTATCCACGTCATGGCGGGAACCTCAGGGGCGTCCCCTCCGAATGATGTCATCACATCCTGGTATTTAGCCTGCTCTTCGTTTGCCAGCAAAATGAGTTAGCAAGGATTGGACTGCCTCCGGTCTAAGCTGCTCTGCCGCTTTCCAGCTGCCGCTGGAAGCTCTCTCTGCCCTTCGGGGTAAATTCTTCACTAACCTGGGTCCCCGGTCCTCGGGGGCCCTTTTGCTCTATTTCAGGTACCTATCTTGGGAAAGCAGGTACTCGCTCCTCGAGGGCCTGCTCTCCCTAATCTGGTGCCTGCCACTGAACAACTTCTGCCTGCCAGGACCTTCAACTATACAGCTTTCTACTTCAGTGAGTACTAACCCTTTCATTTTGTCTCATCTGCAGTTCAGCGCTCTGCATCTACATCCGGGACCTGTCCCTGCTATACCGCGCTGCCTATCCTACTCGAGTGTGAGACTGGTCTCCTCTGCTGTGGACCCCTGGACTACTTCACTGGGTTACCTTCACTGCTGCCCGCTCCTCAGGCAGTACCATCGAGCTGTACAATAAATACAGCTTCTCTGTGTTTGCGTGTATAGAGTCTAGCCTAGTACTGTGGTTCCTCACTGGGCTCCTCCCTGTGGGAGTGGCCATCACCGCAGTACCCAAGAATCCACTATAACACCTCACAACCATAACAGATTACTAACTCCATGGATTCGGCTCAGCTCACCGCTTTGCAGGCCATTCCAGGCCTGGCCCAGCGAATCTATGAACACCAGAATTCGTTAGACAACTTGACTGTTGCCTTTAATCAGATACACGCACAGATGAATGCACCGGCTGCCGCAGGTAAAGAAGTTATACCGCCAGAAGTGACGTGACGGTCAAGTCTACAGTGCCTCTTTCTGCTCCAACACGCTTCGCGGGTGAAGTTTGGAAGTGTGGAGGATTTATTAATCAATGTTGCATGCACTTTTCTCTGCAACCTAACCATTTCCCTACAGCGTATGCCAAGACCACCTATATCCTTTCGTATCTGGACGGAAGACTGCTGGCTTGGGCCTCACCGCTGTGGGAGCGCAATGACCCTATCCTGAATGATCTTGCCAGGTTTCTTGAACTGTTTAAGTCAGTATTTGATGACCCTGAATGGGCCTCGCTAGCAGGATCAGCTTTGGTTCATCTTCGCCATTGAATTCAAGACGTTAGCTTCTGAATTACATTGGGACCCTAGGTGCCTGAAAACCCTATTTTTTGAAGGTCTGAACTCCCGGTTGAAAGATGAACTGGTGACTCATGAGATGCCCGAGACATTAGCGGAACTTATGAAGTTGGCAGCAATGGTTGATCGCCGAATTCGCGACAAAGTTCAAGAGGTCAAGAGTCACAGGAGACCACTCCAGGGAGAAATTCATGTCAAGTCTGTACCCAGGCCTACACTCCCAGGGTCTACTGCTGGCGAAGAAGAACCAATGCCATTAGGCCGCAGTCATTCAACTTCTAAAGAGAGATGATTCCCAGACCTAAGTCCTGTGGGAGGACTCTTCTTAGGTCCAACTGCACCCTCTCCTCCATTCTCTCTTCCAGTATCTTTAATCTGCGGGCCTTTGGAATATCAGACCCTTGCCTTAGTAGATTCTGAGGCAGGGGGAAATTTCATTTTGAAACGTCTAGTGGAACATTTGTGGATCCCTACCACTATTATGACGTCTCCTTTACTATTGTCCTCTATTCATGGAAAGCCCATACCTGGTGAAGTAACTCTGCTTACAGAACCAGTGAGCTTGCGTACCAGTGTTCTTCATACAGAGACTATTTCCTTCTTTGTGCTAGAGAAGACCATGCACCCTTTGGTACTTGGGCTACCATGGCTGCAGAAACACATGCCACAATTCAACTGGACCACTTTGGAGCTTTCATGTTGGAGTCCAGACTGTCATGGCAAATGCTTAATGGAAGTCTCTCCAATACCATGCATGCCAACTACCCCGTTGGTGTTTGGATTGCCGCCTCAATAATCATCTTACCAAGATGAATTCTCAAAAGAAGCTGCTGATGTGTTACCTCCACACAGATCATACGACTGCACAATTAATTCGAAGCCAAATACGGAACCACCCAAAGAAAGGGTCTACCCCCTCTCCTTAGAGAATAAGGTGATGTCAGAGTACATCCAGGAGAATCTCCAGAAAGGCTTCATAAGACCTTCTAAGTCTCCTGCCGGTGCAGGATTTTTCTTTGTGGGGAAAAAGGATGGGACGTTACATCCATGCATTGACTACAGAGGTCTGAATGAGATCACCATAAAGGATCGCTACCCTTTCTCGCTCATCTCGGAGCTATTTGATAGGTTACAGGGAACCAAGATATTCTCCAAGCTTGACCTCAAAGGAGCATATAATTTAGTTCACATCTGCTTTAGCGATGAATGGAAGACGGCTTTTAATACCCGGGATGGACACTTTGAATACCTGGTGATGCCCTTCGGCTTGTGCAATGCCCCGGCTTTCTTCCAAAACATGATGAATGATATTCTGCGTGATTTACTCTACCAATGTGTCACTGTCTACTTGGATGACATCTTGATATTTTCTCAGGACCTGCAATCCCATCAGGAAGATGTCAAAAGAGTTCTGCAGAGACTTTGCGAGAACCGCTTGTACGCCAAATTGTCTAAATGTGAATTTCATAAAGAATCCGTGCCCTTCTTAGGTTACATTGTCTCAAACAATAGTTTCCAAATGGACCCTCAGAAGCTTGAGAGTATTTAAAAATGGCCACAGCCCATGGGCCTAAAAGCTCTAATACGATTTTTGGGATTTACCGATTACTACCGGACCTTTATGAAAAATTGCTCGTTGTTGACTGTTCCATTAACAGCAATGACTAAGAAGGGAGCCAACGCTGCTACTTGCTCTATGGAAGCTGTGACTGCATTCCAGAAGTTAAAAGATGCCTTTCAAAGCAAACCATGTCTCCGCCATCCGGACCCTACTCGACCCTTCATTGTGGAAGTTGATGCCTCTGATGTAGGTGTAGGGGCTGTGCTAAGCCAGACAGGTGATTCAAAGATCTTGCACCCCTTGTTGCAGTTCTGGCCGCGAGCACCACGGCCAGGCCCTTACCTCCGGGTTCCCGGACCTGCTCCCGCTTCCAGAGGCCTGGTTTGCGGCCTGGTTGGCGATGTCCCCGCTGGGGCTGTGCCGCTGCAAGCCCTCCCATGGATGCCCGTCTCCTAGGCACGCGCGCACGCCACTTGGGCGCTTTTCTAGGCCGTTTCCCGCCAGTGGTGACTCCGCCCAACTTCTGATGTCAGATGCCGCGGCCTTGATACGCCGGCTGCGGCCATCCAGTCTTTGCCTTGCAACAGGTTAGCTTCCTGGTTTCCTGTTGCGCTGTGCCCCGGAATGACTCGCTTCGCTTAGTCGCTCCGTTCCTGCTACAGTACCTGCCTGGTTCCTGCCTGCTTGCTACAGTACCTGCCTGGTTCCTGCCTGCCTGCTACAGTCCCAGCTTGCCTGCTACAGTCCCAGCCTGCTTGCTACTGTTCCTGCCTGGTTCCAGTACCCGAATCCTGCTACAGTTCTTGCCTGGTTCCAGTAACCGAATCCTGCTACAGTTCCTGCCTGGTTCCAGAATCCGAACCCAGTTACAGTATTGCTACTGTCTTAGTCTGGTTCCAGTTACCTGTCCTGATCCACAACCCACCTAAGTCCCAGTGGCTGGGCCCCTACGGGCTCCTCCCGGGGGGGTTTCGGCTTCCAAGGGTGAAGCCACCTAAGTCCCAGCGGTTGGGCTCCTACGGGCTCCTCCTGGGGCAGCACCAGCTTCCAGGGTGAAGAGCATCTACGTCCTGCCTGAACATCTGCCTCCCGGCCTGCTATTCACTAGAGACATTGTCCACCTTTCCCAGTCTCCAGCAGGTCGGCCCAAGGGTCCACTAAACAGAGACTCCCATAACAGATTGCAAGGTCATGGACTCGGCAGATGCACCCACTCCCTCGGATCTGCCCGGGATGGCCCGGAGGATGCTACAGCACCAGAGCTGCATAGATACTTTGGCAGCCACGGTGGAACAGCTATCCTCGCGCCTGGAGTCCTTGCCTTCCGCTGGCAGGGCCCTCGAGGGTTACAGCTCCTCTGTGACTCAGCTACCTGCACCCTCTCGTTATGCTGGTGATTTAAGGACCTGCCGTGGCTTCTTGAACCAATGTTTTGTACGGTTCTCCTTGTTGCCTCGGCATTTCCCCTCGGATGCGGTGAAAGTGGCATATATCCTGTCCCTGCCTGATGGGAAAGCCTTGATTTGGGCTTCTCCCCTCTGGGAAAACAATGATTCTTCACTAACGGACTTACAACTGTTCATCACGAACTTCCGCCAGCCTTTGATGAGCCCGCCCGAGTAGCCACAGCTACGTCTGACCTGCTGCAAGTTCGTCAGGGGGCTCGCTCCTTGGCAGATTATGCAATGGACTTTCGGAATTTAGCCCAGGAAGTAGGTTGGCAAGATGGTAGTCTTAGGGCCATCTTCCTGGAAGGCCTCTCCGGACGCATAAAGGATGAAATCGCTGCGCGAGATCTGCCAGAGGACCTCAACGCCTTGATTGAGATGGCTGCCCACATTGATCACCACCTACAGCAATGGGTCAAGGAGCAACGCTCCTCTCGCCATAGTCCAGCTCGTGGGCCAAGTCCTGTGCCCTCGCCCAAGGGTTCTCGTCCAGACGCTCCCACTTGTGAACCTATGCAGCTGGGACGGACCCCGCTCTCTGCCGAAGAAAGGCAACGTCGGCGTTCGTTGAGGTTGTGCCTGTATTGTGGCCAGAAGGGCCACTTCTTGGCACGCTGCCAGGAGCGTGCAGAAAACACCAAGAGCCTAGGAGGTCGGGAGGAGCTCCTCCTAGGGTGTACTACAGTTCCTCAATATACTGTCCCTGTTACCTTACAGTATCCTGGAGGCTCCTTTGAGACGATGGTGTTCCTGGATTCCGGAGCCAGAGGTAATTTCTTCCTGCAGGACTTAGTCTCCCAGTTGCGAATCCCTACGCATAGACGGGAGGTCCCGATACGAATTACCTCAATCCAGGGGACTCTTCTTCCAGGACCTGTCCAGATGTCCACAGCACCCATTACGGTCCGCACCGGGGTGATCCATTCGGAGGAGATAGCCTTCCTAGTGTTGGAGAAGACTGTCCACCCTGTGGTGCTAGGGTTGCCATGGTTGCAGAAACACTCGCCCACGATTCAGTGGGATACGCTACAGATTGTCAAATGGAGTCCTTTCTGTCTAGCTAATTGTATGAAGGTGCCTAGGACTCCTGTACTTCCCTTGATGCACTCTGCCGTGGTGCCTCCGGCACCTTATGAGGACTTTACGGACGTATTCTCCAAGGCCAAGGCGGAGATCCTTCCTCAGCATCGTCAATATGACTGTGCTATAGACTTGCTACCTGGTACTATGCCCCCCCGAGGAAGGGTTTATCCCTTATCCATACCTGAGACCCGGGCCATGTCCGAGTCCATAGCGGAGAATCTGGCCAAGGGCTTTATCCGCCCGTCCAAGTCGCCCACAGGGCAGGGTTCTTTTTCGTCAGCAAGAAAGATGGCTCGCTGAGGCCATAGACTATCGAGGCCTAAATTCTATTACCAAGAGTGACCGCTATCCGCTCCCATTAATCCCGGAGCAGAGCGAAGATTTTCACAAAGTTGGACCTGCGAGGAGCGTACAATTTAGTTAGAATCCGTCCTGGAGATGAGTGGAAAACCGCGTTTAATACCCGAGACGGGCATTACGAGTACCTCGTGATGCCTTTCAGCTTATGTAATGCCCCGGCAGTGTTCCAGCACCTTATGAATGAGGTGTTGCGGGACCTTCTGAACATCTGCATAATTGTTTACCTCGACGATGTGTTAATCTACTCCCAGGATCTGTCGTCGCACCGTCAGCATGTCCGACAAGTGCTTCAGATACGTAGGGAACATGGTCTCTACGCGAAGCTGGAAAAATGTAGCTTTGAGAAGACGTCCCTGCCGTTCCTAGGCTACATAGTCTCTGCAGCCGGCTTTCGAATGGATCCTGAGAAAGTGGCGGCTATTAAGAATTGGCCCTGGCCAAGGGGTCTTAAAGCGTTGCAACGCTTCCTTGGCTATTCTAATTTCTACCGTCACTTTATTCCTAATTATTCTCGTATTGTGGCACCGTTAACTGCCCTCACCCGAAAGGGGGCTAACGCGGTGGATTGGCCTGCTTCTGCCTGTCAAGCTTTTGAGGCCCTTAAAGAAGCCTTCCTGATAGACACTTGCCTTCGCCATCCAGATCCCAGCTGGCCCTTCGTGGTGGAAGTTGATGCCTCCAATGTGGCCGTGTGGGCCGTACTGAGTCAGTACTCTGATTCCGAACAGCTGTTGCCCTGTTCATATTTCTCAAGGAGATTCTCCCGGCAGAGAGTAATTACTGTGTTGGGGACAAAGAGTTGTTAGCCGTGAAACTTGCCCTAGAGGAATGGAGACAGTGGTTGGAAGGAGCCAACCATCCGGTTACAATTTACACCGATCACAAGAACCTAGCATTTTTTAAGCAAGCCCAACGCCTGAATCCAAGACAAGCATGGTGGTCGCTGTTTTTTGACCGGTTTGACTTTACGTTACGCTACCGGACTGGCTCAAAGAACGTTCGAGCTGATGCGCTCTCACGCTCTTCTGAGGTCGAAGAGACCCCGGATTCACCTCAATATATCTTGGACCCTGAGAAAATAAGTCTTGCTGTAACCTCAGTGTCCTCCCAAGAGAAGACCGTCGTTCCACGTCGCTCTCGGAGAGCAGTTCTCGCTTGGGCCCATAACTCCCTCACTGGGGGCCATGCAGGGTGGAAAGGGACTTTAGACTTGTTAAACCGTTTCTACTGGTGGCCTTCGGTGAGACAGGACGTCCAAGCCTTTGTGGGCTCATGCCCTACTTGTGCTGTTCAAAAGCCGCCCATCGGGAAGCCTAGGGGTCTCTTGCAACCTTTGCCCATCCTGGTGGAGCCGTGGACACACATCTCCACCGATTTCATCGTGGACCTTCCTGCCTCAGGAGGTAATTCGGTCATTTGGGTAACCGTGGACCGATTTTCCAAGATGGCGCACTTTGTCCCTTTGCCTAAGCTACCTTCTGCACCTGACCTGGCCGGCCTGTTCGCCCAGCATATCTTTAGACTTCACGGTCTCCTGCAGGATATAGTCTCCGATCGAGGACCCCAATTTACAGCTCGTTATTGGAAAGCCTTATGCAAACGCTTCAATGTGCAACTTAGTCTTTCGTCAGCATTCCATCCTCAAAGTAATGGGCAAACAGAACGAACCAATCGAATTTTGAAGACTTTCCTTTGTGCCTTTGTGAACGAACGTCAAGATAATTGGGCTAAATTACTCCCGTGGGTGGAGTTTTCATATAATAATCACACGCATGCTGCTACTGGAAGTTTGCCGTTCCTCGTTGTTTATGGGAAGCAACTTCGCCGCCCTTACCCTTGCCTGAACCTAGTGCACTCCTGGCAGTGCAACTCTCAGCTCGCCAGCTTCGTTCCTTGTGGATCTCTACCCAGAAAAAGATCCATAAGGCTGCCCAGTCCGCTAAGAAGTGGACAGATAGCCATCGTCAGCCAGCACCCATCTTCCTTCCAGGAGACCGTGTCTGGCTTAGCACCAGAAATCTACAGCTACGAATCCCGTTTAGACGACTAGCACTGAAGTTCTGTGGGCCTTTTCGAGTCGCTGAACGTGTGGGAGCAGTCTCTTACCGTCTGCGCCTACCCTCCTCCATGCGCATACATGACGACTTCCATATGTCATTGCTGAAGCCTCTTGTGTTATCCAGGTACCACTCCCGGGCCCCTGAACCATCGGATCCTTCAGTACCGGACGAGGTCACATATCAAGTGCGTGAAGTTTTGGATGTCCGGTTTCATCAACGCTGATGGGAATACTTGCTTGCCTGGGAGGGTTGCGGACCCAAGGATAATTCTTGGGAACCGGCCCGTAACATCCTCGACAAGGACTTATTACGGAAGTTCCATCTGGACCACCCAAGTAAACCCGGACCAGCTAAGAGGGGGCGTAAGAGGAGAGGTACTGTTGTGGTTCTGGCCGCGAGCACCGTGGCCAGGCCCTTACCTCCGGGTTCCCAGACCTGCTCCCGCTTCCAGAGGCCTGGTTGGCGGCCTGGTTGGTGGCGTCTCTGCTGGGGCTGTGCCGCTGCAAGCCCTCCCATGGATGCCTGTCTCCTAGGCGCGCGTGCGCGCCACTTGGATGCTTTTCTAGGCCATTTCCCGCCAGTGGTGACTCCGCCCAACTTCTGACATCAGACGCCATGACCTTGATAAGCCGGCCGCAGCCATCCAGTCTTTGCCTTGCAACGGGTTAGCTTCCTGGTTTCCTGTTGCGCTGTGCCCCGGAGTGACTCGCTTCGCTTTGTCACTCCGTTCCTGCTACATTACCTGCCTGGTTCCTGCCTGCTTCCTACAGTACCTGCCTGGTTCCTGCCTGCCTGCTACAGTCCCAGCCTGCATGCTACTGTTCCTGCCTGGTTCCAGTACCCGAATCCTGCTACAGTTCTTGCCTGGTTCCAGTACCCGAATCCTGCTACAGTTCCTGCCTGGTTCCAGAATCTGAACCCAGTTACAGTATTGCTACTGTCTTAGTCTGGTTCCAGTTACCTGTCCTGATCCACAACCCGCCTAAGTCCCAGCAGCCAGGCCCCTAAGGTCTCCTCCCGGGGGGGCTTCGGCTTCCAAGGGTGAAACCACCTAAGTCCCAGCGGTTGGGCTCCTATGGGCTCTTCCCGGGGGAGCACCAGCTTCCAGGGTGAAGAGCATCTACGTCCTGCCTGAACATCTGCCTCCCAGCCTGCTATTCACTAGAGACATTGTCCACCTTTCCCAGTCTCCAGCAGGTCGGCCCAAGGGTCCACTAAACAGAGACTCCCATAACACCCCTGTTCACTGTTTTCCCGACACTTCTCGCCAGCAGAGAAGAACTACGGCATTGGGAATAAAGAACTGTTGGCAATAAATTGACATTTGAAGAATGGCGCCCCTGGCTTGAAGGTGCACATCATCAGATTACTGTTTATACTGATCACAAAAATCTGGAGTACCTCCGTCTCGCTCAACGCCTCAACCATAGACAGGCGAGCTGGTCCCTGTTCTTCAACAGATTTGACTTTTTGCTGAAATATCATCCTGGTGTCAAGAATGTCAGAGCAGACGCATTATCTTGCTCTTTCCTCTCAGAAGACGTACCTGATGAACCCCAGCATATTATTGACCCGAAGAGAGTGGTTCTCTCAGCTACACATCCAGTACCCCCGGGCAAGACCATTGTACCCTGCAATCTAAGAAAGAAATTGCTAAGATGGGCTCATGATTCGAAACTGGCCAGACACCCTGGTCAACGGCGAACATTGGCCAAGCTACAAAAGTACTATTGGTGGCCCACCATGAAAGAAGACACTCTAGCTTACGTAGCCTCCTGTTCCAATTGTGCCAGACAGAAACCTCCACCCCGACGTCCTTGGGGCCTGCTTTAACCCTTGTCAGCAACGGATGAGCCCTGGACCCATATTGCAACAGATTTTGTGGTGGACCTGCCACTTTCTGGAGGTAACAATACCATCTGGGTTTCAGTGGACCGATTTTCGAAGATGGCTCACTTCGTGGCTCTCCCTGGCTTGCCATCAGCCATGGAACTTGCTAAGCTATTCATCAGTCACATCTTTCACCTACATGGCATGCCTAAACATATTGTTTCTGACAGAGGAGCTCAATTTACAGCAAAGTTCTGGAAAGCCTTGTGTAAGAAATTCGACATCATACTTGACTTCACCTCTGCGTATCATCCTCAGTCAAATGGCCAAACTGAGAGAATGAATAGAACTCTCAAACAGTTCCTCCGCGCCTATGTTGATTCACGATAGAATGACTGGGCTGAACTGTTGCCCTGGGCTGAATTTGCCATCAATTCGCATCCAGCGTCATCTACTGGATCTACACCATTTGAAGTGGTCTATGGACGACAACCCTTACCACCTTTACCACTTCCACTTTCTGTGTCATCCCCGGCAGCTCAATCAACTGCCAAAAATATACAGCAGCTCTGGAGAAAGACTAAAGGGATGCTCCAAAAAGCAGGACAAAGAGCAAAGAAAGGCTATGACGCTCACGGAAGCAAGGCTCCTGAATTCCAGCCTGGTGATAGAGTTTGGCTTTCTACTAAACATCTGAGACTTAAGCTTCCATCTGCTTGATTTGCTCCACGCTTTGTCGGACCCTTTCCTATTCTCTGACGGTTGGGCTCACTCAGCTATAGTCTAAGATTCCCTCCAGCTATACAGATCCACAATGCATTCCATGTTTCGCTGCTGAAACTGATTCTTCTTAGCGAGTTTTCCACCAAGACACCTGAATCTACACTTGATGCAGAAGAAGACATCGAGTATAAGGTTGATGCCATCCTTGATGTAAGGAAGAGAGGCAGAGTTTGGGAATATGATTTTTTATGTTTTATGTTTATGTTTTATAGTTTTATGAACTAATACTATTTAGTCAGGAACATTTGATATTCTACGGCTCTGAGTATAGGATATTATTTATATGTTTGATAATATTCAGTCCTGAGTACAAGTGATTATTATAGTCCTAAGTATATGACTAGATATTATTTATTTCTGAGACTAGATATTATTTATTTCTATGTTAGCCATGACTCTGGCTTTTCCTCCTCCCAGTTCAAGTGCCCCTGTTTTATTGTAACTTTTATTCACTTTTTCTCTCTTCGCCTATTGTTCACGTTGATGTTAATGTTATTGCACCGCTGTTTATTGTAAACCGATACGATATGATTGGTATCATGAGTGTCGGTATAAAGAAGCCCAAAATAAATAAATAAAATAAATAAATACCTCCTGTCATGGGAGGGATATGGACCAGAAGAAAACTCTTGGGAACCTTTGGCTAATATCATGGACAAAGAGATGCTTCGTCAATTTCATCGATCGCATCCTCAAAAACTAAGACCAGGTAGGGGGTCTGGAGGGGGCCCTTTGAAGGGGGGTACTGTTGCATCCGTCGGTCTCAGACAACTTCGACCTCTGTGCCTCACCTTTCTTCCTTCTCTCTCCTCAAGCCTTGGGAAGATGGCTGCTGCCATGTCTTCATGCTGCTCTCTCCGGCGTCCCCTGAAAGGCAACAGCGACGGTGTTCACCATGATTTTCCTGAGGGCCTCCTAGGGTGCGCGCGCACACGCCGCCCACGTCTTTATCCATGTCATGGCGGGAACCTCAGGGGCGTCCCCTCCAAGTGATGTCATCACATCCTGGTATTTAGCCTGCCCTTTGTTTGCTAACAAACTGAGGGGGGTCATTTATCAAAATGCGATAAGGCATTTTCGCATGCATTAAGGGCTTATTGCATGCGAAAAGCCCCGTTAATGCATGCGATAGGCCCTTACCGCATGCAAAAATGTGTTTAAAGCATGCGATAGCACCATATCGTATGGTGTGATACAAATTCAGAAAATGGGAGGAGTTAGGGGTGGAGAGTGGGCTGGGTTAGTTTGTCTGTGAAGAGCTATTGCACAGCTGTAATGCTGATTTTAACAATACCTCTTTGAATTGTGTTAGGCTGTGTGATAGCTGCTGTGACTGTGTGGTAAGGTTTCATTGCCTTTTGCAATGTCTCCTGTAAGGCCACAGAGCCTTGGGGGAGGAGAGAGGGGGAGAGGGAGAGAGAGAGTGAGAGAGAGCGAGCACCTGACCATAATGTCATCCCCATAGGTAGGTATTTGTATCGCTATGGTAGGCCCACCTAGTAACTCGAGGTGGGGTTTAGGTATGAGTGTAGGGGGTTAGGGGCCACTTTGACATTCTATGTGACACATACGAACAGAACAGTGGTCTCTTGTGAAGATTTGATGACCTTCGGAGTGAGGAAACTCACTCCAAGATGAGATTTGGGCAATGTTCTCTCCACCTAGCTTGATGTTACCCAGGTAGAGAGTCTCTCTTTCTCTCTCTCAATGGTCCACTCAGTGGTCGTATGCAGGAAATACAATAGGTCTGACACCTATCCCAAATTCAGATAATGTTATCGCAATGTGCTCTTCGCATAGGTAATTAGCGCAAATTGAGATAAACTGAATTTTTGCATAAACCACGCCCCTTTTGCAACCGCATGCGGTACTTACCGCATTTTGATAAATCCAGGCCTGAGTTAGCAAGGATTGGGCTGCCTCCGGTCTAAGCTGCTCTGCCACTCCTAGCTGCCGCTGGAAGCTCTCTCTGCCCTTTGGGGTAAATTCTTCACTAACTCTAAAGTGGTCAGCTGAACAGGCTATGAGCTTACTGCACACATCACATTACTTTGGGAACACACCTGCCTGAAAGTGATGGTGCTACCTGGTGCACTTTGCTGTATGTGCTCAGCTCCTTCAAAGGTAGCATTCCATTTTCTCAATGCATGCACCCCTATCTTGGGAAACCGAGTACTCACTCCTTGAGGGCCTGCTCTCCCTAATCTGGCAACTGCCACTGAACAACTTCTGCCTGCCAGGACCTTCAACTATACAGCTTTCTACTTCAGTGAGTACTAACCCTTTCAGTCTGTCTGCATCTACATCCGGGACCTTTCAGTCTGTCTGCATCTACATCCGGGACCTGTCCCTTCTACAGCGCGCTGCCTATCCTACTCGAGTGTGAGACTGGTCTCCTCTGCTGTGGACCCCTGGTCTACTTCACTGGGTTACCTTCAGTGCTGCCTGCTCCTCGGGCAGTACCATCAAGCTGTACAATAAATACAACATCTCTGTGTTTGCGTGTATAGAGTCTAGCCTAGTACTGCGGTTCCTCACGGGGCTCCTCCCCGTGGGAGTGGCCATCACCACAGTACCCAAGAATCCACTCGAACACCTCACAACCATAACAGGACCTTCAGTGTTGCCTCTAGTTGTCTTCTTCACAAACCATACTGTTTGCTAACTCCTTCTTACATGTGCCTGTATATGACCTGCTCAGTACCTTAATAGGCAACACATTAAATAGTGTCCATATACAGCTTAGGTGGTGTAAAGTGGGAACTTGGAGTGTTCATGACCTCCTATGGGAGGATGCACTTGCAGGTGAGTGAAGGCAGGATAGTGAATTTGCTACTGTCCAGCCTTCACTTGTAAATTCTATTGATCTCTGTCATGTCACCGCAACAGTATAGTTTATAACCACTCTTACTGCAGTCACATCTATCCTCATCAAACAGGCCAAGGATTTACATACTTTAAACAGGCTTATCACACATAGGCTCACTGTCATCTGCAGATGGCAGATTGCTGGAAGGTCACAGTGGGTTATGTGTCACAGATAGTCATGTGGTGCAGCAGTATGCACATATGTTTGTTCCCTCAGAATATGCACAATCTTCACGTTTAACCTATACCTCCTACTTACTGTCCACTTACTTCTGTCAGGAGTGCAAGGGTATGTGACCACATACATTTGTAGCTTTCACTGTAAACCAAATACGTTGTATACTTATTTAGTCTTGCTACATACTCTCAGCTGCTGCCTCACAAGTAGGGATGATGAGTGAGGGAGTACCATCTGCTGTGCAAGGGCTATGGCCAACCACCAGAGGCCCTAGAAGAGTGTTGCAAGTGCTGGGGACTAGGCTGCCTTCCACACTCTGGCTCACACCCCTGTACTGGCCTGCCTTGGGGGTCAGGATTATATATGTGTAAGGTAAGGCTGACCTTACACATAGCATCCAGATCCCAAAGGCAGGCCAGTACAGGCATGGCAGCCAGTCTGCGGAAGTCTGTCTGGTGCAGACCTCTGCTCTGCACCTCTGCAGATGGTGTACTACACAGTACTCACGCACTCCTCCTCTCTAGTTGTCACACAGCAGCTGACACCGTGTTCCAAGAGTCACTAAGTACACAGCGTAGTGCAATAGAACGGTTGGATATTGTACAAGTGAAGCTCCTACAGTGTTTAGGAAACGGTGGCCCATCCCTTTGTAGGAAGATATAAGCAGAGCACATCTAGCTTTGAACAGAAAAGGTATTGTTTTTCATATGGGCGATAGACGGCAGGCGTACTGTTCCTGCATGTACACAGCACAGAGGGAGTGATAAAAAAGGGGGGGCTGGTGTGCCAACCTCTATGTCAACTGTGCATGAGATGAAATACTGAGAGGTGCTATCAGACAACAGTGACAATAAAATGGGACTCTGTAATAGGATGTTCTCAATGCCTGAATGATGTGGCAAGGCTGCCACGAGCTACCACACCCCCACACACACTCATGCACCCAGAATTATCAGTACATGCAGCGTGTAAAGCTGCATGACGGTAAGCACTCATCTTGATCATGCCTAGAGGCCAAGCATAACCTTCTTCTTTACAGTGGCTGCTCCATGCAGCATAGCATTCCCACATTCATTTTCTTAAGCTGCACAACCCCCCTCCATGAATTTCTAAGGGTCTGTGCCATGCGTAGCTGTGGGTAGTCAGCACAACCGATAAACACTGCATTATTTGTACTATTCCAATTAGTTCCAGGTAAAACCTCGGGGGGGAGGGGAGTCCAAGGTGCAAAAAACTGCCAAACATGCAGTATAACATTCAAGTTCTCCAGCATATGTGATGTGTCACCATAGTCACCTGCACACCTCTGCCCCTCAATGAACAGTACATATAAACAGTGAGTGTACTTGCTGACAGGTGTCATACCAATCCTACCGCTGTCCATATGCTGCCCTGTCAGATGCTACCCTCTCCAGAGGGCAACCGCTCCATCATTGCCGCGCAAAAGGTGTCTGTGCTCACTTTAGGAAGCACACATTGCCTGCTAAGGTGTATTGGAATGCAGGCCCAAGGGAGCAACCTCCAAAAGCAATAACCCCCCTGATACACCAAGTGAGCAAGCCACACAAAGCACGTCAGTCACCGAGTGTCACACTCACTTGTGTCAGCAGCAGGGACTCCATGCTGCTGTCCCTGCACGTACACATGTGCAAGGCCTATGTTCCAGCAATTATTTTCCAGTAAACCAAAAGCAGGTGTGTGGCAGCTTCCTGTAGCAGGTCATGAGTCGGTGTGAATCCTTCCTCCACAAACATTATCTACAGCTTCCCAGAGGTAACACTTCTGTAACAGGCATATATCACCCCTACTTAGTGCTAGATTCTGACATGGGCCCCTGAATGGCTTAGGTAGCACAAATTGCCTGCTTGTCAAGATGGCAACACCTAAAGGACATAATCAATCATGGCAAGCTCATGACATCTGTGGGAGCAGTATGTCTCTATACAATGAGCATGGAGTGGCGATTACTATGGAGGCAGTCTGTAAGCTCATAGTCTGTTCAGCTGACCACTTTAGGTCAACAGAGAATGCAATACAGAGGACTGCATGGACTGTGTAAGACCAGAGCAGGGCACCTCACTAATTACAGTAGAAGTGTGTAACAACATTTACTGATCAGCCTACAGCATAGCAGCTCTTCTGCACTAAACAGACGTGCTCACACACATGTGCATCAGCAACGCCATGCAACCATGAAAGCATGGAAATGTCCGCCGTGATGTTGGTTACGGTACTGTATGCAAAGTGTTTTGTACAGGAGTGCTGAGGCAATGTGCTTTACAGGGCCTCTGAGATTACACCTGCACTATTACAAGTAGGAGGTATAGGTTAAACATGAAGATTGTGCATATTTTGAGGGAACAAACATATGTGCATACTGCTGCACCACATGACTATCTGTGAAACATAACCCACTATGACCTTCCAGCAACCTGCCATCTGCAGATGACAGTGAGCCTATGTCTGACAAGCCTGTTTAAAGTATGTAAACCCTTGACCTGTTTGATGTGAACGTTTGATGAGGATAGATGTGACTGCAGTAAGAGTGGTTATAAACTATACTGTTGCAGAGACATGTCAGAGATCAATAGAATTTATAAGTGAAGGCTGGACAGTAGCAGATTCACTATCCTGCCTTCACTCACCTGCAAGTGCATCCTCCCATAGGTTTCCCAAGAAGGCAACGCCACCTATATAACATCACGACAGCCAAGACCCTAACCTTATGCACATCAATTGTGATACATTTCGCAGCTTGCTTTACTAGGGTGCATGCATGTAGGGGTGCATGCATTGAGAAAGTGGAATGCTACCTTTGAAGGAGCTGAGCCCGTACAGCAAAGTGCACCAGGTAGCACCGTCACTTTCAGGCAGGTGTGTTCCCAAAGTAGTGTGATGTGTGCAATATTGCGGCCACCTGTCCTGAATGTGAAGTAAGTACATGCTGCCATTTCATGACATCTCCCTAAATGTCATGGAAGCAACACCAACACTCTCTATGCCTGCAGGTATGCCAGTTACACGATGGCTAGATGTACATATGATGCAAAGTGATATGCGGTTATAAATCTAAGTGTGACCTTGTGTTGCGATCCCCCCTGCTGCTGCGCTGCAGGAGGTCTCTTACCTTCCTCCAGAGGCCGCTCTGAAGCCAGGGCCTCGCCTGCGCATCATCCAGGACTTGCTCCAGGGCCTGAGAGGCCTAGCTGCTCCTGAGGCATGCCGGTGGCTTGCAGCCTCAGTGTTTGGACTTCCTGTTGGGCGACGCCCTTCCCTAGGGGCTGGCCCGCAGCTCTCTACCCTAGTTATAGGACCAGCGATGGGCGGTCCTGGCAAGCTCCTCCCAGGGAGTTGCCTTCTACCTCCAGTATTTAAGGACTTTCTGTTCACTGTGTCTTTGCCTTCGGATTGGGTTACACAGTTGCCTGTGGCCTCTCCCGATCCTCCGTGACCCCGACTCCTGCTTGTCTTCAGCCTGCCTTGACTCCGGTCCGTGATTCCGACTCCTGCTTGTCTTCAGCCTGCCTTGACTCCGGTCCGTGACTCAGACTCCTGCTTGTCTTCAGCCTGCCTTGACTCTGGTCCGTGACTCCGACTCCTGCTTGTCTTCGGCCTTGGATCTGAGCATTACAGTCGCCTGTAACCTAGCCGATCCAGGTCCTCCATGTTTGATGGCGCCTTGTCCTGTCTCTGCTTGATGTTCCTGATGTCCAGTGTCTCTGCCTTGATGTCTGTCTCTGACCCTGCCTAGATGTTTGTTCCTGTGCCTGCCAGCCGTATGGGCTTCGGATGTGAGTTTCCCAGCATCGGAGTCCTGTTCGCCTGGGTCTTCCCCGCGCCCTCCTTCTCAGCGTGGTCCGCGACCAGCCTCCCAGGGCTGTGTAGGGCGCGTCTGGGACAGGGTGGTCCGTGACTCAGTCCCACGGGTGGGCTGAGTAGGGCGCCCTGATGGACAGTGCAATGTTCCCGTCCAGCCTTGTCTCCAGTGTCTGCTTCAGCCCGTACCCTGATGTCTTCCTCTGCCAGCCGAGGGGGCTTCGGATGTGAGTATCCCAGCATCGGAGTTCCTACTCGCCTGGTTCCTTCTAGTGTCTCGCTTCAGCCCTTGTCCTGATGTCTCCGTCTGCTTCAGCCTGCTTCTGCCCTGTCTGATGTCGTCTGTTTAAGGACTCTGTCTGCCCTCACCTCTGTCCGGCCTGCTGCCCATTGCCGTTCCCTGCGGCAGGTCCGAAAGGGCCGGGAACAGTCGGAGGACCGTTCATTAGTCAACTTCCCCGTGTTGGCTACCATGGGCATGCCGGTCCGGCTGAGGGCCGGACTTCCTGCTTCTGTTCCTGCCTGCCTGGCTCACCATGCCTGCCCAGCTCACCTCCCACGGTGTGGCCTTGGGCTCCTCCTGGGGTCCTGCCGTGGCCCAAGGGCTCACCACCCGCCCGAGACGACCGCGCCCGCGCGCGCTCGTAACACCTTGCTCTTTAAGTGATCAGGCACTGGCGTGACAGTGGCTTGGGAATGTCCCATTACAGAGATACTCGTTTAAGCATTTCCAAATAATGGTGTAATATTAGCTATCTTCCAGTACAATATTTAAGTGTTTCCCTCTTACTTAGCCATGCACATTGCAACTTCACTGTTATTTCAGATTTTCAACATTTGTGTAGCTGTTACTCTCCAAGGTCTAAGACCATGTGGGGCACCATGACAGTTACGCCACTATGACATCCACATGTGACCAGGAGAAAGAGGTTCGCTGCTGAGGGCTCGCAGCCACACCGTGCTAGGTAGCCCACCAAGTGTAATAACACATGTGCCTCATTTAAGAACATAAGAACATAAGAAATTGCTTACTTAACTACATATCTCATAGATACATAAATACATATTGTAGCAACAGGTGACCAAGCAAACAGGACTATAAAAAGGAATCCTGAGTGTGGAGGTAGAAGATAGATTCCACAGGAATGAGGCTAAATGATTTTACTTGCAGGATAGTTGAGAAAAAGGAAGGGACTTTAATAGGTCTTTCTTATTTCTTTCAACGGGTACCAAAAGTTCTTAACAGCAGAAGGAAATATCATACTGCTAAAGTTGTCATTACTAATACTACTTATGCCACTGTCCCAACATAAATCCTGATCCACAGTGAGGAACTGGTTCAGTGTGAAAGATGTCGGCAGATTGACTCCCTGAGAAAACAGATGGCAGAACTGAGAAAAGAGGCAGTGAGGCTGAGAAGCATCTGGGTCAAAGAGGACTACATTAATGAAAAGGTTATTGAGGTATCAAATATGAAAAACTCAAGCAGAAGGAAAACTGAAATTGGACCACAAGATGACACTGGACCCAGATTAGCATGGCCACTAAAACCTAATTCCAATTTCCCTAGAGCTGAAGAACCAGTATGCAGTCCTGGAAGTGGAGGAGGAGAAACCATCCCAGAAGAGTAGTTGCCAAAAACCATAAACCCAAAAGTTGAAACTCAGTTACCCACTGTGCCTTGGAAGTCAAAGATAATGGTGTTGCGGGAGCGCTAGGGAGCGCGCCAGATTCTGGGGAGATGTGTGCCCTTGGACCACGACGTGACTGCAGAGAGGAGCTCCGTGGAAGCGCTGCGGCAGGCAAGACATGTCCAAGCATGGGAGGAGCCCTGTGGGGACTCACCACGATAGACGTGGCCTTAGCTGAGATGAACACAACAGCAAGAGATTTTATTGTACTGGAATGTAGAGAAACCCACCAAGTGGGAAGAGAGAAACATAATCCAGAGGAATAGGTAGCTCAATGATGATATCCCCGGTAGTGGTCCACGGAGCGGGGTATGCCGGGGAATCCCTCCTTCGATGAAACTTCCTGTATCGGTCCGGTAGTGGCCCGCATAGTGGGGTACGCCGAGAATCACAGGAGAGTGTAGAAAGTAGAGTAGGAGGTCAGTAGAGCTTGGATAGCAGATGGTAGTCACTCTGAAGCGTGCAAGAAAGGTTGCTGAGGCGATCACGGTAGTGGCCCGAGGCACGGGGTACACTGGAGGTTCCGTCAGCTGAAGGTAGCGAAGTCACAAGGCTGACCCAGACAAAGCCCAGAGTAGATGTAGAGAGACTGCAGGCAGGAAGGCCCTCCGAAGAGCGGATAGCCAGAACGTAACAAGGCCCCCGAGGAGCGGGTACCTAAGGCGTTCAAGTCTCTGGGTAGGAATGAGTTCAGCGTAGCGAAGCAAAGCATCTCCAAAGGAATGAAATTCAGCAGGAAGGAAGTCCTTGCTAACTCGTAGGTAGCTCAAATTGGCTGGCTCAAATACACGCAGGCAGATGACGTCATGCGGAGGGGACGCTCCCGAGGTTCCTGCCATGACGTGTATAAAATGAGGCCTAGTGCGCGCGCGTGTGCCTTAGGTAATCCTCGATTCAAGATGGCGGACGGGATTGCCCATGCCATCCCAGGAACGCTGAGGAGAGCGGCATGCAGAGGCAGAGGTCGCCAATTGTCCGAGAATTACTAATGCAGGAAAAAAGGATGTGAGCAACAGAGGTCACAGCCATCTGCGACCGATGGGCGCAACAGGAAGTAAGAAGGAGTCTGAGAATTACAGGCTGGTTAGTCTTACCTAAGTAATGAGTAAATTAATGGAATCACTGATAAAACAGAGGATAGTGCAGTTTCTAGAATCCAGTGAATCAGAGGACCCAAAGCAGCATTGTTTTACTAGAAGTAGATGTTGTCAGACAAATTTGATCAATTTTTTTAACAGATTAACCACAACGTTAGCTCAGGGAAAACATTAGATATAATGTACGTGGATTTCAGCAAGACCTTTGACATAGTTCTATATAGATGACTTGTAAACAAACTGAGTGCCCTAGGTATGGACCCTAAATTGTCTGTCTGAGTTAGAATCTGGTAGAGTGAGAGGCAACAAAGAATAGTGCGAAGAGGAGTTCACACGGAGGAAAAGGGGGTTACCAATGGTGTGCTGTAGGAATTGGTCCTTGTTCTGATTCTGTTCAATTTTCAATATTGCAAAAGTGCTATCAGCAAAGATTTTTCTTTTTTTGGAGGATACAAAAATCTGCAACAGGGTAGATACCCTGAAAGGTAAAAACATGAGGAGGGTTCTGGTGAAGCTTAAGGAATGGTCTAGAGTCTGGTATCTAGGATTTAATGCTAAACATGTAAGGTTATGCATTTGGGCTACAAAACCCAAAGGAGCGGTACAATATAGGGGGTGAAGTTCTTCTATGCACAAAACAGAAGTAGAATCCGGTGGTTATCATATCTGATGGTTAGATAAGGTGATGGCAAAAGCCAGAAAGATGCTTTGGTGCATAGAAAGAGGAATAACCAGCAGGAAATGGGAGGTGATATTGTCTCTGTATAAGTCTTTGGTGAGATCTCATTTAGAATTTAGTACAATTCTAGAGACCACACCATCAAAACTGTATAAACCAAATGGAATCTGTAGCAGCTACTAGAATGGTCAGTGACTTTTGCTTGCAAGCTGTCACAGTGTCGCCATCATTTCCTCTTCATCAGAGCCCCTGCTGCCTCCTGCTGCCAATGAAGTAATAGCAGCCGACAAAGAGAGAATGATGGCAGCAGCTTGCAAGCACAAGGTGGCTGAAGCACAAGAAGCATGCCTTTAAAGTTCCTGAGATGAAAACTCGCAAAGTGTATAAAAATATTGTGGTCTGTGGATTTATGAAAAACAGAAGTCTGTACAACCCCATCCACACATGTAGTGTGCATGTCATATTATAGCATAAATTTCACAAAATATTGTTGCATGAGTTAATCTTGGGGAACCTTCTTGGCCAGCAAAGTGGAATAGTCAATTTAAGCTCTTCCTGGAACTCGATAAAGCCCACAAGGATTTTCCACTGAATTTAAATCCCTGATTAGGGAAACAAATGTGACATCCAAAAGACTTGGATTGACTTGCCACTGTGTTTGTATTTGTTGTCTCTTTGCAGCTTGTTCATCCATAATAAATTGGTCCAGTGCAAACTTGCCAGACAGTTTGACTGTCAACAGGGAGCTTCAACTTTTCCTGAACAGGCACTCAACCAACTTTTAAGCAGCTACATTTCTGAGTTAAATTCTGCCATAGGCAGTCTAGATAATTTGGGTCCAATATTGAAAGTGCATTTAGCTGTTGAAAATAAGAAATTGCCCTACTGGGTCAGACCAAGGGTCCATCAAGCCCAGCATCCTGTTTCCAACAGTGGTAAATCCAAGCTACAAGTACCTGGCAAGTACCCAAACACTAAGTAGATCCCATGCTACTGATGCCAGTAATAGTAGTGGCTATTCTCTAAGACAACTTGTTTAATAGCAATTAATAGACTTCTCCTTCAAGAAAGTATCCAAACCTTTTTTAAACACAGCTACACTAACTGCACAAACCACATTCTTTGGCAACAAATTCCAGAGCTTAATTGTGCATTGAGTGAAAAATACTTTTTTCAGATTAGTTTTAAATGTGCTACTTGCTAACTTCATGGAGTGCCCCCTAGTCGTTCTATTAACTGAAAGAGTAAATAACCGATTCACATCTACCCATTCTAGACCTCTCATGATTCTAAAGATCTCTATCATATCCCCCCTCAGCCTTCTTTTCTTCAAAGAAAAAAAGAGTGCATGGGGGTAACTTGCTGGTATGGCAGTTAATACTCTTAACTAATAAGCCTTAATATTGTTGATGCAACTCCATTATTGCTGTCTGCTTTTACGGCAAGGGGAAAAGAGGAAAAGGGGAATTAGATTCAGACAGCAACCAACAAGGACATTGGAGTTTACGGTCTGGGAGAACAAATAAGCATGAAGGGAAAACAAATAAGCATGGGGGTAACTTGCTGGTGTGGTGGCTACTACCTTAACCAACATGCCTAATACTTTGGATGCAACTCCAACATTGCTCACTACTTCAACGGCAACAGGGAATTGGTCTCAGAAGACAACCAACAAGGGCCCTAACTTTGTCAGTTTGGGAAATTAAGTAAGGGGGTGACTTGTTTGGCTCAGTAGATGCTACCATAAGCTTCCTGGGCAGACTGGATGGACCGTTTGGTCCTTTTTTGCCATCATTTTCTATGTTTCAATGTTTTTATGATAGCCGCCATTCCTCATAGGGGAGCTATTCCATCAGCCATCACTTAACCGAATAAGTCACTTATCTGGCTAAGAAGATAACTGGATAGTATTAGGCAGGGAATGGTCAGATCAGGGCAGCACTACTTATCTGGTTAAGTGCCTATATTCACCTTTATCCGGTTAAGGGGGTCATTTTCAAAAGCGATCGCACGCGAAAAGAGACTTTTCACATGTGATCACTAAATGGGGGCAGAGTAGTTATTCGGTGCAAAAGCCGGCAGCCAGCCATCTTTCGCAGGCCTGCCCCCCGCTTCGCCCCCCCCCCCCCCCGCCCCCTGCTACTTAGAAAATCCAGGCCTAAGTTAGCCCGATAAGTTAGACCTGTTCAATAGCAGCTCTAAAGTTATCCAAATATAACTTATCCGGATAACTAGAATTTATCCAGTTATATTCAGCAGCATAGTAAGTAATATCCATGAAAATTAATGAAAAATACCAGGAAAATACAATAGAGCTGAACCACTATTTCCTCCAGTTGGAATTTAAATTTTCTATTGAATGAAACTAATGTAATTATTAAACCCAAACTAGAACAGAACATGCTGAATAATAAATGCATATGCCCATCCTCCAAAGGTTTACAATCATAAATAGAGGTGTTATTTTTCATCAGAGCATAAGCAATTTTTTTTTTCAGAACTGATAACGGTCTAGTTATTTTTATCTATTAAAGCTGAGCTACAGTATAATACATTGGAATCATAATAGAATGAACTGTAGAAATCATTATCATGGTGGGGTTTATGTGATGCACCGGCACTGAGTGGCTGCTGAAGTGAGATGCTTCCGACTCTGATTTTAATATAGTGCCTTATCTGCTGATTTATAAGACTCTGAAAAAGTTCCTGTTAATGCTGTGGGGGGAACAAACCTTGCGAGCAAAGTGGTTATGCAGAAAAACTGCAATGGAAAAAGCGGCCTATACAGATAAGCCTGCTTCCAAAGATGAAAATATGACTGACATGTCCCTTCCTGCCAAGATGGTGGAGGTGGTTAAAACAGTTATGAATCAGCTGGGGAATAAAATCCATAATAGCCTGGATGCCAAGCTGGAATCAGTTGTGGACAGGGTTTCTCAGCTGGTTTCCACAGTAAGAGAGACTATTGCCAGGCTAGACAATATGACTGAGAGAGTGGCAGAACTTGAGATGACCCTCAATTCCATGCAGTAGAAGTTAGAAAATGTAGAGTGCTCACATAAGAAAGCACTGGAGAGACAAAACGATTTAGATATTAGAAATCATCACAATAATATTCGGATTGTGGGGATTCCCAAGAAAATGAAGGATGCTGATACAGTGGATTTTTTTTGCTACATGGTTCCTGATGCTGCGTAACCTCACCATTAAGAGCTGGAAGGTAAAAATAGATTGGATTCATCATTCCGTCACCTCAGTGCCAAAGGACAATAACAGACCCTGAGCGGAGAATCTCCACTTACACAATTTTGGGGACAAATCTATCTATCTATTTATTTATTAATTTATTGGTCATCTATCTACAATCCTAGGTGATTTACAAAAAATATTCACAGTTCAAGCAATAATAAATATACAAACCAATAAAACAATAAAAACATAAAAACAATCTTAAAACTTAAAAATTTTGGTTCCAACAACAATCATGGGCCTTATAAATTGTAGGCCTGCACAAACAAGAAGGCTTTCAGCATCTTTCTGAATGGTGTCTGTACTGTCTCATTTTTCAGTTGCTGTGGTAATGAGTTCCAGAGGGTGGGACCCTGAACATAAAATAAGCAAATTCTGGTTTCTTCTAAGCACACAAGCTTAAAAAATGGGATATTTAAGTTTAATTGTGATCCAGAGCGCAGGGGTTTAGTTGGGCAGTACAGCTTAAGTGCAGCATTTATACGTGAGGGGTTATGCCTCTTATTCCCTTGTATACTAGCATTAACAACTTAAACTTAACCCAAAGCACCACAGGAAGCCAATGATGTTTACTCATATAAGGGGTGATATGACAATGGAGTGGATTACATTCTATTAGTCTCATGGCCAAGTTCTGTATGGAATTGTGGAGGCCTGCACAAAAGCAAAAGATCTCAGATACCAAGGAAAGTGTATTTTTATCTTCCAAGGCTACTCCTCAGATCTATATAAAAAAAGGCCAGAGTTCACTGAGGTAAAGCATGTCCTTTGTGGGAATGGCAAGTCTGAGGGTCCAATATGCCAAAAAGACTCTGTTCTTTGAATCAGTGAAGGAGGTGTAGGCCTTCCTGCAGAAGATCCAGATGTATGAGCAGGAGGAACCTCACTGAAGCCATTGATGTTTGATATCCCTTCTATTATTGTTTTGCAAGTAATATCTGGAATGGATGATCAAATTATTTTATTTGTTCTGAATGGGAGGGCAGGGAGTTTTTATATTTACACTTGCTTAGAGGAGGGGAGAGGATGAGGCATGGATAGTTAGTTTAATGTGTAGCTTGTGGTGGGGGAAGGGTTGAGGGTTAGAGGTCTGGGGTACTGTTTTGGTTCTTTCCTTGCTCATAATAGTGCAGACACAGTTAACTTTCCAATGGTTTCATGTGGTGGCCATTTTGATCACTGCTTAGACAATATGTCTTCAACACTGCGTTGGATCTATGAACATAGCTGGCGCTCTTTTCAAACATGCATGGAGATGATGTCTGACCAGTGTCGAGGAGGAAGGAAGCATGATTGGTGCCATTGGATCTTAGAGAGTGTTGTATGCTGCGATCCCGCCCTGAGAAATATGCATCTTTAGATGAGCTGCTCTGTTTATGTGTCAGGGATTTTGGGGTTTGGGAAACCCACCCAGAGTGTAGCACGGGACTACAAAGCAGGACTCTGGACAAGACAAAGGTCAGTCTTCCGCCTAGCCAGCCCCTCCCTGCAGGTTGAACCTTTGGGTTCTGGGGGCCAGTAGGTCTCTGCAGTGGCAGTACATAGTGAGTCCATACAGGCTGGAACCAGACTAGGCATGGCTGGACAGACATGTCTGGACAGACAAGGCTAGAAGATGGGCTGGATGAGGCAGGGCTAAAGGCAAGGCTTGGACGAAGCAAGGCTGAAATCAGGGCTGAAGACAAACTTGGAGGCAAGCAGGGCTTAGCAGGCTAGACAAGACATGGCTAGGCTGGAAACTGGGCAGGACTTAGAATGAGGCAAGACACTGACTAAGGTAAGGCAATGCAAGGTAAGGACAGGTCTTTGGTACAGGCAAGACTGGACAGGATACTGGAACAAAGTGGAGTGGTAGGGCATGACAAGAATAACCAAGGTCAAAACCTAACAAGGTAGACTAGAGCAGGAGTTAGACAAGGCAGACAGGGATAAAACTGAACAAAGAACATAGAAGCAGAAGGCATCAAGCTAGGAGGACCAGAGGCCGCTAGGCAATAGGAAGGTATGGAGAAGCCACAAAGCAGAGTACTAGACAGAGTAGACCTGAAGGCCTCAAGACAACATACAAGGCAGACTAGACCCAAAGGCCTCCAGGCAGGGCAAGGAGCAAGAAGGCCAGAAGGCCACAAGATAAGGCAAGGCACAGAGAAAAAAGGCCGAAACACCACAAGATAGGACAAGGCAAGAAGTCCAAAAGGCCACAAGGCAAGACAAGGAACTGGGGCCAGGACATGGAGCCAAGAGTAATACTATGCAAAGGCAAGGATACAATGACAAGGCAGGTTTACATAGCACTGAGACTTGGGTGTGATACAGACAGAGAGGAGGAACTTGTAAGGCTGGAGGCTAAGCTCGCTGGAGGCCTCCATTGGTGGGGAGGAGTCATTGCAGGCAGCAGCAGGGTAGGATGAGGTTGCATAGAAGGCAAAATCCTAACAGTCTCTCCCCCCCTCCCCCCCCCCCCTCCTTTAAGACCACCTCCTCCTGGGTTCCATTTTTCATTTTGGCTATGGCTGGGTAGACAAGGTGAGACTTGGTTGGGTTGACAAGGTGAGGCTTGGCTGGAGAGTTGGAGTCTGAAACAGCACCCTCTTCGGGTGCTTCAAGGCTAGAAAAGCATCCTCTTCTGGGCATATAGTAGCTGAAATACCAGCCTCTCTTGGTGATAAGGCTCTGAAAGAGCACCCTGTTTTGGGCAATCGAGGTTAGGCTCTGGATGGATGCCCTCTGCTGGGCTGACTGTATCTGGGCAGGAGCCCTCTGCTGGGCTGGCTGGGTGCCTGGGTAAGAAGCTGCTGACTTGGAGTGTCTCAAAAGTAGGACCACTGGCACAGAGTGACTGGGAGGTAAGGCCACTGGATCAGGATCTTTTATATACTGGCCCATCAGCACAGGATGAGTGGAAAGTGGAGCCACAGGCATGGGGTGAGTGGAGCATGAAGCCCCTGGTTCAGGATCCTTTGCAGACTGGACCATCAGCATGGGGTGAATAGAAATTGAAGCCCTGGCACAGGGTTTCCTTGAGGCTGTGGCATTGCCGTGAACTCTCCCCAAAGTTGGAGTGGCCTTTCAGAGTTTTTCTGTGGGAGAACTGAAAGACCAGAGTCTCTCCAGGACTGGGCTGGTTCAGGACGTCTGGGTAGCTGGGTGGCTGAAATCGCACTTCGTCCATCTGGATGCAGCAAACTTGTCTTGAGCTCCTCCTGGAGCAGCATGACTGGAGTGGGTTCCCTCAAAGTTGGCAGGGGGCTAGGCAAAGCAGGCTCCCACTGGAACAAGACTGTGGTTTCAGGTTCCTCCTGGAAAGGCTCAGTTGGAATGGAAAGTACTTGTGGAGATTGGTACATTACACTGAGTTGCTCCTCCTGGATTGGATCATCTGGACTGCACTCCTCCAAAGGCTGAGGGAGAGCTACGATTGCTGGACCAAGCTTCTCTTGAAGCAGAGGCTTTAACAATGTTGACACTTCACTCACTGGTTGACAAGAGATACTGGAGGTTCCTGGAGACAGAACAGCAACCTGGCATAGACTCTCAGGAACAGGAAGTGGTTTGGTCTCTGAGCTGGGTTCTGAAACGGCATGTAGAAGAAAAGGTTCAAGCTATCTTCTTGGCTGTCAGCGTTTGCCTCGTTAATGAGCTGCTGCAACAAGCAGTTGTGGTTTTCTGATCTTGAGAGGCAGAATTAATTAGCTTTGCTTGACTTGGAGTTTCTGACCAGGACAGAGCTGGATTAAACAATGTTTTTCCCTTGACCCATATTTTTTAAAATGGAAGCAGAAGAAAATGTTATTTTTCCAGGTAAGAAATTAGACTTGGCTTGACAAATTACTGTTGTTTTAGCTGTGCTGTTAGAGTCAATTGTCTTATCTAGGACTTTCAGGAGATCTGTGTTTGTTAATATACCTGTGTTGGGAGCTTTTTCAGTAGCCATCATACAGGCAGACTCTCAGCTTCTGTGGGCAGAGACAATACTTTTAAAACAAAATTATGTGAGACATTCTTTAATTCCAGTCTGCTATAGCTAGACCAGGGAGCAATGTTTGCTGTGGCAAGTAAGTGTTTAGAACTCTGTTGGTTGTTTGCAGTAAGTGTGCCCCTGGAATTGCTTAGGCAGGCTGTGACTTTCAGTGCTACAGTTGAAGCTGGACTTGTCTCTACTGAAATAGATTTTAACTTGCTATTGCAATTTCTGATTGCAACTTTTAAGGTCCCTTGATTTAATCTGGTTTTGTACGCTATGGAATTCAAATTAGTCTGGCTGGCTGTGGTTTTCAGAGAGGCAGTACACATCATGGATTTTTCAGGGTCTAAGTGGTTGCAATAGAACAGTGTTTGTTTGTACAAGCAACAAAATTGTACTAACTGGGGAAACAGCGCTGGCACTGATGGTGCATTTTTACTTGGTCTGCCTAGCTGTGATGCCTGAATGTGATCTGGATTAGTTGCACCATAAACTGGACAGACTCTGTCTGGAGGCATATAGCTAGGGAAGCACTGACATTTCCATCAGACTGTGTTAGGAGAGCCACACCCCAAACACTCTGGAAATATTGGGGAATGTTTTGCTGGGCATTTGCTGCACTTCCATGAAGCTGAAATCTGTTCTTAATGGTACCACTTCACAAGTGGAAGTTTCAACTTGGGGTCAGGGATTTTGGGGTTTGGGAAGGGCGGCATGGGACTGCAAGGCAATACTTAGGACAAGACAAGGGCCGATCTTCCTCCTAGACAGTCCCCTTCCATGCATAAGAACATAAGAAAATGCCATACTGGGTCAGACCAAGGGTCCATCAAGCCCAGCATCCTGTTTCCAACAGTGGCCAATCCAGGTCAAAGGAACCTGGCAAGTACCCAAAAACTAAGTCTATTCCATGTAACCATTACTAATGACAGTGGCTATTCTCTAAGTGACAGAGCTGGATTAAACAATGTTTTTCCCTTGACCCATATTTTTTAAAATGGAAGCAGAAGAAAATGTTATTTTTCCAGGTAAGAAATTAGACTTGGCTTGACAAATTACTGTTGTTTTAGCTGTGCTGTTAGAGTCAATTGTCTTATCTAGGACTTTCAGGAGATCTGTGTTTGTTAATATACCTGTGTTGGGAGCTTTTTCAGTAGCCATCATACAGGCAGACTCTCAGCTTCTGTGGGCAGAGACAATACTTTTAAAACAAAATTATGTGGACCAATAAGTCTCTGTGGCGGCAGTACAAAGTGAGTCCACACAGCTGGAGCCAGACTAGGCAAAGCAAGTCTGGGCAGGTACCACTAGAAGGCGGGCTGGATGAGGCAAGGCTTGGATGAGGCAAGCAGGGCTTTGGCAGCCTGGACAAGGCACGGACCTTGGATCTGGAACTAGACAAGTCAGTGACTGAGGCAAGGCAAGGTACAGACAGGATACTGGAACCGACAGGACTGGCAGAGCATGACTAGACTAAGGACAAACCAAACAAGGCAGACAGGGATAACACCGAACAAAGAACACAGAAGCCCAAAGGCAACAAGGCAGGAGGCCAGTAGGCTGCTAGACAATAGGAAGGCCTGGAGAAGCAACAAAGCAGGGTATTAAAGAGAGTAGGCCCGAAGGCCTTAAGACAGGATACAAGGCAGAAGAGAGGGGATGGAGGGGATGTGGACAAGTGAACTCGTATTTATATGTATGGTGGGAGTGTCCCTATATTTATTCCTGGTTGAGGGTCAGCAGGCAGATGTACTAAATGCTGGACAGCGTAGTGGAAATGACACTGGAGCTGTGCTTGTTGGGCTAGTGGGGGAACCAAGTATTAGATAATTATAATAAGATGCTTGCTCAACATCTAATTCATGCCTAATACCAATTCCAAGTGTTCTTTCTACTTTTTGCTGCAGGGTTTTCAGGTTGGCACTCATGAAATCAGGCTTCACATGATTTTACATGAGGAACCCCCCACCCAGTTGATTTTCAAAGCACAATTTACTCATTTAAAACAAGGGATTATGCCCAGAAAGTGCTTTAAAATCAACCCCTAAATAAACATAGTCCATTATAAATTTCAAAAGGGAAAGAAAAGCTTTTCTTATGATTATGATCTTTATAAACAGACTGCCTGTTCATTTGCAAAAGAGATCAAGACTATACTCTGAGATCTTGAGAGGAATAAACGGTTCAGCTCATACTGATAAGCCATCAAAAATATGTTCAGGTGAGATCTATTAGTATTTAAGAGACACTGTTCAGCATATTTATCTAGTTCAGAATTATTGACTGCAAAAGCATGCCTGAACATAAGGTTTACAAAATTCTCAAGAAAGTGTTATCTGTTCAGAAAGAAATACAATATATATATCAGACTTCACTGTACAAGGAATTACAATTACATATTTTGAAAACTTGGTTTTAAAAAATTCTGCCCATGAAATTTCTGTGAGCTTGGTTAGCACAATATCTTCAATATGCACTTTGACATTCCTTGGGAAGAAACACACAGTTCTCATCCTCAACTTTCAAATTATAAATAATGGTGAAAACTGCAGTATAAACTGTGTACTGTAAATACAGCTTGCCTTTACATGTCAACAGAAAATGCTTTTAGAACATAAGAACACAAGAATTGCCACATGGGTCAGACTGAGTGTCCATCAAGCCCAGCATCCTGCTTCCAGGAGTGGCTATTCAGGTCACAAGTACCTGGCAAAATCCCAAACAGTAAATAGAGCCCATAGCTTTCAGAACAATGTGCAGAATACAGGTAATCCACAAAAGATTACAGTCATTTTCCCAAGAAGATATGATAATTAGCATGACATACTAACAGTAGCATGACGTACTGCACCAAATGTAATTATAGAATAAGATGTCCTCAGGTATACACGCTGGAGAAACTAATGTTAATGAAGTACCTCCAGGGTACAAATTGGTGGATATGCTGAGAATCTTTAGCCTGTCATCATTGAGTCAGCATGATTGATATATACCTGAAACACATTACAGAGGGTTACCTTCATTTTAATATATTTAAACTCCACATAAGCCTCAATATGAAAGAAGACAACTCATGCCCTACAGTTCTGCCTTATATATTTAGTCTGCAGATGAAAAACAGCCTATCCAAAGGGCAAGCTCACCGACAGGTCGACTCACGGAAAAGTGGTGACACAATAGGGCAACTCGCAGGTTAAGGGGGTCTAGGACTGAGATCTTACCCTGGTCCTGAGTTTCTACATGGCATGAGCAGAGCCCCCCCGATGGGAAAGAGGGGGCCATCAGTCTACTAAACAAGAGGCCCCTTTTTGTGCTCTGCTTGATTGTGCATGAATTGTTACATGTTCTGACTCTTAAAAGCAGCAACGGAGAGAAGCTCAGTGTGGCGGCCAGTGGAAAGAGACTCATTATCACCTGATGACACCTGAGCCACTGCTGCCTGCCCCTCCCTAGAGCCAGCAGACCCACTTCAGTCTGCCTGAGGTCACCCCACATAAGAGAAGGTCCTGCCTGCTGCACCATAGCCTTGACAACAGACTTCAAAGTTTGCTGCCACTCCAGGGACATCCTCTGTGAGCCGCAGTGTCTCCCACGGACCTGCAAACTAGACCTCTGTAAGGGTGAGAACTGACAGTAATCTTCTACAGTTTTGGTAGTAGTTAACTATTTATGTTTATTAATATACCCAAAGCTAATTGAGGTCTCTGATATGTTAAGTTTACTAATGATGCAGAGCTTTACACAGTATAAACCTGTGCTGTGTAAAGGATGTTAGAGAGGATGTGTTTATCTTATTCTAACTGCTAAGCCTAAAGTGTCTGAAATTAAAGCAGTCTGATTCTGAGACAAATAGATGTATTTTTTTTAGACTTTTTGGATTGCATATAAGGTAATAAGTGGTAAGTTTCAGTAGTATTGCCAGTATCCCTCGGAAGGGGAAGCAAGCGGTCTCCTCCTAACTATGCATACACTTATATTGCTTACAGCATGAATGTTCCTGCTTTAAACCTAGGAGCTAAATCTCAGTCACTGGTCTAATTCAGTTCTGAGATGTGTGAAAAATGGAAACGTGAAAGCATTGGATGTGAATAATCTATGGCCTTGCTAATACAGGAGCTGGCAGGAAAACACAGAAAATGCTAAGAGAATAGACTGTCACTATATCAGGCACAGTGTCATCTGATGTATGAGAGGGAGGGATGGTATTAGAGTTTGTTGTGTGTCAAACATTGAGCTAGTGAAACTGAAAAATCAGCTGGGGTTAAGCTTAGTTTGTACATAAAAGAAACAGGGATATGTGGGGTTTTGTTTTTCATTTTATATTTTATAACTAGTATCCAGTATCACTGCAAGTATCCAATAACGTAGACATACATACACCTAGATCAGCAGTTTTTTTATTGGGCGAATGTAGATGGTGATTTTATGATATGATATTTTTATGTAAATTTATGTAAATTTACATAAAATGTATGTAAATTTATTATGTATGTTTTTCTGTTTACCACCTAGAGCCTGTGGTAAACTAAAACAATACTAAAAACAAATAAAATTAATTAATTGTTATCTCTTTTGTTGATTTATTTGAGCTTGAGGAGATAGGTACCTCAAAGACCAGCATCCCCCCTAACTTCTTGCTGCTGCCATCCTCTGTTCCTCACTGTCATGCTGGTCAGTCGTGGATCAGTACATGGGCTGTAGCATTCTCACAATCTCTGCCTCCTCCCCCTCCTGGCACTGTTCCAGGTAAAAAGAGGAGACAGGTTCACATCACCATAGGCTCTATGAGAATGCCGCAGCTCATACTTCCTGCATTCAGGTACCTGCACAACCTCCCAATGTACATTTAAAGAGCTAAACAGATGTTAGTAGTGGAGGAGACACTGCAGGGGCTGAGGAGAGACGTCATCAGCCCTGAAGAAGGCATCACCAACCAGGGGATGGGAGATTGGGCACCATCAGCAAGCTGACAGAGGGAGGCTTCATTGGCAGTGGTGTTGGCCAGGGGGAGGGAGAATGCCAAATGTGTAAGCCAGCATTTCCCAACCAATGTGTCTTCAGACCTGATCAAGTGTGTCATTGCCTGGTGCTCAGATCCAGGCCAGCAAAGAATCTCTCTTTACAAATCTGTCCTTTTGAGTTGGAGCCCCACTGATAGGCATTCTTTGCAAAATATTTTCCCTAAGATTTACCAGCTTGTAAAATATGCTAGTGTTTTCAAGTAATCTTATTGATCGCTCTGGATGCAGCTGCGTCTGGCTTTCACATTAAATTGTTATTGTTAGCAATAATCTTGGATTATGGTTTTACTATGTACATTTTAAGTATTTATTCCCTGATCAATTTATTTTTTTTACTATATTATACCCTCTCTTCAATAAAGCATTCAGCTGGCACACAATCAGTTCTGGATCATTTATAATTCTTTTAACCTAAAGCATTTGGGAAAGCAGTAGGCCCCCTCACCTGTGATTTCAGAATGAAAATTAAATGCTAACAACAAGTTATTTCTATCTATATTTTTTATTATTATTAATTACTGACAACATCTGGAAAACAAACCTCATCTTTGCTCTACCTAGCAGTGTCATATCTTGAATGGAATATTATTATGATCTTCAGTACAACTATTCACACCCTTAAGAAAACAATCAGTAACTCACTACTATCTGATTATCTGATTTTGAAATTTCTGTGCATGAAAAAGTTTGCTTATAACGGGGTAATAATAGAACCCCATCATCTAACTAAGAGGCCTAGTTACCATTTTGTGTCTGTGGGAAAACTGCTTAGTAAATAAGGCCTTAAGCTTAAACTTTAAAATAATTCTTATGTAGAATAACATCCAATAGTATTACCAAGTAGTAAATAAATTGTCTGCCAGCATTCTTCAAAATATTTCTAATAACTGCAAATCTCTCTTCATAAGGATTATTAATATAAAAATTAGCAGTATCCATAGGGGGTAATTTTCAATAAGCTGCTGAGCAGTAAAGATAACCGGGTAGTTTTACCGGGTTATCTTTAGGAGAATTATCAGCTGAAGATAACCAGCTAGGCTTTCAGCAGAAAATTCTCCTAGCTGGCTAAATTTTATCTGGCAAAATGTAGATGACTCAATCAAGACTACCAGAAACTTAACTAGTTAGCGCTGGCTGCCTCCCATCCTACTGTCAAATTTTAAGTATACAGCAGGGGACTGCCAGCCACCCATGATTCCCCTGCCCACCCCCACACCTAAAAATAATAGCTTGAAGAGAGCTGCTATGTGTACTTTCTCTTTGAGTACTGGTGCCAAGTCTGCGGGACCAAGTACCTAATCCATAGCCATTTGAAAATTGTCCCATTTTTGTGTGGGTGGCATTAATAATTGGTCCTGAAATGTAAAAAAGTGGACACAGCAGAGTATGAAAAAGATAGAAATGGCCAGAGTTTTGAGACTATGTCAACAGCTCACAAGTGAAATGCCAGTCCTAATTATGGCAAGTAAAAATCAAGTGAACAGCCCACACACAGAGAAATAAGAACAACCCAAGACATGTTTCAGCTAAGCAAAAAATAGCCCTTTTCAAGGGAACATATAATGTTTGTGAAGAATAGGACATTCCTAATAAATGTGTCTGCTGATGTCTCGCTCTCTTAAGAATTCACTACAGTTCTTGCAGAGCCTAGAGGGAAAAAATCACAGGGATGAATAGTTGTTGTGCCATTGTAAAGATGCCACAAAAGATTTAGTTGATGCTTACTCAGGGGTGGATTGCCGGAAAATATCAGCCCAGGGGATTTTTTTCAGAACCAGCCCATAGGATATTTGACTCCTTTGTTGACTTTTTCTAGAGCTTGTACTCCTACAGTTCCCAAAAGCATGCCAAGCTGACCCTTGAAAGGAACTAGGCAGAATTGAAGCAAAACATTTTCAACATAAATTTTCACATTTTTTCCTAAATAACTAATTAGTAAAGTATACCCTAGACCAGGGGAGAGTAAACTGAGCTGTAGTCCTCCTTCCATCCATGTACTCGGTTGGGCACCCCACAAGTTTGGTTACATCTTTCATATACTGTGTAGCCTGGATTCCTGATCTGGTGTTAAGTATCTTGCAGACCAATCAGCTCTTGAACCAGGTGCCAGATAATGAGACAACCACACTGCCTGCCAGCTTCAGGCACATACACACTCTTTCAGACAAATACTCTCTCGCTTTCTCTGACACATACACATTCTCTTGCTGTCAGTGTGTGGGTGTGTCTGTGTCTGAGAGCAAGACGACAGTAGAAGCTAGATTTTAAAAGGCTCGCGCAGGCATCCATGTGCGCGTGGTTCCTGGCATGCACAAGGACGTGGCAATTTTATAACATGTGCACATTGCCGAATCCCGCCCTGCCCACCACTTTTTGATGGCCTGACACTTCTGCGCATACCAGGGATATGCGCATGGCCGGGCCATTTCTAAAATGCGCTTGGCGCGCTCCCAGCCCAGCCACGCACGCGCCTACTGGTTTTTACGCGCATGGCCTTTTGAAAATTTGGGCTTATGTGTATCTGTGTCAGAAAGACTTACACCTACATACACTCGGGCACACTCTCTCTCTCTCTCTCTCTCTCTCACCTGTCAGGAGACATCATGAACCACAATAAACCTGTAATGAAAGAGGTGTAGTTATTGGTCATGCTAACAGTGCAGCACACAATAAATCATAGAACATAGAAACATACATAGAAATGACGGCAGAAGAAGACCAACCGGTCCATCCAGTCTGCCCAGCAAGCTTCACACATTTGTTCTCATACTTAACTGTTTCTCTTGGCTCTTAGTAACCTTATGTTCTAATTCCCTTTTCACCCCCACCATTAATGTAGAGAGCAGTGCTGGAGCTGCTTCCAAGTGAAATATTAAGTTTGATTAGTTGGGTAAGCGGCAGCATAGCTCTCTGCCATGAAGCAGAGGGCAATGCTGGAAATGTGTGAAGTATCAGTTTTTCTTTTCCCCTGTCATTGAAGCAAGGAGTCATGCCGGACATGCACCGAAAGTGAAGAATGCCTTGAAAGTCACATTAACTACCATCAAATATTGAAAAGCCTAATAATTGGTAATACCTATAAGCCCATGAACCCATCCCTGTTTTTTTTTCTTTTTTTCTTTTCTTTTTTTAATTGGGAGATGGATGCCCTTCATCCTTCTACTCTGTGAAGGTGGACACCTACCACCGGCCACTGGCATCCCGCTCCGTTAATGCCTCTGTGGCTACTGCCGCTCCATGCAGTGTTTTACTACCTGCTCTTTATATGCGTCCTCTAGAACTGATGGATCCCATCCCTGGGTTTTTTTATTATTTATTTAATTGGGAGATGACAGCCCTCCATCCTTCCGCTCCGTGAAGGTGGACACCTACCACTGGCCACTGGCATCCCGCTCCGTGAATGCCTCTGTGGCTACTGCCGCTCTGTGCAGTATTTTACTACCTGCTCTTTATATGGACACCTACCACTGGCCACTGGCATCCCGCTCCGTGAATGCCTCTGTGGCTACTGCCGCTCCGTGCAGTATTTTACTACCTGCTCTTTATATGTGTCCTCTAGACCTGATGGATCCCATCCCTGTTTTGTTTTTTTTTTTTATTTAATTGGGAGATGACAGCCCTACATCCTTCCGCTCCATGAAGGTGGACACCTACCACTGGCCACTGGCATCCCGCTCCGTGAATGCCTCTGTGGCTACTGCCGCTCCGTGCAGTATTTTACTACCTGCTCTTTATATGCGTCCTCTGGACCTGATGGATCCACAATATTTATCCCATGCCCCTTTGAAGTGCTTCACAGTTTTGGACTTCACCACTTCCTCCGGAAGGGCATTCCAGGCATCCACCACTCTCTCCGTGAAGAAATTCTTCCTGACATTGGTTCTTAGTCTTCCTCCTTGGAGCCTCAGCTCGTGACCTCTGGTTCTGCTGATTTTTTTCTGTTGGAAAAGGTTTGTCATTGTCTTTGGATCGTTAAAGTTTTTCAAGTATCTGAAAGTTTGAATCATATCACCCCTGCTCCTCCTTTCCTCCAGGGTGTACATATTTAGATTCTTCAATCTCTCCTCGTATGTCAACCGATGAAGACCCTCCACCTTCCTGGTCGCCCTTCTCTGTACCGCCTCCAACTTGTCCTTGTCTCTTTGTAGATACGGTCTCCAGAACTGAACACAGTACTCCAGGTGAGGCCTCACCAAGGACCTGTACAAGGGGATTATCACTTCCCTTTTCTTACTCGATATTCCTCTCTCTATGCATCCCAGCATTCTTCTGGCTTTTGCAATCGCCTTGTCGCATTGTTTCGCCGACTTCATATCATTAGACACTATCACCCCAAGGTCTCTCTCCTGCTCCGTGCACATCAGCCTTTCCCCCCCCATCGAATACAGTTCATTCGGATTTCCACTCCCCAAATGCATGACTTTGCACTTCTTGGCATTGAATTTCAGCTGCCATATCTTCGACCACTCTTCCAGCTTCCTTAAATCCCGTCTCATTCTCTCCACTCCTTCCGGCGTGTCCACTCTGTTGCAGATCCTCCCTACTTTACATTTGCTCCACCCCCTGAATACAAAATTCACAAATTGCATTAACTGCTGTTAGTGGAATTATCACAAATGGAAAATGGAGCTACATCTCTGAAGAAATGATCAAAATATTTTTCGCAGTGATTCATCATTTGAGGAATATTCAAATGTTGATATTCCAGACTTTCTTCCAGAGGGTGATAACCGTTCTGAACCTGAGGATCACATTTCCCATGGGAGAAGCTGGTGGTGCCAGCAACCAAGATGACACGTCCTCTAATGGTTGAAGCTGTAATCTTCATGAAAAAATGGGTAGATGCTAAGAGCAAGATCAAGGGCAAGATTTGTAAGCAAGACTGAAGAGGTCATCATTCATAAGAAGATTATAAAAGCATTATTGAAATTTTTGTCAATTGAAAAACGTTGAAGAAAATCATATGTTGATTTGTTTAAACATTGTAGAATAACAGACTGATTGTATTATTTTTTATTTTTTGTATTTGAATTTTTGTAATTTGGGTTGGATGTGAAAGTGTGAGATTGTGAATGTGTGGGATTATGTGAGTGTATATGTATGTATTTTTGGAGGTTTTATAAGCTAATTTATTGGTAGCTCTTAAGAGTTATATACTTCTATATTTTTTGTGGTACTATATTATGTGGTGTATTGATAATTTGTAATAAAACATTTTTAAAATGTTTAATTGAAGTACTTATCCTGTAACTATCTCTCTTATTTAGTTGTGAAATCCTCTAATGATACAGGATAGATGAGCATCCCTTGGCTAGTGTGGTAGAGGCAGACCTAAGGTTTTACAGTTTAGGGAACCACAGCTACTATGCTCTAAGAACATCTCAGACACTACCAACATGTGAGGTAGAAAAGGCAGGTTGTGGCAAAAAGCTGCTCAGCAGGTATGTAGCACAATGGTGGCTAAAGAAATTATTCATGAATGAATGGGTCAACATAAGCAAGACAAAGGGTCAATATTTCAGAAACTTTTACCCAAGTTATGTCTGACAATATTTTGTGAGAGAAACAAACAGGGAGGCAGAGTGTAAGATCAGGAAGTGGAACAAAAATCATTCTGATAACATAAAAACCTGAAAGTGGCTAGATGATACTGAACTGAAGGCTTTCATAGGATTCTTCATTTTGAGTGGTTTGTTCCATGGAGCCCATGAAATCCTGAAACGGTTGTGGTGTCCATGCACGGTGTGTTCTTATTTTTATGCCGCAATGAGTTTGGAAAGATTCCAACAAACAGCAGTGCATGGTAAACATTTTGATAAGAAAGTTGCGTGGAAGGAAAGGACAAGTTTGCTGCTATCTATGATATGTAGACCATCTTTGTGCAGGAACTTAAAAAATATTTGCCAGGGATACACCCAACTGTGGATGAGCACCTGGTAGCTTTCAGGGATCACTGTCCCTTTAGACACTATGAGGCCAATATTCAGCAGGGTGGAAAGTGAAAAAACTTATCTGGCTAACTTACACTGGATATTCAGCGGCGCAGGCATGCCACTAAAGATAGCCAGCTATAGAGAAGTTATCCAGCTAACTTTAGGACTGCTTTCAGTCCTAAAACTGGATAACTTAATTCTATCCTTGTGCCTCCCCCTTGGTCTGGACTATTACCACTATGCTTGGGGTGGAAATATGATTTATCTTTGGGTTCGTAGTTTGAGTGGGGGATGAGACAGAGTACTGGTAACCTGATACCACAATTCTGTGCCCTTCCCAAACAACCTCTCACTTGTGGCACCACAGACCAGATAAAATCATTACACCAGAATAAACAGTAATTAACTCTTTTACTAGTATTATATAAGTAGACAGTAAATCCAACCATTAAATGAGAAAAGTAAAATAGTGACGTATAATATAAACTTGCAGTTTTCATATTTTAAATCAAGCAATGAAAAATAACACTGGGTATGGCCTGTTAGCCAGGGCAACCAAAATATTCATGGATAGTAAAAAAAAAAAAAAAAAAAAAAAAGGAACGCTATTAAAGAGAGGTGGGGGGAAAGACAGTGATGTACACAACTTTCAAAAATTGTCTTTATCCCTGACTACTCAAAAAAATGTGGGGGGCAAAGAGATCCACCCGAATGTCTCCATTTGTAAAAGGTACATCCTGTCCCAAACACAAAATTGTATGGGGAAAAAAGCAAGTAAGAAAATGAAGAAGTTCCTCTTGATGGTGGAGCTGGCTAGATGACAAACCAAATAGATAAGCCCTGCAGTGTCTGAAAGGTCTCCCTCTCCTGGGGAGATTCCCCAAGTGGTTTACTTGGTACTAAACAGAAAGCTGGCCTGGTTTCAGTCTCTTACAGAAAGGCCACAGTCCACCAGTTTTCTTTCCCAGTATCTGCCAGCAAGGGTTTATGCTTGACTTTCCTGAAAACTGAAGCGATTAAGATGAGATACTGAATTTGGAGACAAAAGGCAAGGAAATAAATCTTCTCCCTCCTCTGCTAAGATAATTTCTGTGCAAAGTTTTTAGATTATTTAACTCAGTCTCTCTTAGGAGGGTGATCCAGCCATGTGCTCCTGAGTCTGGATATCTCTGGAAAGGAAGTTTCTCAACTCTTGGCTCTTCTGTTTCTTGTTGAGATTTTACATGTAGCTGCACTATGAAGCAAGAACAGCTGTCCATCTATTTCGTCAGAGCGCAGACTTCTATCTCTTCCTCTTAATAAGTAGCTCTTCAGGAGAAGATCTGTTTGCAGAGCTACCAGATTCACTCCTCTCTTCCTGGCTCATGGCTCCGACTCCTGGCTGTCTCTGTCCCGCACACACAAACAGAGCCATCCAAATTGTGCTTTTTCTACCTTAGATGATCTCCCAGAATGCCATTGGCTTCCTCCTCTGCTGGCTATGTAGTGCTGTTCTCTAGGTAGGCTAAACAGTACATCCATTTTCCCAACTTGTTAACACTGTGATTTCTGGATGCTGGTTCCTGCAGAACATGTGTCATTCACAGGAGAGCACACAAGGTTTTTGATGTATTTTTATATTCCTTCACCTTGCCTGTGGTGGCTTGCAGTCTCTGCAAGATTGAAAACCCCTTTTGGGCAGGTCCAAAACACAACACTCAGATCCAGACACAGCTCAGTCCACACTGAAAAGCTTCAACACATAATAAGCTCGTGGGGGCAGAATCCTGGTTTATAGTAGCTTGCTATACCAGAGCATCTCTAGGACATCCAGCTAAGTTTTATCAGGCTAACTATATAGCCTGATAACCTGGAAGTGTTCAGTATGCAGAAATTATTAAATCCTGATGTTTTCCCACTAAATCCTGAACTTAGCCATACACTCTGAATACCCAGCAAATCTTGAAAATATGGCATGAAGATTTGGTTGTGCTGTGATGTGACATCATATCCCCTGAATGGAGATATCTACTTGGGAAAACAATCTGGAGAAGAACAGCTCAAACAGGTAGCCATGTTTAAAAATTTGTTCGGTCCTGGTACAAATCAGAAAGGAAGATCATAGATGATAACATTTTCATCATCACAGACCTAGCAGAAAAATTGCTAAGTGAAAACCTGACTTACCTGGGCACCATAGGAGAAACGCTGAAATTCCAAATGAAATGCAGCTTGATCCCAAAAGAAAGAAATTCTCATCCATATTTATAACATGCACGCAAGCTATAATATTGCCATGTCCCCGGGTGCAGGCCAATGAACATTCATAAATGTGCACCCATTCGCCGGTTTGAAAGTTACCATCTTTGTGTTCAGTGAAAAAAGTCATGTTGTGTGCATCTTATTACTTAATACTTTCTATCTGTTGGAAATGTGGACCCTTGAGCCGAGACGAGGTTGGCACTACCACCAGGAGAGAACCCCTGATGTTCCTCGTCATCGGGAGGCGGTACTGGCAGAGAGAAGACCCTACTGGAGATTCACCTATATCAGCCCTTGTTCCCTGCAGGTGGAGCCCTTGGGTAATGGGGCCAGCAGTACTTAGGCGGGGGTCTCTCAAGACGTGGAACCAGAAGAAGAGGCTGAAGCAGCCTCGGACAGGTAGAAGTCGAGGCAGGCGGCAGACAGATGGAACTAGGAACAGGCCAGAGTCAGGACGGGCAGCGAACAAGCATAGATGTAGAAACAGGCAGGAGGTCAAGGCAGGAGGAGGTCAAGCAGAGTCAGGTTACCAAGCACAGGTCAGGCAGGCGGAGGTCAAGCAGAATCAGGCAGGCAGGGTCTAAACCAGGAGATCAATCCGAGGGAATGAGGAGCAGGAATGCTGGAATCAGGAATCAGGAACAAGGAGCAAGGCAGGAACGCTGGATCAGCCAGGAATCAGGAATGCAGAACTCACATTCAAGACTGAGCTGGACCCGTTGCTGAGGCAGGGCAGGGTATATATACCCACCCTGCTTGACTTCATCTTCATGGGCCGCGGGACACTTTCCCGCCACGGGCCCTTTAAATTTGCAGCAGCGGCGCACGCCTAGGGAGGCCAGGCACAGAGGTCGGGGTGGCGGCATGCAGGAGAGCGAGAGCAGGCCACTGTAGCGGTGGTTGGCGTCGGCCACGAGCAGTGGCAATGGAGGGGTGCTGGAACTGGTTGTCTGCCTGCGGAGGTTAGGGGACCCGGTTGTGGCCGCGTGCAGCTGGGGATCCTAACACTATCCAAGTCACTAAAAAAAAAGTTTAATCCTGTCAAAAAGGTTTTGTTTCCTAGGGTTATAAAAACTAAAAATGTGTTTTCATGAGAAATAAAGTGGTGAGGGGCTTAATTTAAAAAAAAAAAAAATGTAATTAATGTTAACAAAATAAATCATGTTTTCCAGAGTTACTTTGTACTGTTTATTGGATATTTAGGACTGGGGTCCAAAAGGACTAGAGATTTGCACCATTGTTGATTTATTGTTTCTGAATGTTCCCCGCACAGCATTAATGATTTTCTTCTCAAGATAAGCAGTGAGGGTTAAGGAATCAAGGATAAAAATGAGTTAGATAGACAAATAGCATGCCAAAAAGTGCTTACAATACAAATTGTCTCATAATTTTTCTCTTCTATACAACCAGAAAAGATGAAACTATGCATTATCAGGTAAATTTTAAAGGCTTACACTTGCCCAAAGATACACTTAATTGTATATCATGTGTGCAAGTATGAGAGAGAGGGAGTTTAATTAGATAAAGGCTGAATATAGCCGGGTAAGCCATTAGGCGGATAACTTTTCAGTTATCCGTCTAAATGGCTTTTGAATATTGACCTCTTAAAGACTAAAGTTTAGAACTTCTGGGGTGGATTTTAAAAGGGTTATGCTCATAATATATGCGCGTAACCCTTTTAAAAACCCTCCTGCATGCGCCGAGCCTATTTTGCACAGGCTCAGTGACGCCCACAAACCCCAGGACGTGTGTATATCCCGGGGCTTGAAAAAATGGGCGGAGAGTGGGCGGGCTGGGGGCGGGACCGAGGCCTCCGGCACAGCGGTCGTGCTGGCGCACCCAACCTACGCCTACCCAGAGGCAGGCGTAAATAAAGAATTAAAGGTAGGGGGGATTTAGGTAGGGCTGGGGGGCGGGTTAGATAGGGGAAGGTGGGGGGGAATGGGGGGGAATGGGGAAAGCCATCGGGGCTCCTCTAGGGCTTGGCGTGCACAAGTGTGCACCCCTTGCGCACGCCAACCCAAGATTTTATAACATGCGCACACCTGCACGCGCATGTTATAAAACCGGGCATAGATTTGTGTGCGCACAAATCTACGCCTGTGCGTAGATTCGAAAATCTGGCCCTATATGTGTAAAGCTATTTTTTAGATAAAGAGATATGTGTGCCATTACTTTGTGAGGGCTAATGTATCAGGTGGAGCTGTATAGGGATGGCAGAAAAAGGAATATTGGTGGAAGGGAAGGGAGGAAAGTTGGCTATGGTTAATATTTGATGAGTTTACATCCTTAGTACAAATATGTTTAACATTTTCATGATTTTATCATTCATTTAAAAATGCGAATATGCATTATCTGTTATGAATCCTGCCCATGGAGCTAATCCCCACAAGCAGGCCTCTTACCTTGCTGCGCTGCTTGTTTCTTGGGCAGTAGAGGCCGCCGACATCAAAGCCACGTTCCATGGCAGTCAGGGCCTTTCCTCCATTGCTGCACCGTCGCAGCTTAGTGCCGCCCCGGGACTCCTCTTGAGGCAGGAGAGCCACCACCGAATCATCTCCTCAACCTGGGGCCCCCCCAAAGCGCTGCTACCAGGCCCTACATCTTCGCGGCTCGAGGCCACAGTCCCCAGTCTTTCCTGGCGGCCGGAGCCAACTTTGATCTCTCCTGCAGCGGTAGGAGCCGCTGCTGACGTTGGGGCCTGCTTCTCGGCCCAACCCTGCTTCTTCCTCGTCAGCGTCTGTGCAGGGCCGCTGACCATGGTCCTGCACAGCTTCCTGTTTCTTGCTCTAGGCGCGCGGCCGCACCTCCTTACCAGATTTAAAGGGCCCGCTGCCGGATATGCCCTGTGCCCCACCTAAGGACTGTTTCCTGTCCCAGCCCTATTTAAGGGCTGCTTCTCCACTTCAGCTTTGCCTTGCATTGGAGTTACTTGTCTCTGGAAGTCTCGTCTTCCAGCGCTCCATCAGGTCTTCGTTCGAGCTTTATGTCTCGTCGTGCTTCCAGTGTCTCTTGTGACTTCCTGTGACTTCCTGATGTTCCATGTCTTCATGTTTCGAGGTTCCTAGTCCAGGCTTCCTGATGTTTCGCTTCTTGATGTTCCAGGTTTCCTGATGTTCCATTTCCTGTGTTTTCGAGTTCTCCTGGATCCGCCAGCTCCTGTGGTTCTCCGGATGACACCTTGCTTCGTTATTGGAGTCTCGTCTCAGCTGGAGCCCTTCCTATGTGTCCTAGTTCTCTTGACCTTCCAGCTCCTGTGGCTCTCCGGATGACACCGGCTTCGTCATTGGAGTTTCATCTCAGCTGGATTCCCTTCTTGCACTTGTCCCGCTCTCTGCGTGGTCTGTGACCAGCCTCTTCAGGTTGTGTAGGGCGCGCAGTGGGACAGGGTGGTCCGCGACCAGTCCTGTGGGTGGACTGTGTAGGGTGCCCTGACAGACAGTGCCAATGTCTAACCTTCCCAGTTCCTTGTCTCGTCGAGAGTCTTTCAAGATCCTCATCCACTTCTAGTGTCTTCAAGTCTCGTCTCGAGTCTTCTGTGTCACAAGGCCTCCATCTACCCTCATCCTCAGTCCGGCCTGCTGCTTCTTGCCGATACTCAGTGGCAGGTCCGAAAGGGCTGGGAATGGTCGGAGGACTGTTCAATTACCAACATAATGTTGTTGGCTTCCAGAAGCATGCAGGTCCAGCAGAGGGTTAGTCTTTGTCTTCGCCCATGCTGGGACACGCTTCGCCAACCCTCGGTGCTGTCTTGGACTCATTTGGGATCGTGCCGAGGCCCAAGGGCACACATTTCCTCTAGTTGGGATCGCTCTCCCAGCGTTCCCATTCTATAACAGAATGCAAGGCCTCTCAAGGCCTCCCGTACCATAACATTATCTTTATCTCTATTAAACATTTATGTATTGCTTGATGCCAAGGCTCTAGGCGATTTACAATAGTAAAGTGATGGTAAGACTATAATATTTTTTGCAAACTGAATACAATATAATTAAATTAGGTACATGTTGTTTCTCCTTCAAATTGTAAATGATAAAGGTTTCCATCCATTTAAACTTTAAATAAATATCCAACAATTATATGATTGTTCATTGTAATAGAAGATTCATGAAGCACTTTAAATATTTCTTTGAAAAAGATTATTTGTTTCCATAACAATTGTTTCATTGGGAGAAAATCAGCACGCAACAGGTCAAGCATGGGCAGAATTTCTTTTTTTTTTATTTTCTTTTTATTAATTTTAAACAATTACAAGTAAGACAATCCTTACTTTCTGAAAACAAAAATGAAATATCCAGAATCAAAAGAGATATTCAAATAAGAAAACCAATATTGATATAACATTTTTCCAAAAGGAAATACCACAGAGTAAGGGGCAGACATTAGGGAGATATAAAGTAAAACTGTAAAGGAAACAGGCTTAACGTGGATATAGCAACACATTCCTTTTGGATCTTCCAACCTAGAAGTTACCAGGAGACAAAGAAGATATACTCCTGGAGTTAATAAGAGATTTCAGTTGTTCAGGAAGAAAAAAAACAAAACATTCTTTCTGAGAGCGAATAATACATTTACATGGGTATCTTAGTACAAAGGAAAACCCTAAAGATATTATCTGCGGTCTTAAAGCAAGAAAATCGCGTTTCCTTTCTTGTGTGGCACAGGCAAAGTCCGGAAAAATATGGACTGCATAAGAATATAAGAATATGCCATACTGGGTCAGACCAAGAGTCCATCAAGCCTAGCATCCTGTTTCCAAAATTGGCCAATCCAGGCCAAAAAAAAACTGGCAAGTACCCAAAAACTAAGTCTATCCCATGCTACTGATGCTAGTAATAGCAGTGGCCATGAGAAGAAACTGAAATATTCTTAAAGTATCTTTTCATAATTTAATTCCCGTTGGAAACAAAGTTGAGAAGAGTAGAATGATCATAAATCTCAGCCGTAGAATCTTCTACAAATTGAGTAGATTTTCAATAACCTCAGGACGATTTTCTTGAAAGAGTCTCTCTTTAGTAGAGATGTGAATCAGAACCGGAATCGGTTCAGATTCCGGTTCAGATTCACATGTGGGGTTTTTTCCATCGGACCCGATCGCGGTTTTGTTTATCGGCTGCACCCGAGCGGATAAACAAAAAACCCACCCCGACCCTTTAAAACTAATCCCTTTGCTTCCCCCACCCTCCCGACCCCCCCCCAAAACATTTTACAAGTACCTGGTGGTCCAGTGGGGGTCCCGGGAATGATCTCCTGCTCTCGGGCCGTCGGCTGCCACTAATCAAAATGGCGCTGATGGCCTTTGCCCTTACCATGTGACAGGGTATCCGTGCCATTGGCCGGCCCCTGTCACATGGAGGGAGCACTGGATGGCCGGTGCCATCTTTAAAAATGGCGCGGGCCATCCAGTGCTCCTACCATGTGACAGGGGCCGGCCAATGGCACGGATACCCTGTCACATGGTAAGGGCAAAAGGCCATCGGCGCCATTTTGATTAGTGGCAGCCGACGGTCCGGGAGCAGGAGATCTCTCCCGGGACCCCCACTGGACCACCAGGTACTTGTAAAATGTTTTGGGGGGGGGGGCGGGAGGGTGGGGGAAGCAAAGGGATTAGTTTTAAAGGGTCGGGGTGGGTTTAGGGGTTATTTTTGTGTGCCATTTTTCCCTCCTTTCCCAAAACGATAAGAGAATCCCCACGATCAATATCGTGGGGTTTTCCTATCGTTTCGGGGAGCCCCCGATTTCTGACGATTTTGAAAATATCGACAATATTTTCAAATGTCCGAAGCCCGATTCACATCCCTACTCTTTAGTATTTAAGTATATCAAGGAAATAATTTTTCAAAGTGCAGTAGGGGTCTTCCCCACCACCTTAGGAAAATTCAAGAAGTGAAGGTTTAAATGCCTTGTATAATTCTCCAAATATTCTATCCTGGGAGAAACATTGCAAAGCTCTTTAATCATTTTAATATTGTAAGATTGAGTCTTAGAAACAGAAAGCTCCATAGTTTCCATTTGAGATTTAAAAGTGTTAATTTGACCATCAAATTTAGCTTCACAGCAAGATTTTCCAATTTAGTATGATGGTTTCTCAGAGAACAACCAAATCTCACTACTAGGTCCCATAATGCCTCTAGCGTAACTACTGCTGGCTTGGGTGGAAGATAAAAAAGCTCACCCACATATCCAGTAGAAGACAAATCTGCTTCTGGAGCGGTTCTCACCAGCACTGCTGTGGCCTCCCCACAGTCTCCCCGAAACTCCATTGGTGTAGAAGCAGGAACAGAAATGGCAAAGTCAAAAGATCCAAGAGCCTCCAGTGAGCAGGATCCACTGCTGTCAGCAACCCTCCACTCTGGCCTCCACCACCCACGATCACAGGAGCGACATTCCTGCTCTGCGCCGCAGTCAGGAGAGAATTCGCCGGAACCAGCGGAGGGCAAAGATCCGGGGGACTGTAGGTGACATCCCCTAGCGGTTCCGACATTCCCTCGCTGGTAATCGCAGCAGGGACATGTACCCCTTCAAATGTTGCCATTCCAGATGCATATGAAGTTATTAAGCACTGCCTGGTAGGGAAGGAGGTGTCAGGGGGGTATTTGCGAACTTTCCCTTTTCTTTTAGGCGACATCTTTGAAGGAAACAGAGGAATAGGGAGAGTGCTTCCAAACGCATCTGGCTCATGCCGCCATCTTGCCCCATGGGCAGAATTTCATCCAGTTTGATGTCATGAATTTCACCCTTGACAGGATGAATAACTGATTTCTCATTTAGCAAACGTAAAACTGCTGAACTGTGCCTGCTGAGATTAGTCTCATTTCCCTAGATGAAACTTTCAATAATTGTCCAGGCATGCGCGAGCGTACTTTTGTTCGCGCAACCGGCGCAAACAAAAGTACGCCGGATTTTAAAAGATACACGTTTAGCTGCTCATATCTTTTAAAATCTGGGGTTGGCGCGCGCAAGGCTGCGCAAAATCGGCAGCCTGCGCGGGCCAAGCCGCACAGCCTGCCTCCGTTCCCTCCGAGGCCGCTCTGAAATCGGAGCGGCCTCGGAGAGAACTTTCTTTCCGGCGCCCCCCACCTTCGCTTTCCTTCCCCTAACTAACCCGCCCCCCGGCCCTAACTAATTCCCCCCCCCCTACCTTTATTTCAAAAGTTATGCCTGCCTGAGGCAGGCGTAACTTGCACGTGCCGGCGTGCCATGTTCCGGTCCGGGTGCTGGTCCAGAGGCCACGTCCTCGCCCCCGGAACGCCCCTGGGCTGGAACCACGCCCACGGCCCCACCCCTGGAACGCCCCCGATGGCACGCCAGCTGCGACACGCCCCCAGAAAAGTCCCGGGGCTTGCGCGAGCCGCCAAGCCTATGCAACATAGGCTCGGTGCGTGCAGGGGGTGGAAGGGGCAGCTTTTCGGGGATTACTCGCGTATCCCTTTGAAAATCTTCCTCTATGTTAGGATTAGCTAAATAATTGCCAGGTTCTTGTGGCCTGGTTTGGCCTCTGTTGGAAACAGGATGCTGGGCTTGATGGACCCTTGGTCTGACTCAGCATGGCAAGTTCTTATGTTCTTAATCAAAAACAGCTTCTCAAAGGTAAGGTCATTGTATATCTACTAGAGCAAGTGAAGGCAGCTCTGGTCCTTGAGTCCCACAAACAGTTCTGTTTTTCAGAATATCCACAATGAATATGTATGAGTAATATTTGCTTGCACTCCCTCAATTGTATGAGTAATACAGGCCCTAAATCAGATCCTTACCACTAGAAGTTCCTCTTGGAGAAATTCTAGGGGGTGTCATTTTACCTCTACTGTTGGAGTTATCAGTGATATGCATTATTGCAGAGGTTTATTAATGGAATTTTGTATATCTCTTTAAGGAAGTGCTTTGACAGGGAACTTCAAGGAGGAATGTTGCTTGTTTCAATATAAGGAATGTTCAGAGCAGATTGTTCTTAGGAGCAGTTATAAATGCAGGCGGGAAAATAGGAACTACTCCCAGCAACTTGAACACTGTCTAGCTGCATTTTCCATGAAACCTCATCCTTTGACCTCTGGATCTCCAGTTCTCTGCAACCCAAGAGTGTGTACTTCCTGTGAGTCTAACACCCTTGCCTTGATAACTCCAGCATACCTGTCTCCAGAAGCACCTGCACCCCTGCTGGTTGTACCTCCATGCATCCTGTCGGCAGGGTTTCCCTGGATTCCTGTTCTTGGACTGATATCCAGGGATCCTGACCACTGTATAATCTAACAAAGAAACTGCCTTGCCCTTTCCAGATTTGAAGCCTTAACCTCACCTTTCAGGATAAGCTCAAATAAGAATATAATAACTCCAATGAAAGCGGGTTCTCACTGGAGAGCTTCAGGTATCAGTCCTGGGTCCAGCTCTGTTCAGTGTCTTTATAAATGATATTACAGAAGGGATAGTAGAAAGGTTTGTTTTTTTGCAGATGATACTGAAGACTGTAACTCTACACTCTAGATGGATAAATGGAATAGAAAAAATGAGGAGTGGTCAAGTTTTGGCAACTGAAATTTATATACCCTCCAAGTCCAAAAGGACAAAATACAAATGAATTATCTTAACAATCCCACAATTTTTTTAAACTTTTATATTTATTAATTTTCACAAAGTACAATAACTTTGCTTACAGAAATATTAAGGAGATCTGCATTGCTGTGAAGGAAAAATGTATAATGAAACACAATCAAGAAGATTGCAATAGCATGCAATCCCAAAAGCCTATAGGAGACAATCTAAAAAATGAGGGGAGGAAATACAGAAAATGAAAGCTAAAGAAACATTTTACATGGAAATGGCTTAACATGATTACCAAGGTCTACACTAACTATAACATGGTGTGAATCCTCAAATGGGAGCCAGTAAAGAAGATGCCAATCATCTCAGATCCAGTAAAGAAAATATGCATGTCATTATTACATTTAATTACACATTTACATGAGTACCTCAATGAAAAAAAAGAAACACCTAGAGACAAAGCCTCCTGTCTCAAGGCTAAGAATCCTTTTCTCTTCTCTTCTGTGATTTTAGATAAATCTGAGGAAATTCTTACAACTTGGCCATGAAATGAACTTAAATTCTGAAAATACGGTTTCATTACTTTGCTGACATTTTGTTCAGTAACAAAAGAAATCATTAAAACACCTTGCTCTATAATTTCTGGCCCAGAGTTTTCAAAACAATTAGTCAAATTAAAAAGATCAGAAAAAGCCTCTGCAGACTGATTCTGCTGCTGATTTAAATGTATAGACTTAGACAAAACGAAGACTTTATTAATCAGAGGAATTTGATTGGATTCAAAATGTGGCATGTCCAGGATATATTTGCAAAGCATCATAAGTGGGATCTCACCTATAATTTTGGGGAAATTCAGAGTACAAAGATTCAAATGCCTGGAATAGTTTTCAAAGTATTCAAGTCTTCAGGAATAATCTAAATGTTCCTTAGCAACTGCAGCATTAAATACTGGGAGAGTATAGAGTCCAACAGGATAAAGATCATACAAGAGACTAAAGCTCAGTGGAATCTATATGGGTAGAAATCCCATGTGTGTTGGGTAAGAGTGTACTACCTACAGTCCACCTGGCCAAAATGGTCAGACAGATGATGAAATGCTAAGAGATATCAGGGAAGCTAACTGATTTGGAAGTGTAGTAATAATGGGAGATTTCAGTTACCTTAGAAATTTAAGGACCATCATACCACCCAGTGCTCACAAGTCAGACTTGCATTTCATGCACTTCATATGGGTCACTTTTAATCAACTGGTCCATGTAGCTCCACTCAATTTTTATGAATTTTTTAAAATATTTTTCAAGTAATGAATTTTAAAAAGAAGAAAAACTTCCCTTATTCATCCGTTGTCGGGGTCATTTTTCCATAGCTGTCGGAGGTACTCGTCCGACGCGCGCGTTTCGCCAAAGTAGCTGCTTCAGAGACGTATATTCAGACTCTCCTGATCCAGCACTCCCCTTGTTTCAACGGGGGATATAAACAGATCTTTAAGCATTAGTAAATTCTTGCAAAAAAGAACTTCAGTGGTGTTAAGGGTCCATCAAATTTTTCTAAAAAACATTAAAAGCCTAAATCAAATTCAGCGATATTACTTTTTTTGCAACAGAATGTCTTAACGATGTATACTTGCAGAGGGAAATAAAAGGTAAACTTACCGAACCCGACGCCGTCTCTCCGCTCAGAGTTCTTAGCGGTAGAGCGGCTTGGGTCGGTCTGAATTTAAATACCATTGCGTCTGATATCCACCTGAAAGTCAAATGATTCCTGATTCTGGCGGGCAATCACCATTGCGTGTCAAAATCCACCTCGTATGTGAAAGACAGCACAAGCATGCTACAATTTCTTGATACTGTACACTTACCACAAGATTGCTGGCTAGTTACGTTTGATATCGAGTCTCTCTACACAGTTATTCCCCAGGACCAAGCACTTGTTGCAGTCTCAGAAGCATTAAAAGTATACTCACATCCAAAAAGGATCCCAATTATTTACATTATTGAACTTCTTGAATTTACATTAAGTAGGAATTACTTTATGTTTGATGGGGATTTTTATCTACAGATCCGAGGAACTGCCATGGGAGCTGCCATGGCTCCGGATGTGGCAAACATCTTTGTGGCCAGGTTTGAGACCCTACACATAGAAAATTCCCAATGGAGATCTCAATTGAAATGTTGGAAACGTTATATTGATGACGTCTTTGTCATATGGGAAGGATCCCTATCAACGCTACAAGAGTTCCATATATGGCTGAACAGTCTTGATCCCTGTTTAAAATTCACCATGGAACATCACCATAATCAAATCTCTTATCTAGACATTTTGATTAAGAAAAAAGACACCGTTTTGGTCACCAGCATATTCCGCAAGCCAAATGATCGTAATAATCTCTTGAGATATGATAGTTTTCATCCGACCAGCTTTAAAACCAATCTTCCTGTGGGCCAGTTCCTCAGATTGAGGAGATTATGTGCAGACCAAGAGGATTTCAAAACTCAGGCAAAAGATATGGCTAACCGCTTCTTACAATTTGATTTAGGCTTTTAATGTTTTTTAGAAAAATTTGATGGACCCTTAACACCACTGAAGTTCTTTTTTGCAAGAATTTACTAATGCTTAAAGATCTGTTTATATCCCCCGTTGAAACAAGGGGAGTGCTGGATCAGGAGAGTCTGAATATACGTCTCTGAAGCAGCTACTTTGGCGAAACGCGCGCGTCGGACGAGTACCTCCGACAGCTATGGAAAAATGACCCCGACAACGGATGAATAAGGGAAGTTTTTCTTCTTTTTAAAATTCATTACTTGAAAAATATTTTTAAAAATTCATAAAAATTGAGTGGAGCTACATGGACCAGTTGATTAAAAGTGACCCATATGAAGTGCATGAAATGCAAGTCTGACTTGTGAGCACTGGGTGGTATGATGGTCCTTAAATTTCTAAAGTAAATCTTGATATGCACAGCGTAAAAGTTTGTTTCTAATAATCTAAAAACACCACGTATCTCAATTTAATTCATTGCCCTCGTGGGGTTATTCATTAAGAGATTTTTTGGAATTAGATTTCAGTTACCCCAATATTGACTGGGTAAATGTAACACTAGGACATGCTAGAGACAGAAAGTTCCTGGATGGAATAAACGACTGCTTCATGGAACAGTTGGTTCAAAAACCAATGAGAGAGGGAGCTATTTTAGATTTAGATTTAATTCTTAGTGGAATGCAGGATTTGGTGAGAGAGGTAATGGTGGTGGGGCCACTTGGCAATAGTGATCATAACATGATCACATTTGAACTAATAACTGGAAGGGGAACAATAAGTAAATCTGCAGCTCTAACACTAAATTTTCAAAATGGAAACTGATAAAATGAGGAAAATAGAAAAAAACTGAAAGGTGCAGCTGCAAAGGTTAAAAGTGTTCAACAGGCATGGACTTTGCTTAAAAATACAATCCTAGAGGCGCAGTCCAAATGTTTCCCACACATTAAGAAAAGTGGAAGGAAGGCAAAACGATTACCGTCATGGTTAAAAGGTGAGGTGAAAGAGGCTATTTTAGCCACAAAAAACATCCTTCAAAAATTGGAAAAAGGATCCATCTGAAGAAAACAGGATAAAACATAAGCATTGTCAAGTTTTGTGTAAAACATTGATAAGACAGGCGAAGAGAGAATTTGAATTGAAGTTGACCATAGAGGCAAAAACTCATAATAAAAACTTTTAAAAATATATCCGAAGCAAAAAACCTGTGAGGGAGTCGGTGGACCATTAGATGACAGAGGGGATAAAGGGGCTCTTAGAGAAGATAAGGCCATTGCAGAAAGACTAAATGAATTCTTTGCTTCCGTGTTTACTAATGAGGATTTTGGGGAGATACCAGTTCCGGAGATGGTTTTCAGGGGTGATGAGTCAGACAAACTGAACGAAATCACTGTGAACATGGAAGATGTAGTAGGCCAGATTGACAAACTAAAGAGTAGCAAATCACCTGGACCGGATGGTATGCATCCTAGGGTACTAAAGGAACTAAAAAAAATGAAATTTCTGATCTATTAGTTAAAATTTGTAACCTATCATTAAAATCATCCATTGTACCTGAAGACTGGAGAGTGGCCAATGTAACCCCAATATTTAAAAAAAGGCTCCAGGCGCGATCTATAGACCAGTGAGCCTGACTTCAGTGCTGGGAAAAATAGTGGAAACTAGGGATGTGCAGAGGGACCTCATACGTTGCATTCGGTATTCATATTTGTCGGGGGGCAGATACGTTGCATTCGGCAAGGGGGCCCCCGATACGTTCATGCGTTCATTCTTATTCATTTCCTGGCTAAAATTTAATTAACTACAACCCCCCACCCTCCTGACCCCCCCAAGACTTACTAAAACTCCCTGGTGGTCCAGCGGGGGGGTCCGGAAGCCATCTCCTGCACTCACACCGTCGGCTGCCGGTATTCAAAATGGCGCCGATAGCCTTTGACTTTACTATGTCACAGGGGCTACCGGTGCCATTGGTCAGCCCCTGTCACATGGTAGGAGCATTGGATGGTCCATTTGGTCTTCTTCTGCCGTCATTTCTATGTTTCTATATGTTTCTATGTATCAGCTTCCAGTATTGCTCCTAGAGTCTGCTTCGAGCCCAGCGTGGTCCGCGACCAGTCCTGCAGGTGAACTGTGTAGGGTGCGCTGCGTCGCAGCCTCAACCCAGTGCTTTGATCCTTCATCCTACGTCTACAGTGCCTTGATCCTTTGCCGTGGTCTAAGGGCTCACATCTCCTGTTTCAGAAACGACCGCGCCTCCGTGCTTGTAACTGTATCCGAAGGCCCCAAGCCCTCGGTTCGTAACAGCAGCCCGAAGCCTGCACTCGTAACTGTTTCCTTAGGCCATGAGCTCGGTGAGCTGTGCCCGACGGGCTCCAGTTTTTTTGGACTTCTTTTTGGCCTTGATTTTTGCCTGGAAATTTTTACTTCAGCTTCTGGACTTTTTTCAGCTTGATTGTTGCCAAGAATTTTTGCTCCTAGCTTCCTGGCCTATTAATGCTTGCTTTAGTCAAATTTTTTTCTTGTTGCTTTTGTTGCTGTCTCTTCGCTACAGCTGTCTGGTTCCCACGACCTGCAGGAGGCACCTACATACAGACCATCTCTGCGTTCACTCATCCTGGAACTTCCTTGACTGGCAGGAGACGCCTGCCATTGTTCCAGTGTTCATCTCTGTTCTTCCCACTACAATGTGGTCCCGCTTTTTGGGTTTCATACAACCTGCAGGAGGCGCCTGCACCCAGGTTCCACATCCAACAACCAGCATCCTCAACATCGAGAATCTTCTAGCATCAGGGAGACTCCAGGTCTTGGCTTTTTTAAGAACATAAGAACATAAGAAATTACCATGCTGTTTCCAACAGAGGCCAAACCAGGCCACAAGAACCTGGCAACCGTATTGCAAAATGGCGCTGGCCGTATGGCCGGCGCCATTTTGCAATACGGCAATATGATTCGCGTGCAGGAGGTCACTCCCGGATCCCAGCTGGACTTTTGGTAAGTCTTGTGGGGGTCAGGAGGCCCCCCCAAAGCTGGCCAAAAGTCCCTGGGGGCCCAGCGGGGGTCTGGGAGCGATCTCCTGCGCTCATGACGTCGGGGGACAGGAACCAAAATGGCGCCGGCGCTACCTTTGCCCTGTCATATGACAGGGCAAAGGTAGCGCCCTGTCATATGACAGGGCGCTACCAGGACCCCCCACTGGACCCCAGGTAATTTAAGACATTTTGGGGGGGGTTCGGGAGGGTGGGGGATTTATTTTAAAGGGTCGGGGTGGGTTTTAGGGTTGTTTTGGTGTGTCAGTTTTCCCGCCCTCCCCCGATTTACGATTTACACGATTTAAAAAAAACCAAAACCACGACGATCCGATTCCTTCCCCCCCCAGCCAAAATCGATCATTAAGACGATCGATCACACGATTCACATCTCTAGTAAGTATCTGTGCAGCTGTGTTTTGTAGAATTTGTAGAGGGTGTATGGAGTTTTTGGGTAGGCCTAGGAAAAGTGAGTTACAATAATCTATTTTAGAAAATATAGTGATTTGTAGTACTGTACGAAAGTCTGGTTGGTGGAGTAGAGGTTTCAGTTTCTTTAGAGTGTGTAATTTAAAGAAGTATTCTTTCAGGGTGGTGTTAATGAATTTCTTGAGGTTGAATTGGCTGTCTAGCATGACACCTAGATCTCGTACCTGTTGGGAGAACGGGAATGGTAGAGATTGGGGGCGAAGTAGGGGGAAGTTAGTAGGCTGATTTTATGGGGAGAAAAGCTGATTTTGTGTGGAGATGAGCATTATCTCGGTTTTTGCCGTGTTAAGGGCAAGGTGAATGTTGGATAGGAGTTGGTTAATGACTAGGAGGGTTGATTCCCAGATGTTCATTGCTTTAGGAAGGGTGTCAGATATTGGGATAAGAATCTGAACATCATCAGCATAGATATAGTGGGGAAGCTTGCAGTCGGATAGGAGGTGACAGAGTGGTAGGAGGTAAATGTTGAAAAGAGTGGAGGATAGTGAGGAGCCTTGTGGGACTCCTTGGACAAAGGGTATGGGTTTGGACTCATGGTTTCCAATTTTGACTTTGTAGTTTCGATTCCTGAGATATGATTTAAACCAATTATGAGCAGCACCTGTGATTCCAATTTCGTGAAGACATTGTAGGAGGATATTGTGGCTGATTGTGTTAAATGCGGAGGATATGTCTAAGAAGGCTAGAATATATGAGTGACCTTTATCTAGGTCTTTAATGAGTCGGTCTGACAAGGAAAGGAGGAGGGTTTCAGTACTATGGAATTTCCGAAATCCGTACTGAAATGGAGAGAGTAGGTGTGAGTCTTCAAGGTATTCACTGAGTTGTTTATTGATCGTTTTTTCAAGAATTTTTGAGATGAAGGGGAGGTTTGAGATGGGGCGATAGGTAGATGGGTCAGTGGGATCAAGATTGGGTTTCTTCAGTATTGGCTTGACTATTGCTTGTTTGAGGGGGTTGGGTACTAGGCCTGAGGAGATAGAGGCATTTATAATGCTGGCAATGGGCTGGGCTATTATGTTGGGTATGGAGAGAAGGTGTTTAGTAGGGATTGTGTCAGAGGGGTGGGAGGATGGTCTGGATTTCTTAAGGAATGATTCAATTTCCAGAACAGTTGTGTATTCCAAGGTGGTCAGGCCTTTGGGGGGGGTGGGGGTTGGGATGGGCTGTGGGGGCTTCTTGTGAGTTTTGATTGGTTGAAGAGGAGGAAGGGAAATGTGTAAGCAGTTTATTGACTTTGTCTTGGAAGAATAGTGCGAGTTCCTCGCACTTGCTTTTGGCTACATCCTCCGGTATAACAGCCGGTGTCGATTTGGTTAAAGATATCCTTGTAATCCGCATACGGGGGAGGAAGCCCCAGAAATATGGAAGCCACGGTCACAGGATGAGGAGGATCCACAGGTATCAAGCAGGAATCTGTACACCCATGACCCCAGTGGGCAAGTTGTAAGGTGGACCAATCAAAGTGGGGTTGATGTTGGAACCATGCAGACCTAGTATGATGGGAGATCATGTGAAAACTGATCTTCTCTAAGTACAAGAGACCAGAGCATAAGGCTACTGGCACCGTTGTCTGGATAACCTGGCCTGGAAATGGGACTCTGTAGACTGAGGAAATCACCAGTAGGGAAGTCATCTGAACCATGGGAATTTGGAATTGATTGACCAGGTCTTGCAAAATGAAGTTTGCCCCGGAACTGGAGTCTACAAAGGCCTGATTGAGAAACATGTGGAGCCCAGTTCCAGTGTGACCGGTAGGAAGAGTTGGGGAGCTAGAACAGTAAGGCTTAGGATCATCTCCCTGAAAGACCCTAGGCGTTTAAGTTTCCTGACCTCTGCGGATATTGGGCCAAGAGATGGCCTTGGGCTGCGCAGTAGAGACAAAGGCCCTGTTTGCGATAGAGCCTTTTATCTGGGACTAAGCAGCAGCGTTCCAACTGCATTGGTTCATCTGGAGTAGGAGGAGAGGTCGAGGGTGTGGCAGCTGAAGGCAAGAGCGGATGTTGGAACTGGGGTGCCAGTGAGACACTCCTCTGTGCCAGATAGGTCTCTCTAGCCCTTTGCTGCAAATGACAATCTGTTTTGCTGGTTAGGGCAATGAAAGTCTCTAGCAAGGTGGGAAGCTTCCGGACAGCAGGCTCATCCTTGATTTTGCCAGAGAGGCCTTCCTGTCCTCTTGCCAGTTTTGTTCGGAAGCCAGTGTCTGAAATTCCACCGTATATTTGACCAAAGTTCGGGAGCCTTGATGGAGATAAAGCAGATCAGAGGCAATTGCTGCTGCATGACCTGGCTCCTCAAAGGCAGTGCGAAACTGCTCCATGAACTGTTGGAGGTCGAGCAAAATAGGAATTCCTCACTCTCAGAGGGGAGAAGAACATAAGAACATAAGAAAATGCCATACTGGGTCAGACCAAGGGTCCATCAAGCCCAGCATCCTGTTTCCAACAGTGGCCAATCCAGGCCATAAGAACCTGGCAAGTACCCAAAAACTAAGTCTATTCCATGTAACCATTGCTAATGGCAGTGGCTATTCTCTAAGTGAACTTAATAGCAGGTAATGGACTTCTCCTCCAAGAACTTATCCAATCCTTTTTTGAACACAGCTATACTAACTGCACGAACCACATTCTCTGGCAACAAATTCCAGAGTTTAATTGTGCGTTGAGTAAAAAAGAACTTTCTCCGATTAGTTTTAAATGTGCCCCATGCTAACTTCATGGAGTGTCCCCTAGTCTTTCTACTATCCGAAAGAGTAAATAACCGATTCACATCTACCCGTTCTAGACCTCTCATGATTTTAAACACCTCTATCATATCCCCCCTCAGTCGTCTCTTCTCCAAGCTGAAAAGTCCTAACCTCTTTAGTCTTTCCTCATAGGGGAGTTGTTCCATTCCCCTTATCATTTTGGTAGCCCTTCTCTGTACCTTCTCCATCGCAATTATATCTTTTTTGAGATGCGGCGACCAGAATTGTACACAGTATTCAAGGTGCGGTCTCACCATGGAGCGATACAGAGGCATTATGACATTTTCCGTTTTATTCATCATTCCTTTTCTAATAATTCCCAACATTCTGTTTGCTTTTTTGACTGCCGCAGCACACTGAACCGACGATTTCAATGTGTTATCCACTATGACACCTAGATCTCTTTCTTGGGTTGTAGCACCTAATATGGAACCCAACATCGTGTAATTATAGCATGGGTTATTTTTCCCTATATGCATCACCTTGCACTTATCCACATTAAATTTCATCTGCCATTTGGATGCCCAGTTTTCCAGTCTCACAAGGTCTTCCTGCAATTTATCACAATCTGCTTGTGATTTAACTACTCTGAACAATTTTGTGTCATCTGCAAATTTGATTATCTCACTCGTCGTATTTCTTTCCAGATCATTTATAAATATATTGAACAGGAAGGGTCCCAATACAGATCCCTGAGGCACTCCACTGTCCACTCCCTTCCACTGAGAAAATTGCCCATTTAATCCTACTCTCTGTTTCCTGTCTTTTAGCCAGTTTGCAATCCACGAAAGGACATCGCCACCTATCCCATGACTTTTTACTTTTCCTAGAAGCCTCTCATGAGGAACTTTGTCAAATGCCTTCTGAAAATCCAAGTATACTATATCTACCGGTTCACCTTTATCCACATGTTTATTAACTCCTTCAAAAAGTGAAGCAGATTTGTGAGGCAAGACTTGCCCTGGGTAAAGCCATGCTGACTTTGTTCCATTAAACCATGTCTTTCTATATGTTCTGTGATTTTGATGTTTAGAACACTTTCCACTATTTTTCCCGGCACTGAAGTCAGGCTAACCGGTCTGTAGTTTCCCGGATCGCCCCTGGAGCCCTTTTTAAATATTGGGGTTACATTTGCTATCCTCCAGTCTTCAGGTACAATGGATGATTTTAATGATAAGTTACAAATTTTTACTAATAGGTCTGAAATTTCATTTTTTAGTTCCTTCAGAACTCTGGGGTGTATACCATCCGGTCCAGGTGATTTACTACTCTTCAGTTTGTCAATCAGGCCTACCACATCTTCTAGGTTCACCGTGATTTGATTCAGTCCATCTGAATCATTACCCATGAAAACCTTCTCCATTACGGGTACCTCCCCAACATCCTCTTCAGTAAACACCGAAGCAAAGAAATCATTTAATCTTTCCGCGATGGCCTTATCTTCTCTAAGTGCCCCTTTAACCCCTCGATCATCTAACGGTCCAACTGACTCCCTCACAGGCTTTCTGCTTCGGATATATTTAAAAAAGTTTTTACTGTGAGTTTTTGCCTCTACAGCCAACTTCTTTTCAAATTCTCTCTTAGCCTGTCTTATCAATGTCTTACATTTAACTTGCCAATGTTTATGCTTTATCCTATTTTCTTCTGTTGGATCCTTCTTCCAATTTTTGAATGAAGATCTTTTGGCTAAAATAGCTTCTTTCACCTCCCCTTTTAACCATGCCGGTAATCGTTTTGCCTTCTTTCCACCTTTCTTAATGTGTGGAATACATCTGGACTGTGCTTCTAGAATGGTATTTTTTAACAATGACCACGCCTCTTGGACATTTTTTACTTTTGTAGCTGCTCCTTTCAGTTTTTTTCTAACAATTTTTCTCATTTTATCAAAGTTTCCCTTTTGAAAGTTTAGCACGAGAGCCTTGGATTTGCACACTGTTCCTTTTCCAGTCATTAAATCAAATTTGATCATATTATGATCACTATTGCCAAGCGGCCCCACCACCGTTACCTCTCTCACCAAGTCCTGTGCTCCACTGAGAATTAGATCTAAAATTGCTCCCTCTCTCGTCGGTTCCTGAACCAATTGCTCCATAAAGCTATCATTTATTCCATCCAGGAACGTTATCTCTCTAGCGTGACCCGATGATACATTTACCCAGTCTATATTGGGGTAATTGAAGTCTCCCATTATTACTGCACTACCAATTTGGTTAGCTTCCCTAATTTCTCTTAGCATTTCACTGTCCATCTCACCATCTTGACCAGGTGGACGGTAGCCAGGCCAGTGCTGTTCCATTGAGTAATGAAAGGATGTACGTAGCCTTGGCTTGGTCATCAGGGAATAGAGGAGCCTGTAATTGGAAGTGTATTCTGCACTAATTAAGGAATCCCAGTCAGTGTTTAGGATTCCCAGCATACCCGGGAGAAGCTGACAGCACACCTGGGAAGTTTTGAGTTGTGGTCACCCCGAAATTGCTGTTGATTAGCAGAGGGTGGGGGAAGGGGGAAAAATGTAATAATATGTATCAGCTTTCTCTCTTCCACCACTCCCCCACCCAACTAATCCACACATTCTTGTGTCTGTGGACCAATGGGCTAAAATGAGATTGTCTCTATCTGCAGGGAAGAACCCTGCAGGTTCTCGCCGTCAGCAGGCGGACCCAAGTGAAGCAGAGACCAAACAGGACCGTCACCTTTAATAGCTCACGATCCTCTCAGTTTGAGCCTTTGGGTGCCGGGGTCAACAGGACTTAGGCAAGGGTCTCTGCTGGTCTTTGAGATCTGCATGGTCCTCTCTGTTTTGCTGGCAGCTATTTAATGCTAATGCCACCATTACCAGGTTCTTTCTGAAGATGATTTCTTGCTTCTCTGCTTGGCAGCACAACTGCTTCTCTGCTGTCAGCTCCATCTGCAAACCCTCCTCTTGAATTTGTAATTCTTGCATTCCTTTGAAAGCCTCCTCTGTAATACCGTGCCTTGGCTCCTCTGCAGTCCCTCTTGTTGGGGTCTCCATGGCCTCTCATTCTGGGCTTTCCACACCTCCTTTCTCGAGGCTCTCTGCAGTACCCCTCTTTGGGGTCTCCGTAGCACCTCTCTCCAAGCTCTCCATGGCTACAGTTGCATCCAGCCCACAACAGCGCCTGCATCTGGTTCCTCTGCAGCACCTCCCATGGGCCAATTGCTGCTGCATCCAGCAGGCCAATCTTTATTGCCCCTTTCTGGGCACTCTGTTTTGCCTCTTCCAGGCAAGGCTATGAAGCTCCTCCATGCGCTTTCTGGTATCTCTAACTCAGTCACTGAAGTATCATTCCTCTGGCATTCCTTCTCAGGCTCTTGCCGAGCAGGGTCTGTGTTGGCTGCAGCCCTGTTGCTGCTTTCATCTCTCTCTGGAGCAGTGTCTCTCTGAAAGGTAGTGCTGCAGCCATGAGACTTAGTGCTGCTGTGCTTCCTCTGCTTTCATCTTTATCTCTGCCGGGCAGACTGTAACCTGAACCCAATGTGGTACCCAGACCAACTGGTTCCTCATGGAATTCTCATGTCCTATTGCATGCTTCTCAGTGGGCTCTTGCCAGTTAGGACCTGGTCTAATATCAGTTACCTTGCTACGTCCAGCTTCCTCCGAAGCAGTGTCCCTGTTAAGGGTAGAGGAGACAGGTGACTTGGTTAGCTGTGGCGCTCTTTCTGCTTCCAGCTGTACTGAGTCCAGTCCTGATTGTACTTTAGCCAGATCAGCAGTTATACAGGGCCCTGTGTGTGTCTTGTTTTCCCCAGGTATTTGTCCAGAGACAGTGGTACTTAAGAACACTTTCCTGCAGTTGCTTCTGCCCTTCTAGAAGGCTATAAGTCAATGCTTGCATATTTACTCGAGTCATGCTTTCTGGTGCTTCCTGCAGAGCCAAAGCTTGCTGCTAGAGGCCACACCCTGTGCTCATACACTCTGATAGCTTCAGTCTCTATGGGGACCACACCATGATTCTGCATATCTTCTTGGTACTACTATATTTTTCTCTCTTTTTTTTTTCTTCTATATAACGGAAAAAAAGAAGAAAAAAAAACTCCTGCCTCTCTGGCACTGACTTCATTGAGTATTCGCACTGACGCCAGACAGAGCTGGTCTCCTTTACCTGTTGAAAACTTAAACCTAACTTCTTTCCAGGCCCCAGAGACCACTCTCTGATTTAAAGGTAGTTTCACTTTTTTTTCTTGTGTGCTCTTCTTTGAGCAGCAAACTTTAAAGTTTCAGTGCTCCGCAGCCCTGGTAGCACTTTTCTTCTGTCCCAGCCCCCTTCCTTAGACAGGGTTATACAAACTTTTTTTTTCATTTCTGCTTTCACTTCTGTGTGCTTTTGTGCACTCTTATTTGCCTCCAAGCTTCTTGGCAAGCCAAATCCAACAAACTTTCTTTCACAGTCTTCCCTGGAGAGTTGTTTTTTTTTTTTTCCTCTTGCCTTACATAGAGAAAATCCCCGACCTGACACCATATGTGAGGATGACTGAGCCAAATCTTGTGGGCTGGAGCAGAAACCACACTGACTCCAGCCTTTTCTCATGCAATTTCACTTTTTTTAACATAGCCAGCAATAATATCAACATTAGCTGCCTACCTTTGCAGTACTCTTATAACACAGCACGTCAGAGAGAGGGTTAGGAGGTCCTAATCCTGGAGACCCAGAGTCCTCCCAGCTGAGCTATGCCTCTTAACCTGCTCAGCAGGGTCCTGCCCATAGAGCTCTTTCCCTCGATGATATCTAAGGGGCACCAGGCTTCCAGCCTGGTCCCGCACAGGAGAAGGAGGGGTAGTAAGGCTTAGGGATGTGAATCGTTTTTCAACGATTAAAATTATCGTCCGATAATGTTTATATCGTCTTAAATCGTTATAGAACACGATACAATAGAAATTCTAACGATTTATCGTTAAAAATCGTTAAATCGTGTTAGTGCGCACTAACTCGGGTTAGTGCGCACTAACTCCCCGTTAGTGCGCACTAACTCGATTTAGTGCGCACTAACTGAAAATGATACAAATAAACACTTTCCAGGTCACTGAAGGTCAGTTAGGAATGAATATGTGTTCCTATTGGCTGGCTGCCCTCTTATCTATTGATGTTACCAAGGTTACCACTGAGGTGATGGTTGGGGGGATGGGAAATGGAACTGGAAACTAACGAACACCAACAGAAAATGAAACAAAGTGTTCACACTTCCCAGGTCAGTAAAGGTCACTTAGGAATGAATATGTATGTATGTATTCCTATTGGCTGGCTGTGCTCTTATCTATTGATGTTACCAAGGCTAATACTGAGGTAATGGTTGGGGGGATGTGAAATGGAAACAGTTGGAAGCTTGACAAAAAAAAGTAATGTATTGATCAGCACTCACGTGACTAGAACTTGTTTGTTTATTATTTTTGTTAGCAGGCACCTGAAATGCTAGTGCATGTTGAATTTGCCAATCACTGTGCATTTTAGAAAGGTGGTCCTGGCTGGAACTGTACACAGTTCAAATATATGTAATTGATTGTTGGTAAGTGTATTTTTTAAGTAGCCACACTGGCACAAGTATGTTTACTTTTCCTCCTACTTAACTCACTAGCTCAGCTTTGTAAGAAGGGCTTCTCTGCTTGTGTGTTGTTTTTGTTTGGTGTGAGGAGAGCAGAAACATCAGATCTTTATTCAATCTACTACAGTCATCTCTTACAGTGCCCTATCCCTATTAATACCAGGAGTGTTGTGATCTTCCTGCACACAGTGCCCTAACCCTGATACCAGTCTGAGACAGCTCCCTCCCTGCATTACTAGTGAGAGGCTGGCTTCACAGACAGGGGGGAGCTGCCTGACCCTCACTCCTGACTTCCCCCATGTCCCAGCTAGTGAATGGTGTGTGGGTGAGGGGGGGGGGAGGATGGTGAAGTCTGAGACAGCTCCCTCCCTGCATTACTAGTGAGAGGCTGGCTTCACAGACAGGGGGGAGCTGCCTGACCCTCACTCCTGACTTCCCCCATGTCCCAGCTAGTGAATGGTGTGTGGGTGAGGGGGGGGGGGAGGATGGTGAAGTCTGAGACAGCTCCCTCCCTGCATTACTAGTGAGAGGCTGGCTTCACAGACAGGGGGGAGCTGCCTGACCCTCACTCCTGACTTCCCCCATGTCCCAGCTAGTGAATGGTGTGTGGGTGAGGGGGGGGGGAGGATGGTGAAGTCTGAGACAGCTCCCTCCCTGCATTACTAGTGAGAGGCTGGCTTCACAGATAGGGGGGAGCTGCCTGACCCTCACTCCTCCGGGGTATTGTGATCTTCCTGCACACAGTGCCCTATCCCTGATACCAGGGGTGTTGTGATCTTCCTGCATGCAGTGCCCTATCCCTATTAATACCAGGAGTGTTGTGATCTTCCTGCATGCAGTGCCCTATCCCTATTAATACCAGGAGTGTTGTGATCTTCCTGCATGCAGTGCCCTATCCCTGATACCGGGATGTATGCAAGAAGATCACAACACCCCCGGTATCAGGAATAGGGCACTGTGTGCAGGAAGATCACAACACCCCCAGTATCAGGAATAGGGCACTGTGTGCAGGAAGATCACAACACCCCTGGTATTAGGGATAGGGCACTGTGTGCAGGAAGATCACAACACTCCTGGTATTAATAGGGATAGGGCACTGTGTGCAGGAAGATCACAATACCCCTGGTATCAGTGTTAGGGCACAAGTTCTAGTCACATTGACTGATCACATTACTTGTTTTGTCAAGCTACCAACTGTTTCCATTTCCCATCCCCCATATACTGTCAGTAGGAAACTTGGTAACATGAATAAATAAGAGGGCAGCCAATAGGAATACATATTCATTCCTAAACTGACCTTAACTGACCTGAAAAGTGTCAAATTGTATCATTTTCAGTTAGTGCGCACTAACTCCCAGTTAGTGCGCACTAACTCCCAGTTAGTGCGCACTAACTCCCGTTAGTGCGCACTAACTCGAGTTAGTGCGCACTAATCGGAAAAAACGATTTTTAACGATTTTTTAACTAAAAAATCGTGCCTAAGACGATTTTCTTGCCCTGCCACACGATTTCTATCGTTAAGACGATATGGAAAACGATTCACATCCCTAGTAAGGCTCCTCCTTCACACTTTGTTGTTAGTTTCATTTCATTTTGGTTTTTTTTTTGTTTTAGCATGTACTAAGATGTTTAGCACATGCTAAAACCATTTAGTCCCTGCTTTGGCTCCCTATCCACTCCTGCATACAGTTCACGCTCCTCTTTCTCACCTACAAATGCCTTCACTCTGCAGCACCTCACTACCTCTCCTCTTTTATCTCTCTCTACACCTCTCCTTGTGCATTCTGCTCATCGGATCAGTCACTCCTATCCATGCCCTTCTCCTCTACTGCCAAATTCAGTCTCCATGCTTTCCACCTGGCTGCACCATGTGCTTGGAATAGTTTTTCTGAACTGGTGCATCATCATGCTCCCTCTCTCGCATGATGATGCACCTTTTTGAAACCGCTGTTAAATCTTATGCCTGATTGTCTGTTTTTAGTCTTGACTAACTTTCTTTTCTTTTAACCAAGTCTCTTGTACTGTATGTTTGTCTTATTAAATTATAAGCTCTATTGAGAAGGGGCTGTCTTTTTGTATGTTTGTATAGTGCTGCGTATGTCATGTAACACTATAGAAATGTTAACTAGTAGTAGTAGTGTAGGATAAAACCATTTAACATGCACTAAAATGAAAAGCTAAACAAAACTAAAATCTGTTGGGTGTTTTTTCTGTCATTTTATTTTGTAAGCAACATGAAATAAAATACTAGTTGTTTAATTTGATCTGTCTGGTGCTTTTCACACTATTAGCCATTCAATTCTTCTGGAAAGAGTGGTAGGGTTAGGCATTTGTGGGATGTCCTGAACTGGATTCAGTCTTTTTTAGTTGACTAATCTCAGACAGTATTTATAGAGGAAAATTCTACATCTCTTCTCCAGCTAATTAACCGGGGTATTCAGTGGTGTGACATTACCGCTCAATATACCCAGCTATCTTAAAGTTAGCCAGATAAGTATATCCGGCTAACTGTAGGAGAACCCTATGGCGCGACCAGAGTTAGCCTCTTAATTTATGTAGCTAACTCCGCTCCTCCTGGAAATGCCTCCCACCTGCCCCCAATTTATTATGCGGCTACATTCTACATTTGTTATGCAGCTAGAATATAGCTGCATACGGCGATGAATATCACCGTTTTGCCATTTAGATAGGTAACTTTTCAATTATCTGTCTAAATGGCTTTTGAATATCGACCTCACAGAGTTTGGAAAATCGTTTGAAGATTTCTGTGCTTGCAGGGCAGGATCAAGAGTGCAGAACAAATGGTATCTGCCCTTCTCTTCCAGCCCTGGAGTCACCAGGGTGAATAAAGTATTTTACTGGAAGTAAAAATTGGCAGCTCTAGTACTGAGAGCGGCTACAATCAGGGCTTGAATTGAGGAGAACATTGTTTTTCTTCCCACAAAAATAAATAAAAAATTCCGTTGTTATATCCCACAGAAGACAGGGTTTCCAATTTGAGGGCAGGAAGCACTACATGCACTTGTAGTCCTAGAGCTGAGGAGATATTAACTGCTGAGCATGGTAGGTGATGGATTATTTTATTTGGACTCTACATGCATGGGACTGGCTCTAGTCGGGAATCTGTGAGGGCTAGGACATGGGGAGGCAGGAGCAGTTTCAGGTAAAAAGGGCCCGGGCTCAGGGAGTACAGAACAGGGAAGTGCTCCAAGCCTTTGGAGGAGGTGAGCTGAGCCTCCCAAATTGAAAAGTGAGCTGAGCCTGCCAATGAAAGAAAGCTTAACATATTGATAAGGGATTGGAATTATTGAAGGGATGGGTGAACCAAGCCTGCCGAGGAGAGGAGGGGTGAGGAAGAACCTGCTGGGGACTGGAGGGAAGAGAAGAGGAACTGGAGAACAGAGGACAGGCAGTGAGGAGCAGAGCAGGTTAAGGGGATGTATTACACCCGCTCCCCCAAATATAAAATTCAAAGTATGCCCATAGGGGGAAGAATTAAAAGTGAGAAGGAATTAGGAGGGGATGGGGAAAAGATGGGGAGAGGAATAGGAGGAGATTAGAAAAATGAGAGAAGACAGAGGCTGAGAGAGTGGTGGTGATAGGTGAGAGTGATGGAAGAGACTGTGATACGCATGGGCTGTTGTTGGGGGGGGGGGGGAATGGAGCAGGAGGAAGAAGACAAATGGAGATGAGCTGAGATTGGGGAGAATGACTGGTGGGACTTTGAGTGCTTCCCTGGGCTTTTGTTTTGGCTACATGAGTCTTCCTCATGTCTACATTACCTGCTCCTCTCAGGACACGTGAATATAGGCTGGTCTGTCATGCTCACAGCTCACTGGGTTCTGTTTTTTGTTTTTGTTTTTTGCTGGGCTTGCTGTAATTTGTGTTGAGTTCAGCTCCTATGCATCTTTCTGTTACTGATTATAGATATGTATATTTAATATTTTCTGAGCTACATCTATAAACATGATCAGTAGCATCTAAGATAGATCTGATTTTTTTCCCTAGCATCTTTACCATTTTGCATTTTGGACTGACCATCTCATTCCTATCACTGGCAGGAATATAGAAAGGCATCTTATAATATTACAATATTTCTCAGCTTTCTAATGTATCTCAGGAGGCATCTACAATCATTTAGAATTTCAGCTTGTTATGTACCATTTAATGTACCCACAGCAATTATTGTCTCCTGTGTTCTCTATCATGCTCCCAGGATTCATATACAATGCTGCTTGCAGACTTCCATGATGCACTGCTGTCTTCTCCTGATGCAGTGCATCATAGAAGTCTGAGGAAACTGAAAATGGAATTGGCAACCCTCTTTTCACTATTTCAGTGCTCTTTAAATTATATTTTATTAAACAATGTATCAGAAAATTATCAAAATATATGAAAGATTTAAAATGGAGGGCAAGACATTTTTATTTTTATGCTTTGCTTTTGTGAAATTTATGATAGAACCTGAAAATGAAGCCAAGTGCAAGAGTGTCAAGGCCAGCCTTAGAATATCTACAAGTACAGAAAATGACAGGATTGGAGTGTATCTTCTGTTGATGCCACTTTCTCAGTTAATCTTCATTTTTTTAAATTTATGACACTGTTCCCTTGATGTATTGTCCTCAGGGACAACATTGTTTATATAGGCATAAAAGCATAAAAAGCATTCCAGGACCTATATTGTTCCAAAGGATCAATAGGGAGTAAATTATATACCATACCCAATGCGCTCTGAATTTCCCCAGGCCTTGAAAGAATACAAATCTATCTCTGATAGATTTTTCATTCTCAGTAAAATGGAATGTTTAAAGAACAATGAAGGAATGAAATGAAAGGATATCATATTCCACTATGGATTGTATTTTGATTTTTACATTTCAGTCTGGCTTCCAGTGAACAGTCTTGCCAAAAATAAACTCTCCCATAGTATGCATGCAGCCAAAGCACACAAGATGTTCTGTATAAATAATTATTGGAGATCAGACAGAGATGGGCCTGCCATGATGAGATTATTGTTGGTTTTAATAAAACTATATTCTAAATCTACAAGCCCCCAGAGCCAGTAGAATCCCTCCCAGATCTATTAAGGTTTTTATACCAATTGCCTCTGAGGCTTCTTCTTGTATAGTTTTAGGTGACTTTAACATCAGTTTTGATAGCTCCACTAGTATTTATGAGTCTGACCTTTTGGTAGCATTGCAGAACATAGACCTAAATCAAGCAATCACTAAGCCTACTCATGAGAAGAGTCATACATTGGACTAGATACTTTATTCAGAATCTGGTTCCATTAATTCTTTAGTTCAAAGTGCAATACTATAACTGTTAGGATTTGTGGACCCTTGGGCCGGCCAGCAGAAGATGAAGGGTAGAAGATCTCCGCAGAAGAAGAGTGGCCAGGAAGCGGAAGATGCCGGGAGACCAGTGGTTAGCTTCACCCTTGGAAGCCCAAGGTCCCCCCGGGAGGAGCCCATGAGGACCCGAGTTGCTGGGACTTAGGCGAAGTCTCCCGGAGACGAAGTCCAGACGTCACGGCGAGAAAAGTGCAGGTCGGTGGAACAGTCCGAAGATCAGGGCCGGAGGCAGACAAAGGAGACCAGAGGATGAGCCGGATCAGAACCAGGAAGACAGGCCGCTGGGTCAGGAATCACGACTGGAGCAGGGACGGAAACTGGATCAGGAGCAAGGCTGGAGCAGGAACGGAAGCTGGATCAGGAGCAAGGCCGAAGCAGGAACGGAACAGCAACTAGATACTCACATCGGAGTGAACCTCGTTGCAAGGCCATCCTCTGGAGCAGGGCCAGGGTTTAAATACCCTGCTGGCGTCTGACGTCACTCCGGGGGCCGGCCGAGGTTTCCCGTGCCTGCAGCTTTAAGAGCTGCCTCCTCGTGTGCGCGTGCTCGTGTGCAGGCCGGAGAACTCGACGGCATCTCCCTCGTGGAGGTGCCGCAGCGGGGAAAGGCCTGTGCAGGCCTGGAACGGCGCCGGGGAGGCCAGCCGGACGTTGGGATCAGCAGCGGAGGTAAGAGCCCGGCCGCGGGAGCCGCGACCGGGATCACAACAATAACCATTAATATGGTTAAATCATAAATTAATTAACTTTAGTTTGCATTTGTCTTACTGACTTAAAACTAAAAATAAAGGACTGAGTACATTTCACTCACTGACTAATCTGAAGCCTGATTAGTTTATCAACTCATTGGGTGATCTATTTTCTGTATTAGCTAAAGTTTCAGTTGGGGATAAGGCTGAAGTATGGTTCTGAAAAGTAAAAAAGACATTTGGATCAGCACCTCCCATAAAATATCATTTGGTTGCCCCATGGTATATTGATGCCCTTCGTACTCTGAAGAGATTAGGTTGACAATTAGAATGGAGGTGGCTTAAGTCAAGGACCGATGCTGATAAATCTGTATGTGACTCTCACTATAGATCTTATGCTTAGGCAAACATTCAAGCAAAAAAGGATTATTGTAAGTCATTACTATCTGTTTTATAAGATCGGCCTACAAAAATGTTTCAGCTAGCAACCGATCTTCTGAAATCACGTTCATTAGTACCTGTTCCTGAGATACCGTCTACCCTGAGTTGTATTCAATTTGTCAGGTGCTTTCAGGATAAGGTAGATATAAACCATAGAGAGCTGGATACTATTCCAGAGAGTTCTCTTGACTTTCCTTGTGTTTCAGTGAAAGCAGCAAAGCAATGTACCAAGGCGATAGCTAAAGCCAGAAGGATGCTGGCTGGAGAGAGTAATAACTAATAACCAGTAAGAAAAAGGAGGTGATAATGCCCTTGTACAGGTCCTTGGTGAGGCCTCACCTGGAGTACTATGTTCAGTCCTGGAGACCATATCTGAAAAAGGACAGAGATAGGGGCAGATTTTAAAAGCCCTGCGTGCATAAATCCGGCTGGATTTATGCGCGCAGGGGGGTTACACTCGCCGAGCCTATTTTGCATAGGCCCGATGATGCACGCAAGCCCCAGGATGCGCGTATGTCCCGGGGCTTTGAAAAAGGGGCGGGAAGGGGATGGTGTCATGGGCGGGGTGCTGGTCCGGGGCAGGCATAAATAACACAATAAAGGTAGGGGAGGATTTAGGTAGGTCTGGGGGAACGGGTTAGATAGGAGAAGGGAGGGGAAGGTGGGGGGAGCGGAAGGAAAGTTCCCTCCTAGGCCGCTCCGATTTCAGAGCGGCCTCGGAGGGAATGGGGAAAGCCATCGGGGCTCCCCTAGGGCTTGGCGCGCACAAGGTGCACAAGTGTGCACCCCCTTGCGTGCGCCAACCCCGGATTTTATAACATGCGTGTGGCTGCGCACACATGTCATAAAATCGGGCGTAGCTATTAAAATCCGGCCCTTAGGATGGAGGAGGTCCAGAGAAAGTTGACCAAATGGTGTGGGGTCTGTATCGGATGACTTATGAGGAGAGGCTTTAGGATCTAAATATGTATACTCTGGAACAGAGGAGGTGCAGGGGAGATATGATACACTCCTTCAGATACCTGAAAGGTTTTAATGATGTATGAACTTCAAACTTTTCCTGTTGGAAAGGAAACTGAAGAACTAGGGGTCATAAAATGAAACTCCAGGGGGGCGACTCAGAACCAACATATGGGAAAATGTCTTCAAGGAGAGGATGGTGGATGCCTGGAATGCCTTTCCAGAAGAGGTGGCGAGGACAAAAACAGTAAATGAATTCAAACAGGCATGGGATAAACACTGTGGATCCCCAGAAGCTAGAAGCTAGAAATGAAGAAAAGGGGGTAAGGGGGTAACCTGCACAGAGCGGCAGTTACTACCCTTAACAGAAGGCATGAGGCTTACTATCCCTAACAGTAGGCAGGGGTAAGAACATAAGAAATTGCCATACTGGGTCAGATTAAGGGTCCATTAAGCCTGGCATCCTGTTTCCAAACAGTGGCCAAATCAGGCTACAAGTACCTGGCAAGTACCCAAACACTTGCATTGTTGCGGTCCCGGTTGCTAGACTAGCGACCGGGTCCTTACCTCCTTCTTCCCGCTGTAAGCCGCGACGGGGCTCGGCGTTTTCCGGGCCTACCGGCCACTCTGCGGCGGCATCTTCACGAGGGAGATGCCGCTGAGGCCCGATCCAAGTTCTGCCCCTCCAGGGGCATGCACGCGCGTGAAGGAGGATCTTTTAAAGGTCCAGCACCTGGAAGCAGTGGACAGCCCCCTGGATGACGTCAGACGCCAGCAGGGTACTTAAGGCTGGCGTCTGCCTGGAAGAAATCGCCTTGCAACGAGGTTCCTCTGGTTTGAGAGTCTAGTTGCATTCCTGCTGATTCTGTTTTGGTTCCTGTTGTTCCTGATCCTGCTCCTGCTGTTCCTGATCCTGGTCTCGCTGTTCCTGATCCTGTTCCTGCGGTTCCTGTTCCAGATTCCCTTGGTTTGATTCTCTGGTTCCTGACTCCGGCTCTGCTTCCGATACTCCGTGTATGCCGCCCGCCTCAACTTCTGGATCGTCTTCTCATCTCTTCTCAGTGCCATCTCCTAAGACCCAGCGGTCCGGGTCCTTACGGGCTCCTCCCGGGGGGATCTCGGGCTTCCAGGGTGAAGACTCCACCTGTGCCTCTGCATTGGTTCTGCCTCCCGGCCTATCCACCTCCGCGGAGCCTTCTCTTCCATTCTACACACTCGGCCAGGCTGGCCCAAGGGTCCACCGTCCTGTCCGCAACATGCATGGAGTGGCAGTTACAACCATAAGTAGTTTGCTGGGCACACTGGATGACCATTTGGTCTTTATCTGCCATTATTGCTATGTTACTATATATGTTGTCATGTTTCAGTGGCTGAAGCCATGCTTTACTCATTTTCTCAGATCAATTTATTCATCCCAAGAAGAATTTTGTCTGACTCCAAGGTAATGAGTCCTTTGATCTCTTCTCCATCATATCTGATTAAGTCATCCACCTATGCCTTATTAGAGCTTCTTGAGGAAATTATTAGCTTCTCCTAAGCATCTGTTAATCTCCCTAAGCAACTTAGGACTGCAGTTGCCTTTACTTAAAAAATTCTGTTTGAATCCTTTGCAATGAACTAATTATAGGCCTGTTGCCAATCTGCCATTTCTTGATAAAATTTTGAAAGATTTATTTTCTCACAATAATGACACTTTGTGCAGGTTAAAAACTTGGTTAAGCCTTTCCAGTCTGGTTTTAAACCACGTCAAAGCACTGAAACATCATCATTAGCTATTCATGACACACTATGGTGAGAAAATGATAGAAGCTCTTTTAAATCTGCTTGATTTTACCATACCGTTTAATACCCTTGTTCACTGAATACTTTTAGATCAACTAATAGAAATGGGTATAGCAGACAGAGCTTATGATTGGTTTCATAATATGGGCATCCAGGACCTCACTCACTCACAACCGCCCTCTTTTACAAAATGACACCACAACAAGAGATTGTGTTAAACAGGGCCACAGCTTTATTGACCAGGAGGCCCGAGCCTTACAACAATTAACATTCTAACAATAACTTGTCAAACTCCACCCCCATTGCCTGCCGCCTTACCAGCAAGGCGGTCAGGACCAGCCATCCGGCTCGACCACCCCCGGCCCTACACCGAGATCAGACCTCTGCCGCCATCTAGCAAGAGGTTAACCCGGTGGACTCCCGCCGCTGGCAAGCAAGGAATCAGGCCAACGAGGCCCCCGCCTTCTCCTAGCAAGGGGCCTCCCCCCTGACAACAGCCCCCAGTTGTCTCCCCCTTAACTGGCGACCAGCCTTCCGTGACAATAGCGACCTGTATTGGCTCGGGCCATCCGCCCACACACTCCCCGCTGCGACGACATACCCCCGCAAACCACTTGAACAACAACATAAACAACAGGGCGGGTGGGAGGGAAAACAACGCCTGCTGCTCAGATGCCACGAGCAACTGAGCAAGCAGGCTCCCCAAACACGCTTCCCCTCCCCCTGAGGCACTCGCGGCCGCCAATCCCTGCCGGCCGACGCTGCCTTGGTCCGCCCCCCAGCCAATCAGGCTCGCTCTGCCTCCAGGCACGAGCGCACGTGCGCACGCACCCGGCGCGTGTCCCCACACCCCTCGCTGGCGCAGACTCGCGATCCGGTCGGCCTTTCATTCTTTTTTTTATTAGATAGAGAGCAATCAGGGTAGGAGAAAAAAACTTCTGCTTCCTGGAGGATAAGATGTGGTGTGCCTCAGGGCCTAGTGTTGTTTCCTGACCTTTTTCACATTTATATTTGTCTTCTGTCTCTATTGCTAGGAGAGTTGAAGGTGCATTATTATATGTACATAGATGATGTCCAATTGTTGAACCCATTGGGAAAGGACTGGAAAAAGTCATTGGCCAAATTGAATACTGTTTTGATAAAAGTCTCAGACTAGGCAAGTTAGAATAGTATCAAACTTAATTCCCAGAAAACAAATATTATGGATTACATAACCCTCAATTTCAGCTAGTTGCCCATCTCTTGCTATGAATGGACTCCCTTAGCAGATCTTCTCTAAAGAGTTTAGGTGTGATCCTTAACTGCGGAAGATCAGATTAATGCAGTTGTTGTTAAAAGAGCATATCTGCATCTGTGTTTCATTCAGCAACTCTGTCCATATCTATCTTTGTCTGATTTAGTCACAGTTGTTTATATGCTTATTTTTTCTTGACTAAATTATTGTAATTTTCTCTACATTGGCCTATCTCAAAGGCTTCTTTCTAAACTTCAATTGATATGGAATTCTGTTGCCCGCATCATAACTAATAGCAACTTTAAAACTCGCATCACACCAGTTTTGGCAAGACTGCATTGGTTACTGTATTCTTATCTTTAAGGCTTTTAACAATATGTGCCTTTCCTTCCTTTTTACCTCCATATCTAGATATCTTCCTGCCAGGTCCCTTCGCTCTGCCACAGATTATTTGTTACAGGTTCCTTCTCTTTAAATCATGAAACTGATGAGTAATAGAAAGAGGGCATTTTCTGGTGCAGCATCCTGCCTCTGGAATTCATTTCTGAAGGAAATGCATTTTTCATCCCATCTGATTCTATTTAGAGAAACTATTGAAGAAAGTACACCCATGTGTCAAAAAATTGCAATCACATAAAATGAAGACAAAAGGAAAATCAATATTAAAGAGCATCACAATTAACAACTGTTATCTAAATAGGCATATATGAAGACATGAAAATGAGGTATCAGCAAGCCATCAAAACGGTTGGTTAAAATAACCCCACTGGTCTTCTCGTTCACTTACCTCAGAAACATCTACAAGTCATTAAGGCTCAAATCTCCCCCAAAAGTTTTTTTTAGGAAATTTTTAAATATATGGCAGTGTGATTGCTTGGCAGTAGCCACAAGTTGGGAAACAGCCAGGAGTACAAAAAGGAGGCCAAACCCTGGCTTCTTCCAATCAAATAAGCTCTTTATTCACAAGCAAAACCAAAGTACAGCATAGAGGCCGCTTACCTCAGCAGTCTCACATATTCAAATATATGCAGTTCTTGCTTAGGCTGGCTTCCTGCCTTCTCTCTGGGGCCTCCCCAGCCTTCTGGGCCCTGCCTTCTTATCCAAGGCTGCAGGGATCCTCCCTGGCCCAGAATCCCTTGCTGGGTTGACTCTTAAGGAAAACTGGGTCAGATAGCTGTGGCCAGTCCTTTAAGGTGTCCTGAGGAAGTTTCTGGAATACTCCTTCACAATACCATTCCTCTCAGATTGGCCACGTGAGGTTAAGCATCAAGCCATGTTCTGTCTAATTTCCAGCTCCTCCTCAAAAATGTCTCAAGTGGACATCATGATGATCCGTGAGCTGGTCCTACAGGGTTGAAAACTAGGGGCAATTGCATACCATAATGACTGGGTACAGGAACTCAGGAGGGACTCCCGGTTCCATAATGGCTTGTCTTGCCGGGGTCATCAGCAGGACCTGACTGGTTGGATACTTCTGTTTGTCCCCATTTATTCAGGCGTCTCTTTCCTCTTATGGTTGATGTGTTCTTTTTGGAGCAGGTCCTTATGAATGAGAGTCTTGCCAGATCCTGAATCCACCAAAGCTTGGGTAGGAACTTCATCCAGCTGCACCTGGATCATGAATTCCTTAAGACTCTGATGTGGAATATCTATCAAATTACAGTTTAGAAGTTTCACAATAGTGTTCACCCATTTGTATTCACACTTCCCTTTCTCATTCTGTGAATCTGCCTCCGCCTCCTGTTCCTTCTCGCACAATTAAACTCTGGAATTTGTTGCCAGAGGATGTGGTTAGTGCAGTTAGTATAGTTGTGATTAAAAAAGGATTGGATAAGTTCTTGGAGGAGAAGTCCATTACCTGCTATTAATTAAGTTGACTTAGAAAATAGCCACTGCTATTACTAGTAATGGTAACATGGAATAGACTTAGTTTTTGGGTACTTGCCAGGTTCTTATGGCCTGGATTGGCCACTGTTGGAAACAGGATGCTGGGCTTGATGGACCCTTGGTCTGACCCAGTATGTCATGTTCTTATGTTCTTATAGAAAACAAAAAACCCTTTCTAGCCTCTCTGGCCCTTACTAACTGGTTATTTCACTAGCTGCTTCTTGCAGGGCTAACCCCCTTGGCCTGATCTAACAAAGCCCTGTGCTATCTCTGTGGTCAGGTGTCAGAAAATAAAATTTCCTTTTCTCTCTGTGGGCTCCTGTCTGAACTTCCTGTTTAGAACGGGGTCCCACTGCTGCCAATATATGTGGTTGCTCGGGAGCAGTGAGTTGGGAAACAGCCAGGATTATAAAAAGGAGGCCAAACTCCAGCTGGTTCCACATAAATAAACTCTTTATTCACAAGCAAAACCAAAGTACAGCATAGAGGCCGCTTACCTCAGTAGTCTCACATAATCAAATTTAAGCTTGCTTGCTTAGGTTGGCTTCCTGCCTTCTCTCTGGGGCCTCCCCAGTCTTCTGGGCCCTGCCTTCTTATCTAAGGCTGCAGGGACCTCCCTGGCCCAGAATCCCTTGCTGGGTTAAGGAGGACTTGGCCAGATAGCTGTAGCTGGTACTTTAAGGTGTTCTGAAAGAGTTTCTTGTACACTCCCTCAAAGGCAGATAAAAGCTCAATTCACTAAGAAGTAACATAACAAGCAACCTGAAAGAGACCCAACATCAGACGACGTTTCATTGCTCTCAACTGCATCATGGAAAAAGTGAATATAGTGTTACTTATCTCAGCAATGATGCAATGGCAGATCGTCCAGCCTCAAAAGATCAATCAGCGCTCATCAGCCCTAGTAGCCTAGGTAGAGAGTACAGGCAACAAATTTACTTTTCTTTCAACTTTCAGCACTCCAAATGACACCAGATCTGAACATAAGAACATAAGAAAATGCCATACCGGGTCAGACCAAGGGTCCATCAAGCCCAGCATCCTGTTTCCAACAGTGGCCAATCCAGGCCATAAGAACCTGGCAAGTACCCAAAAACTAAGTCTATTCCATGTAACCATTGCTAATGGCAGTGGCTATTCTCTAAGTGAACTTAATAGCAGGTAATGGACTTCTCCTCCAAGAACTTATCCAATCCTTTTTTAAACACAGCTATACTAACTGCACGAACCACATTCTCTGGCAACAAATTCCAGAGTTTAATTGTGCGTTGAGTAAAAAAGAACTTTCTCCGATTAGTTTTAAATGTGCCCCATGCTAACTTCATGGAGTGTCCCCTAGTCCTTCTACTATCCGAAAGAGTAAATAACCGATTCACATCTACCCGTTCTAGACCTCTCATGATTTTAAACACCTCTATCATATCCCCCCTCAGTCGTCTCTTCTCCAAGCTGAAAAGTCCTAACCTCTTTAGTCTTTCCTCATAGGGGAGTTGTTCCATTCCCCTTATCATTTTGGTAGCCCTTCTCTGTACCTTCTCCATCGCAATTATATCTTTTTGAGATGCGGCGACCAGAATTGTACACAGTATTCAAGGTGCGGTCTCACCATGGAGCGATACAGAGGCATTATGACATTTTCTGTTTTATTCATCATTCCTTTTCTAATAATTCCCAACATTCTGTTTGCTTTTTTGACTGCCGCAGCACACTGAACCGACGATTTCAATGTGTTATCCACTATGACACCTAGATCTCTTTCTTGGGTTGTAGCACCTAATATGGAACCCAACATCGTGTAATTATAGCATGGGTTATTTTTCCCTATATGCATCACCTTGCACTTATCCACATTAAATTTCAGGTGCATACACTAAATACACTAAATTTCAGGTGCATACACTAAATTTCACAGGTGCATACTGTGCTGTACGTACCTGTAATGGTGTATCTTTAACTGCCCCTCCAAGCCTTCAACACCCCCAACCCCCCTCACCCTGAGTTTAAAGTTCCCCCGTTACTCTGATATAAATAATAAACTGACCCACTTGCATATGTTTTCATATTAACTGCCAAACCTTACCATAAACTCCTCCCACATGAATAACTAATGCAGAATTTGCATATTAACACAGAAAAATACCTGTCCTAAAGTAATCCAGATAAAGTTATGTGCCTGACTATATCTGGGTTTATTCAGCAGCAGATTTATTCTGAAAAATGCTGCTGAATATCCGGATAATGTTACATGCATAACTTTAGCCAGATAACTTACCCGTTCACCAGCTCTCTGAGTATTGACTTTAAATTTTATATCTGTTCAATCCAAAAGAATAAATTACTTCAAACTTATTGAATTTTCTGCCAGGTCACCAAGTTTAAATCTTTTTGAACTTGTGTCTCTTTCTCCATTGGGAAAAATGTGGAAGATGGAGGCCACCACTGGCCCTGACATGGCACTCTCTTTTTATTTTTTTTATCATCATCTCTGGTTCCTTAACTAGATAATTAAGCATATTATGAAAATATTGCATTACAACTGTTTTTGTGTAGTTAGCTCATTAAAAACCTTCAGGGTTGATATACTAAAGAACATTAGCACTGATATGAGTGTTTAATGTGCGTTAATGGCTGTGCTATCCAACACAGGTTTGCAGGGCCTTAACACATGCTGTATTGGCATTAATCATAATAACACAGGCCTGTATTAAAGTAATGTCAATGCATTAATGAGATGCAAATAGACTCATTACACTCTAATATGGGATTTGATAATGTGCATTAAATCTTGCGAGGATTAATGTAGGCACATTCATGATCAGAAACTAACTACACCTCCAGAGGTATAGCTAACTTTTTTTTTGCATTTACACTGGCAAAACAGCAAACAAGTAACTACACCTGCACAAGTGGCAAGCATCCACATAAATATGTAAAATGGTTTCACTCATGATGTTTACTGTGGAGCTTTACTGGCTGATCACATAAAGAAAGCTCTTGTCCTAACTATTCCTGACTATTATTATGAGTTAGCAATTTTTTCCTTTCTTTTCTTCCTTTTTTATTTTAATCATTATGTATATTACTTTGGCAATACATTTAAAATTGTCATGCCAATAAAGTTATCTGAATATGAATCTTGTAGTCAAACGAAGACCCAGCCCATGGAGAAATGGAGCATGAGGAGGAGGAGAATGGCCTCTAGTTTGATGGTAGCATGAGGGCATTCAGGCAACTACATCAGTGGTTTATTTTGTACTAGCACCACACTGCTGGGCCTTGCAGGGACGGAAGGGGTAAAATGATATCGGTTGAGCTGAATCAATCAATATGGCTTTATATGAGGCCTCTGACAGGCAGGTCTCATACCATATCTGGCCTTATGAAACTATTGAACTCATTTCATTTTTTTCACCTTAGGTTCTTTTCAAATTGATATGGCTGTAGTCCATAAAACAAAAAAACCCCAAGAGACTCCTCAGTGGGATAGTAACTGTAGCGTTGTCAGAGGAGATGTGGACCTCTTGCCCGAGGGGGAGTTGACGCTACCTGAGGGAGCGAACTCCCACAGGTCCCCACTGTCGGGAGGCGAGGCTGAACTGAAGCAAGGGCCGGCTGGAGCTTCACCAATACCAGCCCCGTTTCCCGCAGGTTGAGCCCTTGGGTGCGTAGGGCTGGCTGGACTTAGGTGAGCCCTTGAGAAAATGAAGAAGTTGCTGATGTTCAGTCCGAGGTCAGAAGCCAGAGGATCTCCAATTGCCAGTCCGAGGTCAGAAGCCAGGGACTCACCAATCGCCAGTCTGAGGTCAGAAACCAAGAATCACCAATCACCAGTCCGAGGTCAGAAGCCAGAAGATCCGGCCAGGAGCTAAAGGATGGGTGGCAGGAAAAGGACCTGGAAAGGCAGGAACAGGACTCAGAAAGGCAGGAACAGGACTCGGAAAGGCAGGAAGCAGGAGCAAGAGCACAATGAAGCACAGACGAACTCACCGAAGCAAGCAGACTCATTGCCAAGTCAAAGGAGCAAGAGGAAGAGGCTTCTATAAATACTCCTTGACCCTTGACGTCATCCAGACAGCTTAAGATAATTTTGATGATGTGAGCCCTTTAAATGATTGCAGGAGGCGTGGCTGCGCGCCTAAGAGGGCGGTGACTTGAACTGGAAGCAGGAAGTGCTGGCGTGCGGCCCGACGTCGTGGAGAGGAGGCCGAGAAATCACTCTCCCACCACAGAGCATAGCAGGGGCTCGGCAGCCGAAGCTGTCGAAAAGGAGGAGGTCAGGAGCCTGCATCGGGGATGTCTCCCCGCAGCTGCAGAGGTGCCGGCAGCCTGGTGTTGCAGAGGAAGGTAGGAGGGGCCAGCTGCGGGCGGATGTGACTGGGAACCCCAACAGTAACACTAATAAAAATAATTTAAAAGCAACTAAAAAAACTCACATAATTATCATATATTCAAATAATGTATTAAATACTCAAGGAAAGGGAAAACCTCAGAAATTTTAGACACTTGACACAAATCTTAAATCAAGTTTAGTTCATTTCAGTTGTTAGCCACTATGGGTTATGTAAAACTGTTTTCTGCATGGTCACGTGGATAGCTGGGTGGTTTAGGCTTCAGGGGATTCCTTTTTCTAGAGTGGTTCAATAATAGCTTACACTCTTCCTCGAAGTTTCACCGTAAAAAAAAAAATGTAGACACTTCTGTATTGATAAATTTGAATTTATTGCACTGGCAGTCAAGAAATCATGGTCTCATTCACTAAAATCAATCCCTGATTATGGCACAAATTAGTTTTGGAAAACACAAATAGATTAAATGTAACACTGGTACCAGATTTTAAACATGTTTCAAACCATTATGTTCTTTTTCATCTATAACAAATTACTTTAGAATTTGACTTTCTGAACAAGTTAACTTCAGATAAGTAAAGGGACATTCCATTTTAAGTGGACCAATATAGAAAATCATCCACACTTGACCTCCCTCAAATTGAATACAATTTGGTGTGGATGTTCGCTAAGGCCTCCTACCTATTGTTATCTTCGTTCACTTGAATTGTTACTCCAGTTATACCCCTTGTTAAATGTAAACCGATCCGATATGGTTATTTACTATGAAGGTCGGAATATAAAACTGTTAAATAAATAAATAAATAAATAAATAAATAAAATTATGCACATTTTTTCAGCTGGATCTCTATTGGTTCAAGAATTTTGGACCTTTTCATCGCTTTTCTTTAATGATGTCGATTTTACAATGAACACCACCCCCAAACCCCAACCCACCTCCTGAAAACTCATTCCAAATCAAAGTGCCCCCTTACAATGGTCCATATATTGAGTGTCAGGCTGAGCCTTATAAAGTCTCTCTCTCTCTCTCTCTGCAAAGGCTGCAGACATATATGTGTGAAGAGTATTTTTTTTAATCTGCATTTTAATATACACAAGTAAATGTTGTTGAGAAATAACAGTGCAATTCTGAAATTACAAAAAGTAAATACACTGATATTCAGTATATAATAAAGCAATGAAAAAAAATAAAAGAAAAACAGTGATACTCTGAATTAAGAGCATAGTACAAGGAAAAAATTACAAATAGAATAATGGTAGCTGAGTGAGATTCTCAACATTTCCTTAATGCCAAGCCTACAAGGGATTAATTAGGAGTGCATATCCAGAAAAACTTAGTTGAGGCAGGTCAAAGGAAATGTAATTCTCATTATGATACCTAACACAACATTTACATGGGTATCTAAGGAGAAAAGAATGCCCCTTTTTGTAAAACTTTTCATCAATTATAAGGTCTAAAATTCTTTAATGATTTCAATTTTACAAGGAATACCTCTGAATGTTTCTGTAACACCACCCCACCTCCCAAAAACTCACCCTGAATCAAAGTGCCCCCTTTACAATGGTCCATATACTGAGTGTCAGGCTGAGTCTTATAAAGAGTCTCTGTCTCTCTCTGTCTCTCCCATGTTCACCAGACTCCTACACCTACTGAGGAGCTGTAGCAAAGTTACATGTATAACCTACATGCACTGGCTGAGGAAAATCAGGGGTTATGCATGTCAGTGTTGGTCTCTCCTCTGGAACACCCAGGCCCTACCCCTTTTCTGCCTACTTTTTCTGGACACGCATACATTAACACAAGTACTCGGGACCAGTCGTTCAGGCACGCCCTCAACATCTCACACAATTACCAACAAATTAAACTCAACAACTGATTGGAATAACAAATAAGGCCGCAGTTTATTAAAACCTAACCCGAGCCACACTTAACATTGGTCCAAAATTAAACTCCCACACCTCCACCTCCTCTGCCGCATGCCAATCTTCACCTACCATCGCGGCCCAATGGTAAGCATCTTGGAGCCCCCCCTCCTTTCACTTACCCCGCCACGTCATCGGCGAGGGTAAGTTTGCGGCCTGAGCATCGGCCCCTTCTTGCTCTTTAGGCCTTCTCGTGCAGCAGCCCCAAACTGCACGAGCATTGCGCCCCCCTCCAACGTTCCCTTCCCAATTACAAATAATACACAATCCCATAGGGCTCGGGTTACCGCCTACTGCGACAGTCCAGCAACAAAGCAAAAGAGCGCAGAACGACTGAAGGGCGGGAGGGAGGGAAGCAAAATTCGCTTCCACCTTTCTCGCTGCCGAATGCCCCACTAACCGCTGCCAGCTAGCCCTATTCCTTTCCTAACCCCCTCCGTCCAATGGCAGCGCGGCTTTTCAAATCGCCAGCTGCCATTGGTCCCTCGTTCCCTTCTCTCCTGCTCACCCCCCCCGCTTCTGGCTGCCTTGCCTCCCACCCGACCCTGTGTTACTTTCGGCGACCTCGGGACACGCCCGGGTCGCCTCCTTTAACACAAGTACTCGGGACCAGTCGTTCAGGCAAGCCCTCAACATCTCACACAATTACCAACAAATTAAACTCAACAACTGATTGGAATAACAAATAAGGCCGCAGTTTATTAAAACCTAACCCGAGCCACACTTAACATTGGTCCAAAATTAAACTCCCACACCTCCACCTCCTCTGCCGCATGCCAATCTTCACCTACCATCGCGGCCCAATGGTAAGCATCTTGGAGCCCCCCCTCCTTTCACTTACCCCGCCACGTCATCGGCGAGGGTAAGTTTGCGGCCTGAGCATCGGCCCCTTCTTGCTCTTTAGGCCTTCTCGTGCAGCAGCCCCAAACTGCACGAGCATTGCGCCCCCCTCCAACGTTCCCTTCCCAATTACAAATAATACACAATCCCATAGGGCTCGGGTTACCGCCACCAACAAGGCAAATTAAATGCCCTTGTTCCCCCACTGCGGCTAAACTTGGAGCTGCAAATGAAGGGCTTCTTCCAAGGCATTGTTGAAGAGGTCCAGGCCAACGTCAGAAAGGTGAACCCCATCGCCTAGGAAATACCCCTCCAAGACTTCCCACGACCAATCATGGCGGCTCCAAAACCCGCCTTCCCGCACCAACCATTTGCCGATTTGGCGGTTCAGTTTTTTGACACCAGAGCGCCACATGGGCTCATCCCGGTGGCGTAAGCGAATGATGATGTCAGACCACCCCAACTTCGTGTTGGGCAAGCGGTTCAGGAGAAACGCCAGGTCTTTACGGATAATTTTAATAAACTCACGACAAGTGAGGTGGCCAATGTCATTCCCCGCCCAAATGATAACCAGGAATCTTGGAAACCAAATACCTCTACATTGCCTTGCAGGAAGTCACATAAGCCATCCCATTTCATGCCCCCTTTTCCCAGCCAGCGCACCACGCCCTCCTGCAGTGCAGCCACGTTCAGATTCTCCCCGTAGGGTCGCTTCCGGGCGCGACGGTGAGCCCGAGGTATAAAAGAGTGGCCCACGATCCAAGCACAGTCTCTGCGTGACACCGCGGTCTCGAGCCCGAGCGGGTCTGAAAGAGAAAGACAAGTATTAGCGCTCCGGGCCGCCGACTCCTGCCCCCAGCCTCCCGCCCACCGCCTCCCCCCCTCTGCCCCTCCGGACGTAGCCCCGGAACACATTCGATTTCCACCTACCCAAAGCTTGAATTCGGGCCGGCGCCCACCCCGTTTCCGCCGCCACCGTGGCAGCACCGATACGAAAAGAATGTGATGTATAACGTCCCGCGTCCCACCCTAAAAAGGTCACCACTTTCCGAAGTACAGCTGCGAACTGAAACCGCGTGAGCGGCGACCCATCCGTGTGTACTAAAAATTGCCGCCCGATCGCAGGCCGCAAGGCCACGTACCGTAGCGCTGTTCTAAGCGGACAGACGAGGTCATGGGAGGCTCGCGGTAACGAAACCCACGCTCCGGTGCCCCGCTGATCCGTCTTGGAGCTCCGAAGACGAAGCGTGACGCTCTGCTCGTACAAACAGACGTCATCCACTAAAAGACCCGCCGTACCCCCGTCCCGGTTGGACGGGGCAACGAGCTCTCCAAGCCGAAACGCCCCAAAGAAAGCCAACGCGAAAGCCGACCGGAACAGAACGAACTCAAACTCCGAATGACAGATCCCGGGCAAAGCCGCAGCAATTTGAAGCAGCTCGGGAAAACGGATGGGCCAACGCCGGTCCCTCCGGCGCCCCGCCCCCCTACCCCAACCGGCCAATAGCTTCCGCACCAAAAAACTACGCAACGGGCTACCGAACCCCGCCAGCTTGTGGAAAAAGGCAAATCCTGCCAGCTGGCTCCGGACCGAGGCTACAGAAAACCCCGCCCTTTAGCCCACAGGATGAAACGAACGATCTCAGCCGCACGCACTTCCCCCCCTGTCCACCCGGAAGAAAACAAAAAACGGGTCACATATCGGTTGCCGGAGAGGTAGGCCTTCCGCGTAGCTGGTGCCACAGAGCGCTGGATGAGGTCCGACGTCATGGAGTGCCAAGGTTCCAAAGGCAGGCCGGCACCCGGTCCCCAGTGCTGCAAGCGTGTGGAGCCGCTGCTCAAAAGACGTCCCACTTAAAACGAGAGAGAGCGTCAGCAATGATATTCAGGGTGCCAGGAACGTGGCGCGCTTTCACTGTAACATTCCAGCGGAGGCATAACATCACTAGTTCCCGCACTAAGGCCGAAACCCGCGGGCACTTAGCCGCCAGCTTATTGACCACGTGAACGACTCCTAAATTGTCGCACCACCCCACCACGCGTTTGTTAGCTAAGTCCTCACCCCACAGCGTCAGTGCTACCAGGATTGGGAAGAGTTCCAAAAAGGTAACATTCTTGACCGTGCCGGCAGCCACTCAACCCTCCGGCCAACGTTCTGTGCACCATTTACCCCGGAAATACAGACCCAAACCGGACGCCCCCGCCGCGTCCGAAAACAGGGACAGGTCCTCATTAGACACCTCCGGAGCTTGCATAATGCAAACCCCATTGAAGGATGCAAGGAATTCATCCCAAATAGTCAACTCATCCCGTACCGCCTTGGTAACGCGTATAAAATGATGACCAGCCCGGACCCCCGCCGTCCAAGCAGAGAGGCGGCGAATAAACGCACGACCGATAGGTATGACCCTGCAGGCAAAATTAAGAGAGCCGATTAAGGCTTGTAGCTGCTTTAACGTGACCTTAGTCGCCCCTTTAACCACCGCAATCAACCCCTGAAGCTGTACTAGTTTTTCAACCGGTAACCGGCAGGCCATGGCCATGGAATCCAACTCAATACCGAGGAATGTCAACCTGGTTACCGGACCTTCCGTTTTGTCATGTGCTATTGGAACACCCAAACGCTCGGCTGTACAAAGGAAACCATCCAATTGGCGACGACACGTGTTGTCATTCCCCGGGCCAACAAAAAGAAAGTCATCTAAATAATGGACCGAAGCCGCGCACTGATTATGCGTATTCGTAGCCCAATGAACAAACGTGCTGAAGGCCTCAAAAAAGGCACAGGAAACTGCACAACCCATGGGCAGGCATCGATCCACAAAGTAGTGACCATCAAAGTAAAAGCCGAGCAGCGGAAAACTGCGCGGGTGAATGGGGAGCAAGCGAAAAGTGGATTCAATGTCCGCCTTTGCCAAAAGAGCCCCCGGACCCGCCTCACGAATCAAGGCGACCGCATCATCAAATGAGGCATAGGTGACGGCGCAGGCCTCCGGAGGGATAAAATCATTCACGGAAGAACCGTCCGGGGCCGACAGGTTAAGAATGAGACGAAATTTACCCGGGGCCTTCTTGGGTATAACTGCCAGTGGCGACAGATGCATCATCTCGAAAGGCTGACGCAAAAATGGGCCAGCTATTCGTCCCAAGGCGAGTTCATCCGCCAACTTGGCACGCACCACAGAAGCCAACTGGGAAGCCGAACGGGAATTCCTCGCCCTCCCCCCAGAACCCGGACCAACATAAGGAATGAGAAATCCGTAACGAAAACCATCTGATAGAAGCCGAGCCGCCTTTCGATCCGGGTATTGATGTAAGGAGGTAAACAGCTCCGCCAGAATAATGGGAGACTCGGCTTTACTAAGAACGGACCAATCACTTGGCACCTTTAGCCGCCCCAGCACTCTGGCCCTGGGTGCATCGCAGGGCGGAATGCGATCCACCACATGTGGCGCACGCATGCCGAAATTTACATTCTGGGAAGAGGCATGTAAGCTTATTGAACCTCCAGCAGACGTCGGTTCCCCCTCCCGGACTTTTAACGCCGGGATCGCCTTTACGGCCGGCGCCGGTCCGAAAGGACTGCACTGCAGCGGTACCAGCGGGATCGGTAAGCGCCGGAGCACCAACACCTCCCGCTCGGAGGCCACTCCGGTTGGCCTGCACCCCTTTGTTAGTCATTTGCGTGAGCCATAAGTGAATGTCCTGGGACCCCCAAGACATGAACCGATTCCCCGCCATTTTGTCGCGAAACTTCTCATCATAGTTGAGCCATGCCCAACCATCATAGTCCTTGAAGGCACCAAGTATACTATCCGCATAAGATAGTAGGGAGCCATACTGGGAAGCGTCAAAATGACTAACCACGCTGGCTAGCCGCAAGAAACCACGCACCCAGTTGACAATGTTTTAGGCAATCCGGGGTCCGGTGCCGCGCCGTCTAGTACGTTTCTTGTTTTTCTTGGATCCTTTCTTCCCCCCCCAGCGGCCCTCGAGCAATTTAAAAATATTAACAAATTTCCGCTTTCGGATGCGTTTAACTAGCCGCCGAGGCACTTCCTCCCATAATTCGGTCAAGGATGCTAAGGCCGGGTGGCCAACATCGCATTGCGGACCCTCAGGGACGGGTAACCTCGGGCGCGCCGTACTCCCGCTGGAGCTGGAGGCCGAGGATGAAGATGAGGAACGCGAGGTATGCCGAGGCCTCTTGCCCCGAGCCCCGCCTCCTGAAACCCCAAATATTTTAACAGACTTACCGGCAGGCACCGCGTCCCGGGCAGCATCGCCACGCCACTCTCCAGGGGAAGCTCCGCTCGGACCTGTCCATGGATCTCCGCCGAGGGCGCCTCCCTCGGGTACCAGGGAAGCCGCCGCCGCGGGGGTGCGCCAGGCCTCAAGATGGGACGGACCCGGGCGCTCCTCATCCGGGGGGGCTGGAATCCCGCAGTCCGCTCGTCGTGTACTAGCCCGCAGGAGATCAGATTCACTCACCGCCGCGTCGAGGGGAAAAAGTAGGCCGCTCGAGGGGGGGGGGGGGCGGGACTGGCGTGCCATGTTCCGAGAGCCCAGCTGTCAGGTTGGGGGGCCCCAGCAACCGGGACGAACCCGTAACCGGCCCTGGCCATCCGCTCAAGGAATGAGGACACAGCATCAGCCTTTTGCGCTGTACTAAAAGCAGCAGGCAGCAAGGGGGCACATGGGGCCGCTCGCGGGCAGGGGTACCCGGGAAGGGAAGGCTGAACGTGGTCTAGGCCCTCGCGGCACCGGCTGGGCCTGGCCCTGGCAGACCCCGAACAACCTCGCTTTCTGCCGATGGGAACGCTGACATTTGGCGCCGCACGGCGCCGCGAGGATCTCGAGGGGGGGCTAGTGAGGAGCCCGCCACTGGACGCAGGGAGGTGGGTTGGTCTGCGACCACGCGAAACGGCAGGGCCCTGGGGACTGGGAGGCCGCGGCTCGCGGGAGGTGGCAGGAGCTCGTGAGTCAAAGGGGCGCACCGGATCATCCGATGCCGGGGGGGCATGAACCGGAGCATCGAGGACTGGCGGGAAAGGAGCGGGCTCGGCGCCCCGGCCGATCGCGTCGTGCAGGGGGCGGCCCAAGAAGGTGAAAGTGTGCACAGTCCCGGCCGGGCCAGAAGGAGGGGGCAGCGGAGAGCACAACGGAGCGCGAGGAAGAGAGCCAGGGCAAGGCTCAGCCTCAGCTTCCGGCCCACTTTCGCCCGAGTCAGACAGGTAGGGAATGAGGGAGACGATGGGGGGGGCCGGGACCGGGAGGGAGGGACACGAAGGACCCGGATCCGCCGCCGTACTCACACTTGTGGGGCCAGCAATCCCTCTGGCTGCCGCGCCGCGGGCCGAACGCGACCTCGCAGGCGGGTTGGATCGCGGTCCCGCCGGAGGCCTGCTCGGCAACTTAGATTTAGCGCGCCGCATCCCGGAGAGGACCAAGCCTCAAGCAGCTATGGTACCTCTGAGCCCTACCAGAGGATTCTGCACTAGCAAGCAAAGGGAAGCAAAATTCGCTTCCACCTTTCTCGCTGCCGAATGCCCCACTAACCGCTGCCAGCTAGCCCTATTCCTTTCCTAACCCCCTCCGTCCAATGGCAGCGCGGCTTTTCAAATCGCCAGCTGCCATTGGTCCCTCGTTCCCTTCTCTCCTCTCCCTGCCCCCCCCCCCCGCTTCTGGCTGCCTTGCCTCCCACCCGACCCTGTGTTACTTCGGCGACCTCGGGACACGCCCGGGTCGCCTCCTTGAATGTACGCACGTCCTTCCTATTTAAAATTTGCATAGCTTCCGCAAAGCCCACTTATGCATGTAGGTGGCTGTTTTTGCATGCACAAAGCTTTTAAGATGTACCTCTATGTGTATATATCAGACGCACTTCAAATCAAATTAGATATAAAACTTCACATACTCCTTCAAACACTTTCTCCCTTCAACTGGCACAGCTCAGACATTTACATCTGGCTTCAACAATATTCCATATGTTTTCAGGGAGATTATATATGGTGGAATAAGACAGTTAAAACATGACAAATTCAATTAAGAATTATCTTCAGCAATTATTTTAAAGAATAAGCAGCAACATAAGAACATAAGAACTGGGTCAGACCAAGGGTCCATCAAGCCCAGTATCCTGTTTCCAACAGTGGCCAATCCAAGTCACATGAACCTGGCAAGAACCCAAACATTAGATAGATCACAAGCTACTATTGCTTATTAATTACCGTCATAGCAGTTTATGGATTTAACCTCTGGGAACTTATCCAAACCTTTTTTAAAACCAGTAACACTAACTGCTGAAACCACATCCACATCCCCATCAAGCTAGGGTGAGATAACATAGTACAAAATTTCATCTTTGAGAGACTTTCCTCACTCCAAATGATGTGAAATCTTCACCAAGGTGTACCGTGCTGTTCGTATGCCTCACTATGCATGAAAAACTGGCCCCTAAAGCCTAAACCACCACCACCACCACCACCAACACCTCACCTCAAGCTATTAGCTGCCCCTCCTATAGGCATATAAATAGTTGCATACTATGAAGCCCTCCCCAGAGGCGCTCTCTCTCTCTCTCTCTCTCTCTCTCTCTCTCTCACTCACACACTCTCATGGCCAAAATGCAATTTGAAACATTTATCATAAACTGAATTACAGCCGTTTCAGTCATATTGCACAGCTTAACGCCAGGAAAAACAGTGTAGTTGTTTCCGGCATTAAAACCATGCAATAGCATGTGTTATGCTCTCACACATATGATATTGCCCCTCATTTTCATAAATCTTGCCCAAACTCCTCCCCTTCCCAAAATTTGCATTCACACTGTGCAATACTGCTATTATCGCATGTATTGTGATACCATAATGCATTTTGATGAATGACCCTATTAGATGGAATATCATTACTTCAATGATGTCATCAAAAAAGTAAAGCACCTTTCCCACCTGGGTAGCTCTTATAACATCAAAGATCCCACAAAAAAACTTTTGGTTCAGGTGATTAGTGAAAAAAATGTTTATTCAAATTTCCCTACAAATATATAAATATATTTAAACAAAATTGTACTTTGGCTAAAATTTGTACTATTATTCTAAACCTCATCACAGGTGACCAGTGTTCTATTGCTGGGGTGATTCCTAGGAAACAGCTTCCCTGGATATCCATTGGTATGCTCTGTCAGTTGTTGGATCTCATTTTTACTGGACCCAGCCTTAAAATTTGAAATAAAATATGACCAAAATCAATCAATAAAATATATTTTCTGTCCCAAAATAATCAAAATCCATTCATTCTCACTCATACACACTTCAGAGTTACCTCTCTATACTGTGGTACCGTAGGCACTTGATGTTTGAATTACTTTTCTATTAATATGTTGTTAGTCTAGCTACGATTGTTATTTAATTCTGTTGATTTTTTTACATCATATTTTAATTTTAATTTCATGTTTTATTATGTATGTTTTATATTGTAAACCATTTTGATTAAACTATGTTTGTAAAAGCGGTATATAAACACTTTAAAATAAATAAATAAATGTCCCTGTACTTTCCTGTGTCAACATTTTGTTTTTTGATAGCAATATAATTTTCCTCAAAACTACTTTTAAGAACTTCTTTATCCTTTCCTGTAGTTTCAGTGGTGAATTCCTCACTGTACTGTGGCATTCTATCTCATTCTAAGGAAGTAAAATGGTTCTGAATATAATGAGATATCTAACTACTTTATCAAATAACCTTTTACTTCAAAAATGGTCTAAGGTTTTTTTTAAGTACCTGCACCTGACCAACACCATCAAAAGAATTGTTTCAATTAGTTTAATGTGGACTTTAGGGTTCTGTGGCTTCCAGAATATTAAGTTGGTCACCGGGCTGTGAAAATTATGTGGCAGCCTCTCCTCCTGTCTGCCATCAAAGACGCTGGGTTTTAAAACCTTAAATTTACCTATTACTATTTTTTATACTTAAAATAGTGCCTATAGGCATTGCTTTAGACACCCACGGACATCATCGATGACTTCATTGCGAGTCCTCAGCAGCAGCATCGCATCGCACCAGGGCTTGCCTAAGGCCAAAGTGCCGTGATTCTGCCCTCATCATCACAGCAGCAGCATCCCCAGTGCTGCCGCTGGGCACTGCCAGCAAATGCAGCGTGACACAGGTATTTATTTATTTTTTAAAAACCTCGGCCTTAATAGTTACCTCAGGAACACCCCCCGCCCCGATCAAGTGGCGTCACTTCTCGGTGTCACCAGGAGCTCCCCAGACTCCCGCAGTATTCAGATGGCCCCTTACAAATTAGGGCCATCGTCGGGGAAACCAGAAGCAGCAGTGATCAGCTGATTTAGCTGACCACTCCTGCTTCCCCAACAACAAGTTGTCTCCCTGCTTGACTGCTGCACTGGCGCTGCTTTTAAATGCATGCAGCCAATGCCGCTGAAACAGGCAAGTCCCAGCTCTTTCACTCTCTCTCTCCCCAGAGTTTAAAAAAACAAAAAAACATTGCAGCCATGTTCCTGGGACCTCCCTAACATTCCAAACCCCTTGGTCTTCCTGACAATATAAAAAACAAAATCAGGCCATCTTAACCAGACCTCCATGCCCCATCCCAGGGACAGCAGCCTCAGCCACAGAAGTCAAGCAATTAAAAAAATGTATTTATTCTTCTTTTTCCTATCTGTCTACACAGTTATAGGTAAAAATACCTTTCCAATAAACTTTTTATATTTCTTTAGAAAAACATATTTAATATCTATGGCTTTCCAAATAAAATGCTTTCTCAGATAATACTTTCTTATAAAACTACCCTTGCTTATATAAAGGCAATTCTAGAATCCAATCTGGCAGGCATAAAGTTTTTATAAGCCTCAAAAATTTGACAGTACTAACCTAAAATAAGGAGCAGTTTCTAAAGTGTACATCTTCCAAAATAATCCAATGCAAAGTCCAAATCAGATATAGGAAACAGCAGATTTAGAACTTGAAAACTTTCTCCTTTTCTTGAAAATGAAAACACTGAATTGGTCCACAATTTGCATTCGCTGCTTCATGGTCAATAAATTAAGGGCCGGATTTTTAAACATACGCGCACGGGGTACATTTGTGTGTGCTACCCAGTGCGCACAAATGTACACCCGATTTTATAACATGCGCTCGCAGCCGCGCGCATGTTATAAAATCTGGAGTCGGCGCGCACAAGGGGGTGCACACTAGTGCATCTTGCGTGCACCGAGCCTTAGGGGCAATGGCTTTCCCCATTCCCTCCGAGGCCGCTCTGAAATCGAAGGGAACTTTCCTTCGGCCCCCCCCCCCTCCACCTTCCCCTCGCCTCCCCTATCTAACCCGCCCCCCAGCCCTTCCTAAATCCCCCCCACCTTTATTTTGTAAGTTAAGCCTGCCGGCGCGCGATCCCCCAGCACGGCTGCTGTGCTGGAGGCCTCAGTCCCGCCCCTGCCCCGCCCCTTTCACAAAGCCCCGGGATATACGCACATCATGGGGCTTTGCGCGCGTCGCCGGGCCTATGCAAAATAGGCTCGGCGCATGTGAAACCCTTTTAAAATCTGCCCCTAAGTATATTACATACTTTCACATATCAAAAATACTTATAATGGTGAAATATAGCCTGATGAAAAAGAGCAAACTAAACGGTGACTGACTCATTCATAAGATGGATTCATGGAGAAAAATTTTTTTAATTGCAATGTCTGTATAAAGTGTTCCAAATTCATGTGAAACTGAAATGTATCATGCATAGTAAATGGTACAAAAGACAGGTCTTTAGACAAGATTGAGATCTCTGTCAGAGATAACATATGATGTGATAAGTTGAAAAGTAAACCATCTTCCATCTCTGAGAAGAAGTTGATCATTGTGTCCACTCCTGCAGAGGAATCCGATCTGATTGAGAGACCCATTTGTTCCTAGCATGTAGCAGTCGCTGTTCTCTTGCTAAAAAATGGGTAGTTATAGATTCTTCCTTTGCAGTCAAACCTTCTGAAAAAGAGTCAAAAGTCTCATGCTTGACTTTCTTGGCTTGAGTAGATCAGGGATAGATGGAGCTCCAAGGAATAGTCCACCTACTCTAGATATTTCAGCTTAGTACTACAAGACATGAAAAGATGGGTTAAAAACTAAATTCCCTACCTAGAGGTAACAATCCTTAAAATGGATTTCTATACCATTGTTAGGCTACAAATTTGATAGGTCAAATAGATTGCGTGGATATAACACTTCTTCATGACAGGGTCTTCCGCAACTACATGCACTTTCATTCCCTAAATGTTCGAGTGGCTTGTTACATGTACATGAATATATTTAATGTTTATCTGGGAAATGTACCTGGACAACCCACAGCTGAATATTGACCTCTTAGTACAATGCACATTAACATGGCTATTAAAGCACAAGTTAAAAATCAGCAACTTTATACACTAACAGACATTAAAATCAGCAATTAATATGAATTGACTCCTTACCCAGATAAATACGCAAACCCTTTGAGATCTGATAAAGTTTTCTTGGATTGTCGTTATCGGCTTCTTTCCATTGACACTAAAATGATGATTTTAAAATGAGCAAATGTGCACCAATACACATGCGTATCGGCATATGAGCAAAGATACACTGAAACACTTGCATGCATATGTTGTAAAATACACCAACTGCATGTAAGTATGCTCCTAATTTTAAGAGGTTACTAGAGCACAACTAGACACAACTAGCATGTGTCTTCCATAGGACTTTGTTGGCTTTTACGCGCAAATGTCAGCGGATTTTAAAACATACTCGCGTGAGGCACATTCCTACTTTTCCAATTATTTATTTACTTATAATTTATTTTAAAAATTTCTTACCCATCCTTCCAAAGTTCAGGGCGGAGTACATTAAAAACATCCATAACAATATGAGAACAAAAATAAAACAGACAAATTAACAAGTGCCTCATTGGATCTTACATAGCTAGCCATATTGTATAGACATTTTAAAGTAATTTCACTGTATGCCTTCTGAAATAAAAGGGTCTTGAGGGCTTTCTTGGAAAATGTTTTGTTTGTAATGGACCTTATCTCCAAGGGAAGCAAGTTTCAAAACATAGGTCCAACAGTCGAGAAGGCAAGTTCTCTTGTTTCATCAAGGAAAGCCAGCTTCAGTGAAGGAACATCCAACAGTCCCTGATGTGAGGATCTCAGTGATCGACTAGGAATGCAAAATTTCAGAATAGTAGAAATCTATAGAGACATAATATTGTTTAATAGAGCGTGAATTGTAATAGCCAATTTATATTGAACATGATAGGTGATTGGTAACCACATGAGGGATTGTAGTACCAGAGTGATATGATTATGTATGGGAGTATGAGGTAAAAGACGGGTGACAGAATTTTGTATTATTTGGAGGGGATGGATAGTATAGACAGGAAGACCAGTGAACACAGAATTACAGTAGTCTAGCCCAGAGAAAAGGAGAGTTCGGAGTGCCATTCAAAATTCAGGAGGATCTAATAAAGGCTGTAAGTGATGCAATAATCAAAGCTTAAAGAAGGAAGATTGAGTAAGTGTTTTAATGTGATTATGCACGGACAGAGAGGGATCAATGAAGACTCCAAGGTTGCATATCATTTTGGAGATCTCAATCTCTTGATTTCTGAATATTATTTTACCAGGAGCATTGGTGTGATAGGGAATCAGGAAAGCAAGATCATTTTGGTTTTGTTGATACAGTGGACCCTTGACTTACGAACTCAATTCGTTCCAGATGGCTGGTTGTAACTCAAGTTGGTTGTAAGTCAAGACTATTTTTTCCATAAGAAATAATGGAAATACCCATAATGTGTTCCGAACCTCCCAAAGCACCCCTTACCTAACATTTTCATAATAAGAGGGTTGTATAATATGCGTAATTACCAGAAACACCTATAATTTTCCTAGTGTACTCACCAAAAAGTTATAAAATGTGCCTAGCCTACCAGAAACAATTTCATACTGTACTCACCATTCAAGTTGACATCTTTGGCTTGCAGGAAGGGAGGAGGGGGAGGATTCCCCCCTCCCCATCCCCTCAGAGCACATCTCTGGTCCCCAAACACTCATTTTCCCCTCCCAGGATTCTCATTCCTCCCCTCCTGATACCTTGCTGTAGCCAGCTGAGTGCTACACTCCCTTTCTGCTGCTGCACAGAAGCTTCCTTGGTCACCAGAGATGCTGTTGCTTGCTGCAATGCCGTGCCGGGTCTGCCTATGTGCTCCTGTGAACATTTGCAGTTCTGGGTGCGCCTGAGATGAACAGGCCTCAGTGGCAGCAGCACCAGCCAATCACTGCAACAGCAGAGTAGCAGTCCCACCCACCAAGCCCAAAAAAACGCGATTGACAGGAAAAAACGCCCAATTAGAAGCAACCGCATGCACGAGCGGATACACATGGCTTTGGGCGGCATTCAGGTTGTAACTCAAGACTTTGGTTGTAACTCAAAACTAAAATTTTGGTTGTAACCCAAGTTGTTCGTATGTCAAGCTGGTTGTAACTCGAGGGTCCACTGTATTTAAAGCAAGTTTATTATGTTGCAACCAGATCTGAATGGAGGATAAACAGTGTGTAATAAATTGCTCTGTTAAAGACCATGAAGATCTTAAGGGGAAAAGAAATTGTATGTCATCTGCATTCAGTTTATAGTGCACCCCAAGGCCTGTGAGTAGTCAGCAAAGGGGAATCGGATGTTAAAAGAAGCAGCCAACAATGCTGAACCTTGGGGTACACAAGAGGAAAATGAAATCCAGGAGGAAACATTCAAATTGATAACAATGTGTTGAGTGATCATTTAAGTAAGAGGAAAACAATGAGAGAATCATGTCAGCAACACCCAAAGAAATGAAGTGGGAGAGAAGAATAGAGTATCAATAGTGTCAAACACCAAAGAGATATCCAAAAGAATCAGAAGAAAGGAAGTGCTACTATCAATATCAAACTCACACCGCACCATGTCAAAACTGGAGAGAAGAAGCATTTCAGTGTTGTGATGTTTATGGAATCAGAATTGAAAATGATCCAGGGCTGCATATGAGTCAAGAAAATTGGTAAGCAGCTGTGACATTGCATTGTCTAGAAAGAGATGAAATGGGACAGCAGTTTGATAAAAGTGTAGGATCAGCTGTAGGCTTTTTTAGTATTGGAAGGGACTGAAGTCGTTTTTAGTTCATCGATTAGTCCACCAGTTTGAATATCAAAGTCTTTTAGACCCTTCTGGTTCTTCATCCTACACCTAGCTGAACTGGAGCCCCATCCTATTCTATAAGCCCTAAAACTTGAGATCTACAAACTTGCTCCTCATCAGGAGCAGCAGTAAAGATATGAATATATCTAGCATGTGCACACCGTGGTTTTCGGTTTTAAAATACAGAATTACACCCAGAAACCTTGGCCCCAGCCCAGAAAGCTCATGCCTCGCCCCTTTTCTGATTCCTTATTCCTCATGCACACACGGGTACCTACACACTTAGAAGTAAAATTGAAGACCTGCGCGTGGGCGCACATGTGCAAGTGTTTGCCGGTGCACACACATGGACGCAGTAGTTTTATAACATATGCGCATATACACGTGTGTATTTTAAAATTGGCTATATGCGCCTACATGTGTGAACGATTTTATATCGATGTGTGCATCTGCGCGCATATGGTGACTCGAACGGGCAAGCGAGGCGAATTTTGGTAGCTACGTGTGCCGACGCAATTATCTGTTTCCCCAATTTGTTTCCAATTCGGCACAGTAAAGGAAAGGACTTCCTAAACCTCCCTAGCTAACTTGCCTCCCTTTTACCCTACTAGCCCTAAGCCTTAAAACCCCACTAACTAGCCTAGTTTTTTTTGTTACACGATTTACATGCCGTCCATAGCAGAAGTAAAATTACGTGTTAGGGGACCCCGGCGTGCGCTTATGCACATAAACACTTACATGTAGACTTCATGGTGCAGTTCTGACCTGCTCGAGTCCGTTCCTTCTGGTGAGAAAATTTGTTTGCAGGTACTCGCGCAGATTTTAAAATCCACGTGACGCATACCAGGCCAAGTCATGCGCATATCTCACGGCTTTGGCACGTGTAGGTTTTTAAAATCGACCAGTTATTTTGTAGCTTTTTAAAATCCACATTGCTTGTGCGTGGCCCATGTACACACGAATTTGGCCATTTTTGCACGAGCAACAGTTTTAAAATTAGCCTGTAAAGTTTTAAATGGTAAGAATTGGAGGTGCAGCTGTACAAATGTTTAAACTAGGTTTATGCATGCAGTACAATTGCTCAGCAAAATATGCAGGAAGCACAAGAGAGGCAAAGCCACCACTTAAACCAAGGGATCCACCTCATAGAATATTGATAAGGATCCCCAGCCATGCCAGTAATCCCTAGTAATAATTTAGGGGTGAGGCAGGTAGCGGGATCCCAGTGTATTGGGACTTGAAACCAGAACAGAGCAGGAAATGGATCTGAAGCTCGGAGCAGCAACTGGATCTATAGCTTGGAGTCAGGACTGGAACACGGTCTGGATCTGCAGCTGGGAGTAAGCACTGGAACAAAGTCTAGCTCTGCAGACTGAAGCAAGGACTGGAGTGAGAACTGGATCTGCAGACAGAAGCAAGGACTACAGCTGGAGCTTGAAACTTGGCAGACTGGAACTAGGCAAGGACTAGAAGCGAGAACTATAGCTTGGAGCTTGTTAGGCTGGAAACTCAGCAAGGAATGGAGCATGACAAGAACTGGAACTAGACAAGGACTGGAAATTGAAGTTTGATAAATTGGATACAAGGGAAGACAAACTGGAAATTAGACATGAACTGCAGCTGAAGTGTGTGTGTGTGGGGAGGGGGGGGGGGGCGCAAATTTAGAACAAGATAGCCTGAAGATAAGGCAAAGCAGACTGGAAATAAGGCAAGGCAACTGAAACAAGGCTGGTTAGGGAGGTTCTGGAGACTAAAATTAGGCTCCTAGATGGAAAATTGAAATCTAGAACCTCCAGGGTACATTCTCAGAAATGCTTCCTGTTCCAAGGGCAGGACCTCAGAACAGACTGAGCTCCAGAGTCTAAATGCATGGATGAGATGATGGTGCAGGGAAGAGGGTTTTAGGTTTGTTGGGAACTGGGAACCTTTTGGGGAAGGGAGAACCTAATCCAATGGGATGGGTTCCATCTTAACCAGTGTGGAATTAGGTTACTGGCGCTAACTTTTAAAAAGAAGATTGAGTAGCTTCTAAACTAGAACAAGGGGGAAAGCCAACTGTCACTCAGCGCATGTACACCCTGGAGGAAAGGGGAGATGTGATAGAGACATTCAAATATTTCAAAGGTTTCCATACACAGGAAGTGAGCCTCTCACAGAAAGGAGGCTCTAGAACGAGGGGGTCATGAGATGGAGGTTGAAATGGGATAGACTCAGGAAATATTTGTTTACAGAGAGGTGGTGGATGCATGAAACAGCCTCCCAGTGGAGTTGGTGGAAACAAAAACAGTATCTGAATTCAAGAAAGCATGGGATAAATACAGGGAATCTCTAAGGAAGTGATAGGAATTATGCAGTCCATATTCAGCCCATGTGCGACTAAGTAGCAGGGTCTATTCAGCAGCACATTTATTTGTTTTAATGGCTTTTGAATATGGACCTCTTTAATTCTATATTAATTGGCCAGATGGGCAGACTAGACGGGCCATATGATCTATTTCTGCCATCATATTTCTATGTTTCTATGTTTCAAAGGATACTGGAAAAACAAGTAATTTAAAATGTTCCAATAGAGAGGTGGCTGTAAAAACTGAAAAAGCCCAGATGTATTTAAATTCAAAGCATGCAGGTGAAAATGACTCCAAACTGCCTATATCATCTGATAATAAGCAGTTTGTGGGTACATGTAAAAATAGAAATACAAACAAATCTACTTGAAAATGTCTGTATACAAATGCCAGAATACTGAAAAATAAGACTGTATGGCGCTAAAGGAAGATATAGACATAATAGGCATCTGAGAGACCTGGTTGAAGAAGAATATCCAATGGAACACTGTGATTCTAGGATACAAATTATATCAATATGACAGGGCAGATAAAATTGGTGGAAGGGTGGCACTATATATTAAGGATGGCATAAAGTCAAGCAGGATAAAGGTTTTGTAGGAGACAGACTGTGCTCTGGAATATTATGGATAGAAATTGCAAGGGAAAAAGGGAAGAGTATAGTAGTGGGAATATATTAAGCTTTGGAATCTTTTGCTGGAGGTCATGGTCAAGTCAATCAGCATATTAGGCTTCAAAAGAGAATTGGACAAGTTCCTGAAGAAAAAGTCCATAAATAGTTATTAGGTAAACTTGGGAAAGCCAATACTTTTCCCTGGGTGAGCGATATAAGAAATAGATCAATTATGGGGGATTTGATGGGTACTTGTGACCCAGATTGGCTTCTGTTGGAAACAGAATGCTGGGCTTGATGGACCTTGATCTGACCCAGCATGGCATTTCTTATGTTCTTATCTACTAGAAACAAGGTAAGATTAACTACTAAAGAAGGCAAGAGCTTCACCGTAGCAGAGGAGCATTCACGTACACTAAGAGAGCTGGGGTACCCGTGAACAACCTTCTATTCTCAGCAACTCCTTTTAGCCTTTGGCAAATCCCCTTACCTCAGTGGCTAGATTGCTTTCATAATAATGAACCCACAACAAGGATGGAGCAGCTTGAACAGAACAATGTACTTGAAATCCACATGTAGGAAGAAAATATAATAATCCTGAAATGGTAAATTTAGTAGCCACAAGTTCCATAGCAGGAAGCTTTGTAAAAAGCAATTAATTTTTAACACTCTCTTCTGGTGGCTTGGCAAGCAAAGCATAGGTTCTCTGCCCAACCAGGTCCCCAGATCAAGACCTATAAAGGAAAGGCTGATCCTGACATTATCAGCCAGGAGACCTGGTCCTGGTATTACTGTCTACCAGTTCAATTAAACATTTTTCCAAGAGGAGAGGTCCCTATGAGGTTATATACAGGAAAGGACTAGTAGACTATGTCATCAAGCAGCCAGGAAGACAGAGGAAGAGACAAATTTACCATATGAATTCAGTGAAAAGAAGTGAGAGAAGTGTTATTAATTGTGCCAGACTCAACCCCAGAGAGAAGATCTGGTAAAGAGAGGAAACGGTCTAGAACAACAAAATAGGAGACAGTTACAACAATTGGCAGATATCTTCTCAGCCCAACTGAGATGAACTTGAATATAGAAACATAGAAACATAGAAACATAGAAATGACGGCAGAAGAAGACCAAATGGCCCATCCAGTCTGCCCAGCAAGCTTCCCTCATTTCTTCTCCCATACTTATCTGTTTCTCTTAGCTCTTGGTTCTAATTCCCTTCCACCCCCGCCATTAATGTAGAGAGCGGTGGAGGAGCTGCATCCAAGTGAAATATCTAGCTTGATTAGTTAGAGGTAGTAGGAGTAGTAACCGCCGCAATAAGCAAGCTACACCCATGCTTATTTGTTTTTACCCAGATTATGTTATACAGCCCTTATTGGTTGTTTATCTTCTCCCCTGCTGTTGAAGCAGAGAGCTATGCTGGATATGCATCGAAAGTGAAGTATCAGGCACATTTGGTTTGGGGTAGTAACCGCCGTGACAAGCCAGCTACTCCCCGCTTTGTGAGTGTGAATCCTTTTTTCTTCTCCCCTGCCGTTGAAGTTATGCTGGATATGCGTGAAGTATCAGTTTTTCTTTTCCCCTGCCGTTGAAGCAGAGAGCTATGCTGGAAATTCGTGATGTATCAGTCTTTCTCCGATGCCGTTGAAGTAGAGAGCCATGCTGGATATGCGTCGAGAGTGAAGTATCAGGTACATTTGGTTTGGGGTAGTAACCGCCGTAACAAGCCAGCTACTCCCCGCTTTGTGAGTGCGAACCCTTTTTTCTTCTCCCCTGCCGTTTAAGCAGAGAGCTCTGCTGGATGTGTGAAGTAACAGTTTTCTTTTCCCCTGCTGTTGAAGCAGAGAACTATGCTGGATATGCATTGAAAGTGAAGTATAAGAATGGAGTGATCAAGCTAGTTGAAAGGCATCAGGAATAGAGGAAGGTGGAGGTAGTAATCTGGATATTTGGTTTGGGGTAGTAACCGCCGTAACAAGCCAGCTACTCCCGTCATTGTGAGTGCAAATCCTTTTTTCCACATTTCCTCATGCTGTTGAATCTTAGAGTGATGTTGGAGTCACAGTAACCATGTGTATGTTTATTGACTAAGGGTATTGTCTCCAGGCAGTAGCCATCATTCTGGTGAGTCACCCACTCTTCATTGGCGGCCTCTTGACTTTATGGATCCACAGTATAATAACTCAAATGATCCAGATGGCTTTTGGTGAGAGAGTGCACCAATGACTATATGGTATCCTGGAAGCAAGAAGAAAGTCTATAGAAAGACAGGCATACTCCATGCTGGAAATGGGAATTACTGAAGAACTCACAAGAGACATTTAATGAATAATCCCTTAGTGTGGGTTCCAAAATCTAACGGCTCCATTTGTGTTTGCAATGATTAGCAGTGAGTGAATATGTTGTCCAGATTTGATACATATTCAATGATATGGATGGACAACCTTTAGAACTCTCAGAGCAAGGGTAATACAATTCCACAGTAGAGCTCATGAAAGGTTATTGGAAAATTCCTTAGCCACAACATCCAAAGAGAAGACCATCTTTTCTACCTCTGGTACTTTATCAATGCTTGGTCTTGCCTTTCAGCCTCCAAGGAATCATGGTCACATTCCATCATTTGATGTCGGGTACTGAGATCCCATCAAGAGTTCATGGGAATATATTTAAACCATGTGTGATTCAAGGCTCATCCCTGTCATCCACCCTCTTCAATATTTACCTCAACCCTCTCTGCCACCTCCTCTCCGACCTTAAACTCAAATTCTACCTCTATGCTGATGATGTTCAGATCATCATCCCCATTCACAACTCTATATCCGACGCCCTAGAGCACTGGGAAAAGTGCCCTTCTCACCAACCTCCAGCTTGCTCTGAACACGAACAAAACAGAACTCCTCCACATCTCCTCACATCCCCCTGACCTCCTGCCTAACGACCCCAAACTCAACCTCCTTACAGCGCTACCTTCCGTTAGGGACCTCGGAATCCTCCTTGATCCCAATCTCAGTATGAAACCTCACATCAATTCCATCCTCAAATCTGGCTTCTTCAAGCTCAATGTTCTAAAGAAACTCAGACCCCTGCTCTACACCCATGACCTCTGCACAGTGATTCAAGCTACCCTCACTTCCAAAATAGATTATTGTAACGCCCTCCTGTTAGGGTTCCCACTGTCTTCGATAAAACCCCTTCAACTCCTGCAAAATGCTACTGCAAGACTCATTACTAACACACGCAAGCACAACCATATTACCCCCATCCTTAAGGATCTACATTGGCTCCCCATCCTAACCCGTATACACTACAAAACCCTGACCATAATACACAAGTCCATCCACACCCACAACTCCAACTGGCTCGACCTCCCCTTCACTGCCCCCCTGTCCATCCGAGCTACCAGATCCACCAACAAAGGCACCCTACATGTCCAATCCTTGAAAATGGCTCACCTCTCTTCCACCCGCGACCGTGCCATCTCCATTGCCGGTCCGGCTCTCTGGAATTCCCTACCTATCCACATGCGCCTTGAACCTTGTACAATTAAATTTAAAAAGAAACTAAAAACTCTCCTGTTCAACCATGCCTACACAGAATAGCTCCTGCGCTTCCCCCCTCCCCCACTCAGGTGTCCGCGCTCTCCTTATTTTAAGGAGACATTCATTGTAAATTTGTAAATTATTTTCTCTTGTTATGACCTTCTTGTTTTCTCTATCCTCCTACTACCTTTTGGTTTACCCCCGCCCAGGTTCATTCTCCCTGTTGAAATGTATTTTCCAAACTTTCAGTTATTATGTGAACCAGTATGATGTCCCCACTAATACCGGTATATAAAAGTTCCTAAATAAATAAATAAATAGAAAGGACTGACCCTTGCACTTGAGAAAGCTTTCTGTGATGCAAGCCTTATGAGGGGCTGATTTAACAGCAAACCCAGCCAAAAATACTAGCCAAATGGGAAGCATAGTACTAGGCATACATTGTAGGAATAGAGAGGTCAGGCCCTTAATCTCTAAAGTCTTGGTGTCATGCCCAATGCCAAGTAAGTCAATATCTTCTTAAATATGGCCAATTACTATCAGAATTTCATTCCTTAATTCATCAAGAGAGCAGCAGATCTGAACATCAGAATGTACGATTTTTGAGGATCTTGAAACAGTCTGTATGTGGAGACTATATTTCATAGTATAGACTTTTTCTGGTCCAAATGGATGCCTCAGAGTTGGGGATAGGTGCAGTCTTAGTTCAGGAAGACAAAGAAAAGAACACTTAATCTAATTCAAAAGCTATTGCTCTGTAAAAATAATTATTTGGTGGTCAAAAATGAATGTCTTGTAGTCAAAGGGTCCTAGAAAGTGTGCATTATTACCTACAGGGCAGACCTTTTACAGTGGTATAATGGTCCCTCCAGGCACATTACCAGTTAGCCACGGGTGAACCTTCAGTTCACATAGAACAGTATAGGTTAGTGAATGGGGAGGTTACCATTGAAATGTAGGGATGTACAGGGGGAAAAATTGTTTTCATTTTCATTTCATTTTCGAGAGATTTTTTTTTCCCACAAATTTCAGTTTATGAAATTTTTGATTTGTTTCATTCAAAAGAAAAAACAAACAACAAAAAAAAACCAACCCAAAATGGCCAAAAAAGAAAACAAGGCCTCCTGAGGCCTTCCGCCCACTTCTTGGAAAAATGCCAGTGCCAGGATACCTCTCATGCCCCCACTTTCCGGGTCTGGAGGGGTCAGCTAGTGAGTTCTAGGCCCAGGCCCAGGCAACCGTATGTCACAGCAACCTTCGGCCTATGCAAGATCAACTCCTTGGCTGAACCCAGGCCCAATGTCTGGGCCTCGGCCTATTCTGGAGCCCAGACCTAGGCCCGACTCTGCAACCCAGCCCAGAGACTGAGTCCTGAGGCTGGAGCCTTTGCATGGGCCAGCACCCGGACCCTGGCCCATTGCTGTGTCCCAGCCCAGAGGCCGGGCCCTGACACTGGGGCCTAGGGCAGAGCCTGGACCCAGGCCCACTGCCATGACCTGGCCCAGAGGCCGGGTCCTGATGACAGGGCTTTGGCCCGGACCCAGGCTCGACACCACAACCCAGCCAGAGGCTGGGTCCCCATGCCTGGGCCTCAGCCGGAGCTCAGACATGGGCCTAGACTCAGGCTCGAAGCAGCAACCCAGTCCAAAGGCTAGGTCCCAACACAGGGACCTCCGCCCTGACCCAGGCCCACCGCTGCGACCCAGCCCGGAAGCCAGGTCCCGACACTGGGGCTTAGGCCTGGACCCAAGCCCGATGCTGGGGCCTGGCTTGGAGACTGGATCCCAAAGCTGGTACCTCGGCCCAGGCCAGGAGCCCAGGAGCCCAGGACTTGCAGCTGCTCCTTGTCGTCCTCTTCTTCTCGACACTGTCCACTGGCCGCAACCTCCAGGCCAGGCCCTGGCATCAGGACCCAGACACCGGGACATGTCATGGTGGGAGGCCTGGGGCATGGCTCCAGCCTAGGCCAAGGCCCAGGTGTCATGACCTGGCCTCCAGGTCAGGTCGCGGTGTCAGGCTTATGTCTGGGCCAAAGCCCCAGCATCGGGACCTGTACTCTGGGTCGGATTGCGGCATTGGGTCTGGATCCAGGCCGAGGCCCTGCCTTGCCATCAGATACCTGACAGATCAGGTCTCAGCTGAGGCCCCGGCTTCCGGCTGGGCTTAAGCCAAGGCCATGGCATTGTGCTCGAACCTAGGCTGCACCCCCTTCTTTGGGCCATGGGCAATGCCTTAGGCGAGGCCCTGTAGGCTTAGGCCTGATGCATTTTGTTTTTAAACAAATTCAATGAATAAGTTTTGTTTCATTTGGGGGGCCCCCAGATTCATTTTGGGCCCCCCCCCCCCCAAATGAAATGAATTTGCCTTATTCGTCGCATTTTTAAAATTCATTTGAAACAAATGCATATCCCTATTCAAATTCAGCCCCTCCTATTGAGGGAGCTGAAATGGCCATCCCTTTTAGGAGATTTTATAACCAGCTCTCTACTGAGAGCTCTGGGGGCAGTGTAGTTTGTTTAGGAAGTGTGTTGGAGCTTTCCCTGTGTTGTTTTTTTTTTTTTGGCCTTCTCTTGGGATTCAAACACACCCTTCTTGGAGTCTGTGAGACAGGTTGGGGATCTGCCCTGCTTATTCACGCTCTGGTAAGTAGGGATTTTATCCCGGAATATTTTGGGCTTTTGAAGGACATTAGTTTGTAGGAAGCCTGGTGAGACACCTGGACACTGCTTGGGGAGAGGGCATGGCGAATCCTCTCTTTGGGAGTCCCAAGTTAGGGAAGACCTGCCCTTTTGCACCTCAGTGAGGACAGCACCAGGATCTTCCGATATTTTACCTCAGTTTGGGAAAAAGAAGAAATTATTTTGAGAAGATCTGGGAGGAAGCGTTTGGCTGCCCCTCTTGTTCATCGGAAGGAAGAACCAGAGCTGCTTGTTCCAGAGTGGATCCCTCCCATTAGGCATTCATCTAAAGAAAAGAGAGTATAGAAGATCAACCCATTGAGAGCACTGAGCACACTCATACAGTCTTCACCCTGGGGAGAGAGAGATTTTGGGACTTTCTGTGCAGAGACTGTAATTTTACGTTTTTAGCAGTTGTGGAAGGGGTTTTTCCTGCCCAGCTAAAGAATATCCTGCCCACCTGGGAACTCTATTTAGCCAAGCACTGGAGGGTGCATTTTGCCCTGTTAACAGAGATACTTGCACAGATAGAGGGAAAGAACTGTAACAAAAGAGAAATTCCATGGTGCTGAGGAATGAATTTGTGCCATATTTTATCTGACTTTTGCTACAGTAAAGACTTTGATTTTGGAAACTACTAAAACCACTATAGTTACTTCAAAATGCATCCGCAAGACTCCTACTAGGGAAAAGGAAATTCGAACACATCACTCCCTCGCTGATTGCCCTGCACTGGCTTCCTGTACAATTCAGAATTCATAATAAAGTGCTATCCCTAATTTTCAGTATCATCGACAGTATTGATCCATGCTTATTAGGAATGACACTTCAAACCTACACACCAAAGTGAGACCTAAGATCACAAAACAAAGGACTTCTAATGGTTCTACTCGAAACACACACCTAATGCAAATAAGAGACCGAATATTTTCAATAGCAGGCCCCAAGCTGTGGAACTCACTTCCAGAGCCATTACATCAGATAACAGAAAGAAAGAGTTTAAAGTGTGAAATGAAAACATGGCTGTTTAGAAGGGCATATGATTTAACGTAAAATGCCAATATGCTGATAATTGCAATGACAGTACCAGACATAATGCTAGTCGAGCAAACAATATATAATGAAAGATATAAGATATATTGCTAGTAGAATTAGAGTTTGTATTTATTGTTGTGTTGACCTAGAAAACGTATCAATATGAACTAAATTATATAGTAGCAACTTTGATATCCTAGAATATTTATGACTATGAACTAGAATATGTACTTGCTGTGGTGTTGAATTAGGTGAATGTTGTCACAAAGTATATGATCGTAGACCATGAATATGAATGCTGATACTGTAAATCGTTGTGATCTTTTTTTTTTTTGGAACGATGGTATATAAAAAGCCCACATAAATAAATAAATAAATAAATAAATAAATAGATAAATAATCCAGTGGCTTCAGCATATTTATTGGGCACACATACAGCAAACACAGTGAGGAAAAGTACCCCTCTCCCAGGATCAAGGAAAATAATAATGAGTCACCCCTATCACTCTGGGCCTTGAAAGGGAAACCTTTCCCCCTATCCAACAAAGAATCCAAGCCTTGGAAGTAAGAGACAATGTTAGAGCTAGCCAGGAGCAGTTCCAGTCCTGGAGAAACTATCTTTTTTTTTTTTATGGCCCCCATGGGAGTGCAGTCCACACCCGAGAATGGGATTACATTGGCAACAGATCATACTCACTATCCCTCACATCATGCAGTGGTATTTGACCCTACAACCCTACAGCTTTAAAATCCAAATTGACTAGGGAATGAAAAACAAAATGGGAGTTTTCTATACCAGGGATGGGGAGCGTGTGGCTCCTGCCAAAAATGCTAATGCACTTAAAATCAGGATGAGATATGTGTTAGAGTCTACAGCCCCCATTACAGAAGGGACCTGAAGGAATGAGAAAGCAGCAGCTTCTGATCAGGGACAAAAAAAAGAAGAGTATAGATACTTTTGAACAAGAGAGAAAAGGAGCTCAGAAATGGAGCTTGGAGAGGGCCTCAACTCTATATCACACTCTATCCTGAGGCTTGCAAAAGAAAGGAGCCTAAGACCAAAGGGGAGAAGTGAAAAGAGAAGGCTGGAGCAGCAGAGAAAGAGAAGGAGAGCTGACGACAGGGGACAACAAACTGGTTTGCATTGATACCTCAAAGCCAAGAAGGTCAGCAGATTCCAGAGGCACCAGAGCGAGGTCTGTTGGATTCAAGTGAATTAAATGGCGCAGAAGCAGACCAAGACACCTGGGTATCACATACAGACATAATGAAAGTTGTAGGGGAATATAAACAACGAATGTTCCCCTCCCCCCAAAATTAAAGTTTCCCTTGTTACTTTCCTTGTTACCCATATTCACTACAAAAGTGACCTAGTATAATCCAAAGTAAGCTCTGTAGCCCCACCGCTCACTCACCACAGGTTCCATGCCCAAACCCATGCCTGAGATAACCCTCACTACAGCGAAGACTGGGACCTGATCCTGTGGCTCTTATGCTGCCACGAGACTCGGCCTTCCCCAAATATGGCCCCTGTCACCAAAGCCAGCACTGGCCCACAGCCTCTTCCCAGTCACCACTGTGGACCTCAGCCACTAAACACGGCCTTTACCACCAGGATCGGGACTAAAGGAAGAGTGAGGGGGCTGCAAACCTTGGAGTCAAGCCCAAGGGGCATCAGCAGCAGGGCTGTTTTTGCCTATGGGCATAACAGGAGGCCCACTATGTGAGCACAAAGGGCCCTGTCTCAATGACTCTATTGGCCAACGCCCCTAAATTTCAGGCAACAAAGAACAGTTTCTACTTCCTGCTCCAACCTCTCAACTCCCAGGAAGCATACAAGGAATAAGATTGTGGCGGTGACCCTGGAGTAGGCGGAGCTCAGTACAAAACAAAGATGAGCCCTCTCCTCCCAAATCTAACCCCTCCTTCCCTCTTGTTCCTCTCTCTCCCCTCCAGCCTGCAGGGAACAGGAAGGGAGGTATACTGGAAGGGATAACTGTACAAAAAAGAGGAATTCAGTTTTCGTCTGCATATTTCTATTTCTAATTTGTGATCCCTTATTCTGCATCTGGTGAGGGTCTATCTGTGTTCTATATGTGTGACAGAGGTGAAGTATTCTGCAGCATGTAGGTTCTGTGTAGGGATCTGTAGTATTCTAGTTTGTTCTGTTATTCCACTAGAAAATTTACTGGCATGTTAGGGCCTGGTGGAATAAGTGCTATATAATGCTTTTTCAAATAGGGTTGTTGCCGTTTGAATTCTGGGATTTAATGTTGTTTTGGTATGGTAGGTTTGCTCTAGATTCTGAGTGGCTTTTTGCAGGGGTTTTTTGTTACTTTACACAGTGCCTGGCAATCGAGGCATTTCACTGTTAATAAAGTGATAACATAATTTAAAATTTATTCCTATGGTAAGTAGTAAAGAAAAGCAATAGCGTTCAGTCCCGCCAACTATTCTAGAGATTACCTTCAAGTAATGTATTATAAATTTCTTTTAATTGATAAATGTATTTCTTTTTTTTTTTTTTTTTTGCAGTCTGTCTCCAAATACCAATATGACACATTCCTCAGATATTGTGACATGATTTCTAAAACATGTTTGTATTATGCATATGTACACAAAATAAAATTTAATATTTAAAAGTAGTGTGGACAGAAGGATCAATAAATTATTTTAAAAATGTACCTGCTGCAGGTAAAACAACTGTTTATTTGTTTATTGCCAGCCAGTTCTTAATTCTTTTGACTAGTACAATAAATTTGTGAAACCATTTACCTCAGGATCATTTATTACAGAGGTCTTCTCAGTCATTATCCTCACACAGGAGACCTCCAAACTTTATCCCTGCTTTCCCTCCTTACTCCTGGGAGACTCACTGGGCGGGTTATACACGACCACACTATTCCCGGCAGGAAAGGGAACTTTCAGGTGGACCTCCTCAAGGAAACCATCATGGGTCCCTACTTATCTTCACGCCACTGGCCTGGGACATCAAAGCAGTAGGGATTTCACCCTGAGACAGCTTATATATGATGTCCAGTTATGTGATTTTACAGAATTGTTCTTGGAAGGGTTGTAGTGGCCTAGTGGGGACATAATAACTGAGTTTAAATATCAAAATCTTAGGGGGCCTATAGATCTGAAAATTAATTGGAGGAGGGGCATGTATAAGGCTGAAGGACCAAGGGAAGTGGTTCCCAAATCTGTCCTGGGGGATGTTCAGTGAGTCAGGTTTCCAGGATATCTGCAATGAATAAGCTTGTGTGGGAGAAGGTAATGCTGCTTCAGGGCCTTCGGATGCATGATGACTCACAGGCTTCTTCCTGATTTTATTTCAAGTTTCTGAAGCTATTGCTACTGCAACATTTAAGTCAGAGAAGTGTAAAACCCTTGGGCACCAAACTATCTCGGGCAATGTGACCTGTGTAGCCAGATGGTAAGGCTATTGGGGTTTCTGCTTTTAAATATGGTATAAAGATAGTTTGCACATCCAGATTGTCTTCACCAGAAAATAAATCAAAATAGAAAAATGATTTCAGAGGCACTTTTATAATTAAATTAAAGGGTTTTATGTTGCTGGCAAATGGATAATTTTCTAGGTTCTTCACTTCTAGAAACAAGTGTAATTATTGAACAAACAAACCTTTCAATAATGACAATCAGTTCAATGAAAAATAATTTACTTCTGGTGCACAAAACAATTTTCCATATGTGACTCTCACTCCTAATTCTTAACACAGTTTGGAATAGAAACTGATTCCTGAACAAGGATTATTTCTTACCAAGATACTATCAGATAAGTATTTTCTCAGTTACTTCATAATGGGAACAAATGTTGAATTTCAACTTTAATTCAAGAAATCTGATTCCTTATGTTAACTTCAGGCAATTCTGTAATTCTCCAGGTAAGTATTAACAACTTTTATCTATAACCTGTTTTAACTCAATTACTTTGACCTCTTGAATGTTCAGGGGTGTTGCACTTGTGCAGTTTACCAAAATTGTGTCACAGTTCATTGGTGTGCACTTATCTTTGATTGCTGGGTAATAATTTTTGAGAATGCTGCTTATGATGCTGAGTAGAGAGAAGTGACTCAAGAATGATGTAAAGCTTTAGTGGCTTATGATCAAGGAATAGCTCACGCTGCTTGATGGCGCAGACTGGACCTGATCTACCACTCTTGACCACGAAGTCTCAGGATACAGTGGTTCATCTACTACGCTATCTCAAACCAAATCACTAATAAAGACTGACTGCCTCATATTTCCAATCTTCTCTAGTCCACACTGTTGCTAGCGTGTGCATCTAAATGACACTGGAGTTATTGCTAATAGAAATCAAAAAATAATTATTTCAACCCTGTCTAAGGATGCTGGCTTTGAGAGAACTCACAATGTAAATAAAATATTTAATTACTCACTCTCTCTCACATTCTACACTTATTTGCCAATAAAGACAGGAAAAAGTTGTAGGACTTCTATGTTTCAAGTTATTTCAAAGATTTTTTTTCTTCTAAGGAAACAACACAGAGGTACTTTTATTTACAGGTCCTGTGATTAAACACTGTAGCACCTTTATCTACAGGTGGAGTGTACACAATCTGAAGTCTGTGGGACTTAATGAAAATCTTTCTTTCTGAGGTAGTATGTACTTCAGTTAAATCAGTTCAGAATCAGACCATCGATCATCCACTTTTCTCTTATCCACTTATCTATCAAAGCTGGCAAAAAACATCATGCACCAGCTGTAGAAAGTTAGCCTTAATTTTAACTAATTCCTTACCTCAGAAAGGATTAGAATTGCAATACGTACCACTTTTGTTATGCTCAGGCTTGTGAACCCTTGGACCGACGGGAGGATGGTATACCTTAGGAAGTGGATCCATAGGTTCTCCCATTGGGTGGCGAGGCAGAACAGAAGAAGTGACCAGCTGACCCTCGGCACTGGAGACTGAGACGACTGTGGAGGCAGACGAAGAGTTGTGACGTCGAGGAGAGGAACTGTGTCTTTGCCACTGGAAGCCCCGGTGCCCCCAGGAGGAGTCCGTAGGGACCCGAGCCGCTGGGACTTAGGTGGACCTATGAGAGGTCAAGGAGTCGAGAGTTCGGAGCAAAGGCTAACTGGAGCTTCACCCCTGGAAGCCCACAGTCCCCCCGGGAGGAGCCTGTAGGGACCCGGGCCGCTGAGACTTAGGTGGGCCCTTGGAGACGGTGGTCCAGAAGAAGTCCAAGGTCAAGTGCCAGAGGGTTGTCGCTTACCAGTCCGAGGTCACATGCCAAGAGATTTCCGCTTGCCAGTCCGAAGTCACACACCAGGAATCACCGCTTGCCAGTCCGAAGTCACACACCAGGAATCACCAGCAGCCAATCCGAAGTCAGGAACCAGGAACACCAAGACAAGACAGGAACCAGGAACAAGGATCCAAAGCACAAGAAGACTCACCGAAGGAAGCAGGCTTAAACACGTTACAAGAGACGTTACCAAGTCAAGGAATGAGCAGAGGAAGCCTCCCTTTATACTTCCTCTACTCAGGCTCATTGAAAACAGCTGTAAGTAGTTAAAGGGGCCTGGCCCATTTAAATCTAGAGAGGAGGCGCGACTTCATGCCTAAAGATGGTAGCAGCTATCTTGGATTTCCTCTGCGGAGGAAAGACTGCCGGACACCACGAGGGAGGAGCAGGGATGGCTCCCCACCCAGTGGCCATCCCGGGGACCCGCACCGGGGCAATAGGCACAGGCTCAGGGGTTTCTTAGAAGCTGCCGTGGTGGGTCGCTGCTGCGGGCAAGGTAGGGGACTGCGGTCATGGCTGTCCATGGCTGCGGAACACAACAACTTTCACACACTGTCACAAACAGCTCTGCCTCAGTCTGAAACACAGCTCTCCTTGCAGCTTCTAGCACACAGCTCTCTCTGCAATTTCCACATGCTTTCTCTATAGCTTCTAACACAACCCTGCCTCAGGCTCCACAGGCTTTCCCTATAATCTCCAGCACAGCCCTGCCTACAGTTCCAACACAGCTTCTCTGAAATCTTTTCAAGTAATAGTTCTCATCTACTTTAAAATAAAAAACCTTCTTTTCTACCAAGAAACCATTTAAAAACTCCTTTACTAAGAAACACACCTTTCAAAAGAATTTTTAGTATGTTCAAAACATTCTTTTAAGGCAAATTTCTTCTCAAATCTTTCTGTGCTTTGCCTCAACTTAGTGTTGTTACGCAGACCTGATCACCTAGTTGCTTTGCATGGACACTGAAGTGGGATAGCGTTACTATGGCATTACCATGTCATTGTCTATAGAATGGCAAAGAGGGGTTTTTTTCTCTGAATCTGAGAGCTGCATGGAACTTGTTTTTACCATTTTTTAGATTGTCCATTAAAATGAATGGGAAAATGAAACCACTAAAAAAAATTCCACTTGCACATTTAAAAATCATACCAAACTTTCAGGTTAGCATCTAAATAAATGTGACAGTAGTCCTGTGTCTTTTCATGACTATATTTTCTATTTTAATATTTTTACAGCTAATTATATTTTTAACCTACATATAAACATTTTTCCCAAAATCAAGGTTTAAATCAATAGTTATATGACCTCATCTGGCAACCACTACAAAACCCCTGTTTCTGACAGGTTTTTGTCACCTTTCAATCAAGGGACTCCTTGGGAAAATGAGTGGAATATCTGAATAACCTCTGAGCCCAAATTCCAGATGTGGTCAGGTCACAAGCACCCCTAATTCATACCAACACTTACAAAATGTTAATTTTTATTAATAGGCAAAAGTTTATTAAATGTATTGGTGCCAGGTTCACCAGGGTGCTTCCCAGGGGCTGACACTAAGGTGGGAGCCTCTCTAGATGCTCCCTTTTTGAAACATCACCTTTTTACACTTTTAAGGTCATAGTGTAAGTGCTATTAACTTCTAAACTTTAATTTTCATACAGGCACTGAGTAGGTAGCCTCTCACTGATGTTACTAACCCAACTCTGAGAGGACCCCTGGCCTGTACTGTAATCATGCCAAGGATTTATTACAGCCCTGAAGCTGTCTAATGGCTTAAGCAGGCAGTGGCAACATTCCCAGGGCATAGACTTTTGTGAGGGTTTCCAGAAGAAATCATTTGTACTTTTTCATTCATTCATCACATTAACTGGATCTTTCTGGTTGGAATACCCAAGATCAGCACTGTAGAGAAACTCCGATCTCCCCACTCCTTGGCAAAAAGGGTAGTCAAAATCATCTTCCCAAAATGAAAAAGGTAAAACAGTCAAAAATACTCAAGCAGCTTCACTGGCACAGAGTCATCATTATCCATTCATTGGGTGAGAGACAGAATCAGCAAATCATCCTATCCTTCCCAGAGAAGAGGATTTTCCATACTGAACCAGGACTAGGGTTTCAGGAAAATCTCAAAACTAAAATCCAAAAGTCCATAAACAATCCAAAAACACTCAGACACCGTATCATTCAGGTTTTGGACAAGATTGGAAACACTTCTCCTATCTCTGATTGACTCTGTGCTACAGAGGTTTAACAATGATGATTTCTATATCTTGGTACTATTAGATTAACAGCACCATTCAATATGGTCGACCACACTCTGCTATGCCATCAGATGAAAAACATTGGAATAGATGGAAGTGTACTCAAATGATTCTCCTCCTTCCTAGCTGATTGGGCTTTCCAAGTCAAACTGGGCAACAACCTATCTGACACATTCCCAACCGATACAGGTGACACTCAAGGCTCTGCACTCTCGGCTATACTCTTCAACACCTATATGTTCCCTCTATGTAAATTACTGGTAGATCTAGAAATCAACTTTTTCCTATATTCTGATGACATACAATTCTACATTCCTATTGACAAATCAATTGAAAATACAGCAGTAAAATTCTCAACTTACATGAAAGTGATAGAGCAAAAGCTATCTCAGCTAAAACTAACACTAACACATGAAGTTAGCATGTGGCACATTTAAAACTAATCGGAGAAAGTTCTTTTTCACTCAATGCACAATTAAACTCTGGAATTTGTTGCCAGAAGTGCAGTTAGTATAGCTGTGTTTAAAAAAGGATAGGATACGTTCTTGGAGGAGAAGTTCATTACCTGCTATTAATTAAGTTGACTTAGATAATAACCACCGCTATTACTAGCAACGGTAACATGGAATAGACTTAGTTTTTGGGTACTTGCCAGGTTTTTATGGCCTGGATTGGCCACTGTTGGAAACAGAATGCTGGGCTTGATGGACCCTTGGTCTGACCCAGTATGGCATGTTCTTATGTTCTTAAACAAAAATAAATCTGAAATCATTTGGCTAAAGGAGATACCAACCTGTGCATAACCACCATCCCTAGATCTGGGTAACTTCCTCATCACACCTTCTGAATAAGTACGGGATCTAGGAATACAATTCGATGAGAACATAACTATGAAAAAGCACGTAAACAAATTAATTAAAACAGGATACTTCAAGCTACAAATCTTACATCGGTTAAAGCCTCTCCTAGCATTCCAGGACTTTCAAACTGTTTTACAAACACTAATATTCTCAAACTTAGATTACTGCAACTCACTATTACTAGGCCTAACCTCAGGACAATTAAAACTATTACAGCTACTACAAAATGCTTCTGCAAGACTACTGTTAGGGAAAAGGAAATTTGACCACATCACCCCTTCGCTAATAGATCTACACTGGCTACCAGTACAAGCAAGAATACACTATAATGTCTTCAACATAATCAATGATAATAAATCCTGCTTATTGGGCATAACTCTCTAACCATACACACCACAATGCACATTTAGATCACAAAACAAAGGACTATTAACAGTACTTACACCATGGAACATTCATCTAGTGCAAATAAGAGATCAAATATTTTCTATGGCGGGCCCTAAATTATGGAACTCTCTATCTGAGGAGTTACATCTCAGTACAGAAAGAAAGAGCTTCAGACGTTAACTGAAAACATGGCTCTTCAAAAAAGCATATGATCTATCATAAAAATTTACAACTGTAGTAAATTACATTGACATGGATTGATGAACGATTGACAATTATTAAGAAACTTAAAGAGTGTTAAGACATCTCACGGACTACCTCAAGAAGATTTCCTAAAAGGAACTAATTCATCATGAATTACTATTTAACAATATAACTAACATGTTTTGATGTTGTGTTGACTTACAATGTGAATTTTGCATGTTTTGACGTTGTGTTGACCTATTTTGTGAATGTCACTTGTTCTGATGTTGTGTGGACCTGTAATGTGAATGTTGCTTTTGTAAACTGTTGTGATCTTCTTTTGGAATGATGGTATATAAAATGCATAAATAAATATAGTCTCACTTCCTATTCTATATAGTCAGGGGTGTGGCCCAATCACATTGCAACAGGGAAACAAAGCAAAAGAACCTTCTCCTTCAAAAGCTGAATGAATTTACCACAATTCTTCTCTTTCTAAATCCATACAAAAGTGCCACACTGATCTCTAATTGCACCTGCTCTTGGGGAAGGAAAGGGGGGGACATACCACTGTAGCAACCACACAGGAGATGCTGTAGGAAAGTGCTACACTCCAACTCCTTCACTTCCTAGAGGTGCCAATTAGGGCACTTACTAGTAGAGTTCCCTAGGGGTCTCTACATTTAAATGTATTTACTGCATGGGTTTTGCTTCTGTTTCAGTCAATGATGATGCCTTTTGAATAAAATTGTAACAAGTAAAGAATGATAAAATATTTAAAAAGGGAATGTTACACAAATTTACTTCTCTTCATAATAGTCCAACTTGCAGCAGCTCTCTCTGTCAGCATCTTACTCCATCATTCTAATAGAATGATACCCTCGTAAATCATAGTTATGAAATCAATTATATGAAGAGGCTTTACCATCTCCTACAATTATTACCTGTTAACCATACCTCAATTAGCATTCTAGATGTGTTTACTGTTCCTTTATCTGGTCACTCATATTTGTGAATGTTCAAACTGTAAACCAATGTTATCTAGCAATTCTCACTTGGAATGACACTATATAAAACCTCGAAATAACTAAAATAAAAATAAATAAATCAGTGTCTCTCTCAACTATAAAGGTTCATTTTCTCATTACGTCTTTTTTATGGAGATCACATTCTGGCTTGACAAAACTCCTGCTGCTCTGTCTATTGATTTTAGACATTGACCTCATTCTGAATTTGGTGGTGGTCATTAACCAGTTGTGAGTACTGAGGTATATAAAGGTGCATTCTGAGAAAAATTTGTAGAGCTATAACCACAGAATCACTGCAGTGGTAGAACATCATCTCAGCAAGGAGCCAGTTCCATGTATTTGTAGAGGACAAATTCACTAGAGCAACATCACTGCTTCAACCCCCCTTGGGAATATCACAGACGAAACATTGCCATTCTGTTCTTGAACCATGTCATTCCTGGACTGAATGACCAGCTTCTTACTAAACCTGCAGTCCCTCTGGCATAGAAAATGATGCATCAGGGCTTTAAACTGCTGAGCAAGTTGACTTAAGCTGCCTGGACAATTTGTAGTTGGAACATGAAAGATGGCATGCAAAGCAGTTAAATGTTCCAGTTGCACATCATTCAGATTCCATTGTTTCAACACAGCAGCAACTGAATTCCACCCTCTCTCCAAACATTGGTGATGCTTTACCAGACTTATCAACAACACCAATGAGCACTGAGCATTGTAAGCATAAAGAGGTCATTTCATTGCAACAAGTGAATACATGGCTCAGAAACAGTCCTCACACTCAAGAGCTGCATTTTATGAGACTGACTCTCCCACATAGGAACACAGAAATTGTTGTTGAAGAATTGTGATCCATGCCAAGATCAGCACGTTTCTGTTGGTGAATGAAACTGACAGCCCTACTGAAATGTCTTCATTCTCATTACATACTGTACTTGATCATGTGTTGTCTAATGCGTTATATTTTAAATAAATACTTCATGTAGCAATTATGTCTGGTCTATTTTATTATTGCTTCTAATTTGTGATCATATTTGTGCCAGATGAAATATACCTAACAGCATTATTTAGGATAAAAAAATCACCATGAGGGTAATTTGATAACTACCTAAACTGATGCAAACTCTGCAGCTGCCTTTTACTGGTGCATTTTGCACAAACTTTGAAACAGAAAATGCATAATTTTTTTCCCTTTGAAAATTGTCCCAGAGAAACTACCCATACATGTTTGTGCAGGGAGCTTTACTGAGAACAACTTATAGTTCCAAAAGTATGCACATAAATGTAAACCCCTTCCCAAGTCTGCTCCAGAAAACACCTCTGTGGCACTACACATGCAAATTTACCCGCATATAGGGAGGGTAATTTTACAAAAGCCCTTTCCTGCAGGTAAAATACTGCCATACCCATGGAAATGTCTTTGAAAAGTACCCTCCCTGTTTATTAGTGTTTAGTAGATGCAAATCATTCTGTGTTTGTCTTGGGTAAGACAGAAATGGATAGTTTGGTGCACAAACCCAAAATTTCAAACTCCACCACCCTGAAACCTACGGAAGGGTTTAGATAAGTTGGTGACCTGAACAAATGAACCTTAATATTAAGGGCGTACATGGAAAAAAATGTTTAATTGTTCTTTTCATTTTCTATTTATCTCATTTCATTTTCCCATTTGTTTAATTTTTAATGTACATTATTTTTTTACAGTGGGGTAGATTTTCAAAGGGGGTACGTGCGTAGGATACGCGCGTACCCCCCGAAAACCTACCCCAAACCCCCCCTGTGCGCGCCGAGCCTATTTTGCATAGGCTCGGCGGCGCACGCAAGCCCCGGGATGCGCGTAAGTCCTGGGGCTTGCATGGAGAGGCGTGCCGGGGGCGTGGCGGTCATGACGCGGTGTTTCAGGGGCGTGGTGCAGGTGACGCAACGTTTCAGAGGCGGAGCCGCGGGCGTGGTTTCGGCCTGGGGGCGTTCCGGGGGCATGGCCGCGCCCTCCAGAACAGCCCCCGGGTCGGGTGATGGCGTGCCAGCAGCCTGCTGTCGCGTGCAGATTTACGTCTGCCTCCGGCAGGCGTAAATCCGGCGATAAAGGTAGGGGGGGGGTTTAGATAGGGCCGGGGGAGTGGGTTAGGTAGGGGAAGGGAGGGGAAGGTGAGGGGAGGGCGAAAGAAAGTTCCCTCCGAGGCCGCTCCGATTTCGGAGCGGCCTCGGAGGGAACAGAGGCAGGCTGCATGGCTCGGTGCGTGCAGGCTGCCCAAAATTGGCAGCCTTGCGCGCGCCGATCCCGGATTTTAATGGATACACGCGGCTATGCGCGTATCTATTGAAATCCCGCATACTCTTGTTCGCGCCTGGTGCGCGAACAATAGTACGCATTCGTGCTAAATTATAAAATCTACCCCAGCGAGTACATTTTTTTTTTTTACAACATGTGGACTTTGGCAATTTTTGCGAATAGGCTGATACAGTATGGACGAGCTAAAAAAGCACGTCCGTTTTCGGTGCCCGCTCCTTGAACGCGTGCTCAGCCCCCTCTCCTGGCTCGCAATACAGCATGCAAATGAGGAGTCCCGCTAAAAGGAGGCGATAGGAACAATTGCGCACCCTTGGCGCCTCCTTGGACCAGGAAAGATGGCTGTCAGCAGATTTGGAAAATAGACTCTCAATTTTACGAGCGTCCGTTTCCCTAACCTGTGCACAGTCACGGGTTAGAAAAATGGATGCTCGTAAAACTGAGCGTCCGTTTTCCTAACTTGATCGGCCGGCACATTTTTTTCTTTTTAATTTCTTTTTTAATCTTTTTTTTAACCTTTTGGTAAACAGTATTTTCTGCTTTTCTGTACACTCGGGCAAGAGCTAATTTCTGAGCGTAAAATATGCAGATCGGCCACTCATTATTTTTCCTGTATCAACATTTGCATGTGATGAGTGCTATTACTTTTGAGGGGTTTGGTTCTTGTGTTGTGGAAGCACCAAATCCCGCACTCCCCTTTGCTATACATTCTTTCCCTAGATGCATTACTTAGGAAAATTGCGACAGCTCTGGAGATAAGGGGTTTTGAGGCCAGAGAGCATAATTTTAAAATCACTGCCTTTGCAGACGACATTCTGGCCTTCTTAACCGACCCAATACAAACTCTGCAAGGGGTCATGGGATAACAGAAACAGTTTGGAATTTTCTCAGGACTAAAAATAAATCTAGATAAGTCTGAAGCCCTAGATGTCACCGGATCCTTAAGGAATCACTGGCCGGGATCCTTTCCATTATGATGGATCGATCAGGAGATGAAATATTTGGGTATTAAAATTCCAGTGGACATACGAAATATATATATAATTGTAACATCTTACCCCTGTTGGCTAAAACTAAGGAAAGATTGGATATATGGCAGAATTCACTGGGAGGTAGAATCACCTGTTGAAAATGACGGATTTGCCTCGTTGGCTATATAATCCTCCAAATGCTACCAGTATGGCTTAAAAGGAAACATGCAAGGGAATTAGAAAAGAAGTTGAGCAAATTTCTCTGGAGAGGGAAACGGGCTCGCTTAGCATTACAAACTATACAGCTTTCATGGGAGGAAGGGGGTATGGATTGTCCTAATATACAAAATTATAATCTAGCTACTCCTGGGGAGATTCTGCGCAAAACAATTTTTAAATTCTGCGCTCAACTTAAAATTCTGCAAAATTCTGTGAACTTGATATTGGTCAAAATAACACAATTTACATGACAGTCTTTAAGTAATTACATTTTAAATTAATACAGAAAAAAGTTATTACTTAAAGATGCAGAATTTTAAATATTTTGAGCAGAATTTCCCTAGAAATTCACTGTAAGAGTGTCCCTTCCACTCACTCTCCCTACTCCCCTGGCCTCTTTGCCCTCTCAGGCCCCAACTCTTCCACCTGCCAGTATCTCTCCCCTCCACTTCTAAGCTCAACCCCTTCCACTCTATTGCCAGTCCCAGAGTTTGACCCCGTTCTCAGTACTGCCCCTCACACAGGCTCCCTCTGTCCCTCCCTCTCTCACACACATGCTCCCTCTCTCTAATACACATACAAACACACCCTCATACAGGTTCCCTCACTCTCTTGCACACACCGATCCCTCTCATACAGGTCCCTCTCTCTTGCATACACACTCACACAAGCTCCCTTTCTCTCTCATACATACATCCTCACACAGGCTACCTATGTCTCTCTCTCATGCACCCCTTCACACAGGCTCTGTCTCACACATACACAATCCCTTCACACAGGGTAGCACCCTCACAAAAACATGATCCCCTTTTCATACAAATGAGCTCCCAATCTCTCACACACATACACACTCCTTCACAATCTCCTCATATAGGCTCCCTCTCTCTGAAACCCACACTCAAGCATCCCGCCAGCTCTCTCTTACCTCCCATGCTCTCTTTCACACCCTTCTGCTCTTTCTCACTCTCCCCTCCCCCCCCACACTTTCTCCCCTCCCCTCTCTCACACCCCTTCTCTTCTCTCACACACACACAAACACACATTCTCTCTCACTGGGGCCTTCCATTTTCGCCGCGAGTGGAGCACACTCCGTTCGTGTCACACAGGGGCCTTCCATCTTCTCTGCGAAAGGCGCACTGGGGCCTTCATCTTCGCCTTGAATGGAGCACGTCCCGCAGCACACCGGGGCCTTCCATCTTCGCCGCAAGTGTAGCACACTCTGTTCGCGGCACACGGGGGCCTTCTATCTTCTCTGTGAATGGCGCGCCGGGGCCATCATCTTCGCCTTGAATGAAGCGCATCCCGCAGCACACCGGGGCCTTCCATTTTCGCCACTAGTGGAGCCCACTCCGTTCGCATCACACGGGGGCCTTCCATGTTCTCTGCGAACGGCGCACCGGGGCCTTCATCTTCACCGCGAATGGAGCACTTCCCACAGCACACGCGGGCCTTCATCTTTGCATGCTCCGTTAGCAGTATGCTGGGGTCTCCTCTGCTATTTTCTGCACAAAATTTGGCAATTCTGCGCAGAAAATGCCAATTCTGCACAGGCTGGGAATTCTGTGCAAATTCTGCGCTCTCCAGTAGCACAGAATTCCCCCAGGACTATCTAGCGGGTCTCCTCAGACATGTTCAGGATTGATTATATGGATCGGAGGCCTTTTCCCCTTCCAGTTTTTTGCAAGCTTGCTATGGCACCCTTAAAATTCATAATATGTTACGTATTCAAGAAGGCAACTTGCCAAAAGCAATTCAGCATAATCCCATTATTAAGTATGCAGAATAGCCTGGCGTCGGTTATGCAGCAGACTTGGGATCTCATGGGAAGTCTCACCATTTGTCTCTATAATAGGACACCCCTGATTTCTTCCAGGGCTAGAGAGTCTCGTCTTTAAGATCTGGGCTGATAAGGGGCTAGAATATCTCCACCAATTCATCCATAGGGACATGGGAGTGATTCATACGTTCGAGGCCCTTAGGCAAGAACATGGCCTATCCCATAAGGAGTTTTATGCATATCTACAGATACGCCATTTCATTGAACATGATCTTTCCTTAAGCCCAGCTTGCTTAATTTTCAAAAGTTCACGAATTTTTCTCTCTTCCCATCTCTGATTAAGGCAATTAAGGGGATCGACACCACTTGGCGTAAGCAGGTTTTGGCAGAAAGGTGGAACCCCTATTACATGTAACATATTGAAAGCAAGTCTTAAGAAAGTTTCAGAGAATGTGTTAATGCGGGAGACGTATGTATACCTCTATGGTATGGGCTCATAGAGTCAAACTAACTGATAGTGATCTCTGCATAAAATATGGTACAGCACCAGGAACTCTTTATCATGGTTTCTGGAGTTGTAGTCTCATTCAAAGGTTCTGGCAAAACATATTGATATTTCTTAGTGATATGATCCAAACCCCTATCATGGAGTCCTCACACTTGTGTCTATTTGACTGTCTGGACATTTTAAATTCTACAACCACAGAGAGCCAACGCAGGTTTCTACAAAAAGTTTTCTGCTAGCAAAAAAAATCAATTTTGGAGTTTTACTCAAGAAGGACATTCCAACCATCACACACTGTGGCAGTTAAAACTACATCAAATGGCAGTATTTGAACAATTATCCCCTAGGATGGGATCCTCCACCAAATATAAAGAGTTCTTGGATACATGGCATGCAAATATAATATCTCAGAATGCAAAAGCTAGAAGTACTCTTCTCGATCACATTTGAGGACTTCACACGAGGAACTTACTAATGAAGGACACTGAGATGGATTCTCCTTATCTGGACAATGATATATCTTAGGAGATAGGAATAAGGGGCGGGGAGGGTTGGGTGGATCAGGGTTGGTATTTGTGATGTGTGCATTTCTAGTAATGGTTCATGTACCTTGTTGTAATTTGGAAAACTAAAATAAAGATATTAAAAACAAAAAGATGGCAAATCATATTGCTTCAGTAATTCACATTTAATGGTTCCCCAACACAGTCTGTGTTTCTGCAACACTGCATCGGGAGGGACTAAAGAGCTACAAAGTCAAAATAATATAAAAGCATAAGTTGACTTAAGATTATTTTTATTTTTTATTTTTATTTCTTCAGGTTTTTGTATTGGTTATGTTTGGCTCCTATAATGTTTCTTCAGTTAAAATGTGATAATTTGTAAATCACTGAAATTCATAAATAGTAAAAAAAAAAAAAAGGCACAAATTAATAACAGAACAAATAAATATGGCATCCGACATTAACAAATCACTAATTAGCAAGAGGGCAGTCTCCAAAGCTCAAACATATATGAGAATAAATTGAATGGAAGTTAAATGTCTAAAACAAATAATGACAAAAATCACATGCTAGGAAGGTCACATGAGAAAAGGTTATCAATCACAACATGTGAAAATTAATTAGGGTTCATATTAAAGAATACAGACAAAGGAGAATAGTATATCATATCAAAATACAGTAAAGTAAATACGGAACTAAAAAAAAAAAGAAGTACATCTTACTAAGAAATAGTAAATGATAATTCTATAACAAAAGGTATGAGTAATAATGGAAGGGAGAAGAACCAAAGAATTAAAAAGTCAGAGCAGCGCATAGAGAAGAAACTGTGGGGTATTTAATGACAAAATATCTAGAAATTCATAGAAACACAGACCAATCAATATTGAGATTAAGCCCATGTAGAGAGACTGTATTCACTGTAGTAAAGAATGTGAGAAGTCTCCCACACGAGAAAACGGGCTACAGACTCCAAGACAGAGAAATGAAGATCAGAAGAGAGTGATTTTCATCTTACCAATGTTTAACGAGTGAGGTATTTTTTCATGCGAGATGGATGCAAGAACAATGTTTGTAAATACAAGTGCGGATACAGCGAGAGGTTTTTCCAACATAGAGAAGAGAGCAAGGGCAACTACTGTGGTGGAACAATCCGAGAAGAAATATAGTGTAAATGATTTTCATGGAGGAGGGTAAAGACTAATAAGGTTAAAGACGGCATTTCGGGGGCGGCCCGGGGGCATGGTGCCGGCCCGGGGGCATGGTCGAGGCCTCCGGACCAGCCCCCAGGTCGGGTGATGGCGCGCCAGCAGCCCGCTGGCACGCGCAGATTTGCGCCTGCTTTCCGCAGGCGTAAATCTGCCAACAAAGGTAGGGAGGGGTTTAGATAGAGCCGGGGGGGTGGGTTAGGTAGGCAAAGGGAGGGGAAGGTGAGGGGAGGCGGAAGGAAAGTTCCCTCTGAGGCCGCTCCGATTTCGCAGCGGCCTCGGAGGGAACAGGCAGCGCACGCTGGGCTCGGCGCGCGCAGGTTGCACAAATGTGCACCCCCTTGCGCGCGCCGACCCCGGATTTTATAAGATACGCGTGGCTACGTACTTGGTGCACGAACAAAAGTACGCCCACGCATACATTTATAAAATCTACCCCAAAGCGAAGAGAGGATATTGCAGAGTCTGGATGAAACAATGCAAGATAATGGGAAATTAAATTCATAATGTAATGTCTGGACTGTAAATAAGCAAAAAAAATGTTTAGATGATAGTTTATGAGTACATAACTATTCAAATGTAAATAATATATTTAAACCTTTAAAATAACATTTTGAAGTATCTATTACTCCAGATTTTTTTACATCTCTGAAATAATTCATATTGCAATCCTGGAATAAAGTTTGGATTACCCACCAGTGGAAGAAATTTAGTAGCATATGGTGAGATTCCCCACCATTTACAAATAGACCCCATTCCAATAAAACAGATTGCAAGAGAATATAAGGAGTTCAATATTCAGACACAGTTTGGATACTAAAGTTAGCCAGATAAACTTATTCGGCTAACTTTGGAGGCATATTCAGTAATGCAGTCACACAACTGAATATAGCCGGCTATCTTGAGTAGTTAGCTTGCTAACTATAGCCGGCTAAATTTAGGGCAGCTCTTTGACTCAACCAGACTTAGAGCCTTATTTTCTAAATGTATCGCACGCGATAAGGGACGTTTCGCACGCGAAATGTCCCTTTTCGCGTGCGATACCAAAATGGGGGAGGAGTTGGCCCCGGAAGAGGAGGAGTTGGGGCGTCATCGGGGCCGACTCTGCGAAGCCGCCGTGGACGACGAAAAGGTAAGGCCCTTTTCATTTCCTATTTCACTCCCAATAGCTGCACCTCCTATGGTGGTGCTATTGGGTGCGAAACCGGCAGCGATCGCACCGCGACGGTGCGATCGCTGCCGGCTAGCGCAGGCCCGCCCCCCGTTTTGGCCCCCCAATACTTTAGAAAATGAGGCCCATAGCTGGCTAATTTGTCCAGAAATAAAGTTAATTGTTTGATATGGAAGCATTATTTAGTCATCACTAACAGGAAGCAGGGACCAGAGTACATGGAGGGGAGTTGAAGGGAATCCTCCTTGTCCAGTCAGCAGAAAGAAGGGGTTTGTGTGGTACCTGTGCTGTTTCTATAAAGGTCCACTTCACCATCTGCATGACCAATCCAAGAACCCACTAAACTAATTTGGAAAGGGGGACCCTTATCCAATAGGGAAACCCTGTCCATCATTTTATGTACCCCCAACCAGCGGTTTTCAGGTTTTCATACAAATAAAGCCTCTGGCATGTAGTTTGATGTCATTTTCTGGTTACTGCTTGAATTGGCATTTCCTTGCTACAAAATTCAATTAAAATGTTTTTCTTTTTTTTAATAAATACAATTATTGAAAATATCTTTGTAATATATAGAATGTATTTCAGATTTCTAAGATCTTTATACAATATGAAACTATATTATTGGGCCCAATATTCAGCTGGTAAATAGCCAGATAAATAGGACTTATCTGGCTATCTAGTGGCCCGTGAATATATGCTTAGGTTCAGCATCCTCTAGATAGCCAGATAAGTCATTTATCCAGCTATCTCTTAGCTGGAGAACTTTGTTGCAGGCAGTGGGCAGATCAGGGAAGTGCTACTTAACTGGATAACGTATCTGGCTAAGTAATGATATTTATACTTAGCCAGATACGTTATCCGTCTAAGTTAACGTGCTCAATAGCAGGTCTAAAAGGTATAGCCATGCCACTGAATATCCACGTAGCTTAGCTAGAAAAGTTATAGCTGGCTAAATTACTTAGCCGTTTAGGATTTAAATATCTATCTCACTTGTTTTTAAGTGTGTTAAACAAAAAATTAAATATCAAATGTGCATTGTCATGCTATTGCCTATCTCTACTCTTCCCTCTCTGCACCAGCTAGAAGTGTTTCGGGGAAAAACACCCCTTTGTTTCATTTTTTCTTTGGCTTTGTTCTCCATTTCTTTCATTTCTGTTGTTTGGCTTACAATTAGCATTTTACAAGCTTCGTCTTGTTAGGTGGTTGAAGTATGTGTTATCAGTCTAAGATTTTAAACTTGTGGTTCAGGCAGTGGTGTTTAGTCATTTGGATTTCTGCAATTCATTATATTTAGGTGTGCTAAGCTGTTTACTGAAGATGTTGCAACTTTTGCAGAATGCTGCAGTAAGGATAATTTTTGGCTTAGTCTTGGGACACATCTTTAGCCTTATTTATTTATTTATTTTATTTAAAAACTCTTCTATACCGTCGTTAAGTTGGAGAACCATCACAACGGTTTAATTATAGGCACGATAACAATTATGAGTGGTATAGATTACAACTGGAGTATGTGCCGACATAGTTCGGTAACAATATAGTGCAATAAGCTAAAAGTTTAAGTGAGCTAATCAATTTGGTATGACAGTTTCTCAACGGTATAAGATTAACATTACTATGAGTTTGTTCGGTGCGTCCAACTTAATCAATTGTTTTTCTCCTTCACTTTGTCTTTATCGAAGGCTTGTTTATAGAGCCAGGTTTTCAGGTTAGATTTGAAGATTTTCAGATTTCTCTGGAGCCTTAATTCGAGGGGCATGGTGTTCCATATTACGGGGCCAGCCAGTGACAGTGCTCTTTCCCTTATATGAAAGAGCTTCACTGGCTGCCAATTGATTATAGAAATTAGTTTTTTACTCTTGTCCATAAGGCCATCCATATGGATTCCCATTGTTTGGCAAATAGACTTAATTGGCAATGCTCCTATGTGTTCTCTCCATTCTTCATTCCAGATGTTATTTATTTATTTATTTATTTAGTTATGGATTTTTTTTTTATATACCGCGGCACGTGAAGCACATCACCTCGGTTTACAGCAAACAGTAATTCAGCCAAAGGCTTTACAATAAACATATTAAATAGAGCAAAACACATAGCATGTTTAGCAGTTAACTTGAAAAATAATGTTGTTGTAGGTTTCCTCATTACATGCATTTAGACTTCAGAAAACTAGGACTAAAGCATTTTCTTTTTTTCTTTACTTTTTCTTTATGTGATTTTTCAAATACATCCAAGGCAACAAAATTCTTGATAGAAAAATTTAGAAGCAATTAGGAAAAAGAACAATTCTTATCAAAGAAAAAGACAAAAAGAAAAATATTTATACATTGGTTCTAAGACAATTTCACAACTTCAAAAACAAAAGAAAACTGAGACCTCTGGTAATACCTTGGCACTTTTCTTTATGCAGATCCAATTTTTTTTCTCTTTATGCATTTTACATATTTATAACAAGAATACATCTTGATATTGAAATACAGAGGTTACAATTACAGTTTTTACAGTTAAGATAACCAAAGAAATAATAGTGAGGAAAAAAAAGGGAATTTTTTTTTTCAACTTCTCTGTAATAAACAGTCCTCAAACTAGGGGGGCAGGAATTTACTCAACCTCAAAGAATTATAAGGATAACCTTATAAATAACCAATATATACTTAATAGAAATAGAGAGTCCTATAGAGGACCTGCAAAGTCCTATAGAGGACCTGCAGATTCAATATTAGTGCCTACTGGAGTTGCCACTATTTTCCCAACCAAGAATTGAGTCAGTTGGGGTGGATCAAAAAATACATACGTATTATAACGATATTTAACAATGCAATTGCATGGAAATTTTAAGAAAAATGCCCCCTCCCCCCAATTTGCAACACTTGTGGTTTTAATAGTAGAAAGGCTTTCCATCTTTTCTGTGTCTCATGAGAGACATCCGGAAACGCTCTAATATTGCAGCCAAAAAAACCTTCATTTCTGTTACGCAAACGCCACGCTTTATCATGATCCAATGCTAAAGACACTATCAATGTCGCGGGGCATATGTAAAGTTATCATGTGCAGCAAAACAGCCACAGTGTGGCCAATAGCTACAACCCTTGCATTTGTGATACATTGTGCACCAGAGGCCGGTAAAGGTTTATTGCAGTTCATGACGGCCTGTTTCAGCAGATGAGAGAGAGAGAGAGAGAGAGAGAGAGAGAGAGAGAGAGACTTGCCATAGTGTCTACTCCCTAGACAGCTATTTGTATCCCTATGAGAGGCTCACCTAGTAACTCGAGGTGGGGATTAGGTATGAGTGTAGGGGGTTGGGGGCCACTTTGACATTCAACATGAGACGTACGAACAGAACAGTGGTCTCTTGTGAAGATTTGATGGCCTTCGGAGTACGGAAACTCACTCCAAGATGAGATTTGGGCAATGTTCTCTCAACCTAGCTTGATGGACACTCTACCTGGGCAACAACAAGCTAGGTTGAGAGAACATTGCCCAAATCTCACCTTGGAGTGAGTTTCCTCACTCCGAAGGCCATCAAATCTTCACAAGAGACCACTGTTCTGTTCGTACGTCTCATGTTGAATGTCAAAGTGGCCCCCAACCCCCTACACTCATACCTAATCCCCACCTCGAGTTACTAGGTGAGCCTCTCATAGGGATACAAATAGCTGTCTAGGGAGTAGACACTATGGCAAGTCTCTCTCTCTCCCTCTCTCTCTCTCTCACCACAAAGATGGTATTGCAAAAACATCACGGCACGTGAAGTTTCCCTGCTGCATGAACAAAGCCTCATTTGCATGGGAAATGCCCCTTAATGTGTTACCAATGCCAAGAAGAGCAGAGTCCATCATTGCTCTCTGCTTTAACAACAGGGGGGAAAGAGGAAAAGGGGAATTAGAATCAACCAACAAGGACATTGAATTTTACAGTCTGGGAAAACAAATAAGCATGGGGCTAACTTGCTGATGCAGCTGTTACTACTCTTAACCAATAAGCTGATACTTTTGATGCAACTCCTCTCTGTTCAACGGCAAGAGATAACGGGAATTAGACTCAGACAGCAACCAACAAGGGCCCTGACTTTGACGGTCTGGGAAACTACATATGGGGGGTGACCTGTATGGCACAGCAGATGCTAACATAAGCTTGCTGGGCAGACTGAATGGACCATTTGGTCCTTTTCTGCCATCATTTCTATGTTTCTATGTTTTCCTTCATCTCTGGGAGCGAGGGACCCTCTGTCCTGCTTCCAGTGCTGCTCTGACAGAGGCAGAGCAGGAAGCATAAGCTTTTGTTCAAGTTTACACTTTCAGCGCTGTCTCTGTCTCTGAAATTTGTTGTTCCAATTTTATAGATTTAGCTTCTACCGTCTGCACTCGAGATTCCAAATGATCCATTTTCTCTTGAAGAAGTGAAATGTGAGAAAGTAAGGTAGTGTCCAAACCCTCTATTGCATCCCGTAATGATTCCAAAGTAAAATGAAGCGATCTCACCAGAGTGAAACTGGATCAAGAGACTTATATGGGAGGCAGAGGCATGGTTCCAGCACGCAATCAAGGGCTGGGTCTCTTAGCGGTGTTCTGACCGTTGGGCTTAGTGATGTCTCTGAGCCTGGGAGAGAGGGGAACTCAACTTCTCCTCCCGTACTCTCCAATGGAATGTTCCCCAGCTGACGCATGCCTTGGGAAATGTGAGCATCCATCGGCCCCAGCAAGGACTAAAACATTTTCTATTGGTGCACCAATGCTTTGGAATTCCATACCTTGCTTTTATGCAAGGAGTAGCAGTATCTAATGTTCCAGAAGCATGTGAAGGCTGAATTATACAGGAAAACATTCTTGGAAGAAAATCATTGATGTGGGATAGCAGTTTAGGATGCATTTGTGTAATATAAAATTGTTGTATGTTTTTATATTATTTATCATTATGTCTTGTTTTGTGATTTGTTTTAACTTTGAATGTTTTACATTATGAATGGGATATTGTAATCTGTGCTGAATTTGTTGGATACATGGAACATAAGATGCTAAATAAAGCAAGCATACAGGTGCCATACATGCGTGTAAGGGTTTGTGAGCAGACATACACTGGCATTTTAAATTTATTTATTTTTATTTTTAATATACCGATGTTCCTGTATAATATACATATCACACCGGTTTACAAGGAACTGAAACTGTGGATACATTGAAACCAATTAACAATAAATAACATTAAATAACATTAAAAAGCATAACAGGCGTAATATAACTGAGATATATTGCTACACTGAACATATGTACAGGGGTGATAGGGGCCTGAGGATTGAAATGTCCTTGTATTCCTCGGGTCTTAGTTCTCCGGGAATGCTTGGGTGAAAAGCCACGTCTTTAGCTTTTTTTTGAAAGTCCTAGAACAGGGTTCTTGGCGCAGGTCCGGAGGGAGTGAATTCCAGAGTGGGGGACCCACAGTGGAAAGAGCGCGTTTCTTCAGTGAGGTTTTTGCCGGCTGGGAGAGTAGCGTGTTCTTGTATGCACTTCTAATCAGTCTCTTAGCGCTGTGCTTCTGCAGTTGAAAAGTTAAGTTGAGAGGGGAGATGTTGTGCAGGGCCTTGTGTATCATCATTAGAGCTTTGAAGTGGATCCTGTATTTGATCGGCAGCCAGTGAAGGTGCTGAAGGATGGGGGTGATATGTTCCCTTTTTTTGGTGTTTGTCAGAATTCTGGCCGTCGCGTTCAGGACCATCTGAAGAGGTTTGATGGTGCTGGCGGGAAGGCCTAACAGTAGTGAGTTGCAGTAATCCAGTTTCGGGAGGATGATGGATTGTAGAACTAGGCGGAAGTCTCTGAAGTGTAAGAGTGGTTTTAATTGTTTTAAAACTTGCAATTTAAAGAAGCATTCTTTTGTTGTGTTGTTAATGAATTTGCAGAGGTTGAGTCGGTTGTCTAGTAGCACACCCAGATCTCGTACTTGCGAGGTGAGGTCCGTTGAGGTGATAGAACATTGACTCGAAGAAGGAGGGAAAGACGGTAAATCATGCATGCAAATATTTAGATTTTTATAGTCTGCTTTTCAGCACTTCAAAGTTACTTAAAAGCAGATTATATTCAGGTACTTCCTTATCCCCACAGGGTTTACAATCTAATTTTGTACCTGAGGCAATATAGGGTAAAATTACTTACCCAAGGTCACAAGGAATGGTGGTGGGATGTGAATGGTGGTTTCCCTGGGTCATAACCCGCTGCTCTAACCACTAGGCTACTCTTCCACTCCTCCCTGCATCTATGATTTAAAATATGAAAACCACTTGAAAGTATGCTCCTAATTTTAAGCTAATTGAGCAAACGTACTTTGCATATTTTTCTTAGGACTTTATCTGCTTTAATGCGTGCAGGTAAGCGGATTTTAAAACATGCTCACACGAAGGCCATTCCCAGTTTTACTAAGTAGTCCTCCAGTTTGGCCAGTCTATCTCAAGGTTATCAGGACCCCTCTGATTCTACAGCCTGCATACCCCCCCCCCCCCCCCCAGTTGACCTTGACCCCAGACCCTGTTGTGTAAGGCCTAAAATGTGATTTCTGCAGACTTATACCTCATCAGAAGCAGCAGTAAATACACGACTAACAGCCTGCCATGCACTGCGGCTTCATTTTTTAAAATATGGATTTGCATACATAACTGTTGGCCCAGCCCCAGAACATTCATGACCTACCATTCCCCGCCCCTTTTCCACCCCCTTTTTAAGCTTGTATGCTCATATATGTGCATAATTAGCAGCTAGTAAAATTCACATTGCTCACATATGGCCCACATGCTTGCATATATGGGCCTTTTAGTGCAAGCAATGCTTTTAAAATTCAGCCCTAAATAAATACCTTTGCATTTCTGTTTTGTTTCATTTTTGTTACAGTCAATAATTGCCTTTGTCAGCTGAAGCGAGCAGGAGGCCTAGAACTGCCAGAGCTTTAGGAGAGAGAGCGCAGATGATGCTGGTGGGAGAGAGGTCCAGATGACATGGTTTGGCAGTCATGGGATGGGCTCTTGCAGGAGAGAAAAATGCTGGCATGGGGAAGAGATAGTGGATAAATATTGGTGTGGGAAGGGATATATTTGTGTGCTTTCTTTCTATTTCAGTCATCCTGTGAGATCAGCAGGCAGGAAATGCCAGGCTGTGAGTTTTGAACCTGCTCCCAGTACTGGAACAGAAGATATGAGAGGATCAGCAGCCTCAGGAGGACTTCCACTGCTCTGCCTGAACTCCATGGAAAACACCACCAATAATTTTGGTTTTGTGCCGTTTTGGATGTGAATGAAATAAAACATATTCTTGGTGTTTTCCATGTTATTTTAAATGACCTCACATCCCTAACACCTGCATTTGTTTCTCAGTTTTGCAAGTTCAGACTTAAAAAATGTAATGTCTTTGTTTTTTCTCAGGTTAATTCATGTTTTGAGATCACCCAAACTGTAATTTTCCATTTCAGTTTACATAACAATAGATAAAAAGGCAAGGTTAGAACAATCAGTTCGAACAAGGTTAGAATGAATTGTTAGATTCATATTTAACATAACTGACAGTAAACGCAAACTGTCTGCACAATACTGTATGCAATCGCATAGAGGGCTTTTCTGTGGTAGGATAGTGCATATGTGGAATCAAGAAGGTGATCTCTACTTTGTAATACTCTGGAAGTTTATAAACTTTAGCTCTGGCCCCCTTACTAACATTGCACATTAGTGTGATGGGGGACCTTCTTAAGGTGCACATTATGGTCTTAATGCATATTTTTAGCACGCACAAAAAGTCCTTAACCTGCACGGAAAGCTTTATTGCATAAGTTTAGCATTATAAAATTCTACTACCCTGCTAATAACATGCTGTAGTCTGAAACTCTACTCCTTAAAACTTTATTTTTTTAAAGCTACTTTCCAGGGAAAGTTTATACTTTTTTTTTTTGTAGACCATTTAAATCATCTCTGTTTTGAGGCTGTTCAAATGTGTATTTTGTTTTCTCAAGTGTTGGTCAGTGCTGTGATCCCTTAGCCTATAAAAGGGAAAGGAGCGGCTTGTAAGACTTCCAGGCTGGATAATTGCAAGCTATGAAGATAATGCGTGAGCAGGACTCCCCCCTCAGGAAGTGTTGCCAAAATAATGAAAAGCCTGTGACACCAGCCTCCTGCTATGTGAGCTGTGTCTAAACTACAGTACTGTATCCAAATAAGTGATTTTAAATTTCATCTCCTAATTTGAACATTCTGTTTATATTTTAAAGCACCCAGCTTTACCCCCCACAAGGAATTTCTGGCTATTCACATGTTCTGTAGTACACAAACACAGTGAATACTCAAAAAATAAAGCAGGCATGCAGTGTTTTATAGCCTCAGCGTTCTCTTCTTCATTATAAACAAGACAAGATACCATAGTAGCACTACTTCTGCTTACAGACAAAGATTCAGTTGACTTGAGAACTTGAAAATCTCCATGCAACCATATTTGGAAGTTCTCTCCTCTTTTGAGAAGTCATAACTAGAAGAACTCATAAAAGAACCACAATTTCTAGAAAAAAAAAGGGAATATTTAAAGTAAAATATCAATTGCTGTCATCCTTTTGTTTCTGATAGTTTTGAAAAGTAAAATACCTCCAAGTTTACTCTATTTATTTTATTTATTTATGACTCTAGCTAAGGTCTTGCTTAAAGGTAATTGTCTCCAGAACAAAATTCAGTGAGAATGCTTGGGGTTCTTTTTAATCTGCAATTATTATATATCTAGGACATATTTAAAAATGTCAATTAAGAAATAAGGGTATTTGCTGGTGATAGATAAAAGCACACCTCCAAAGCCTGTATAGCAGATCCCTCATGCAGTACTGCCAGGCACAGGAACGTTCATAACTCACAACCACCAGGCCTAATAATAGGTAAAAATCAGCAATCTTTATTTGCTGAGATCTGGTCAGAAGAAAGAGCAAACTTGGCCTAGATATATCAAACTGCACTAAATATTGCATCTGATAGGAAAAGAGGTGTGTTTTATGGTAATAGCTTCTTTATTACAATGTATGTTATCTTAGTGCTTCACATAGGTATTACCACAAAGTGTGTTAACTTTTCACACTAATACCTACATAATTGCATGTCCCTACCTGCAAAGTGCTCATTTCACTACTGGGGAGGGAAGGAAAGAGAGAGAGAGAGACTGACTATCTACAAGGCCTTTATAGTAGTTAGCTATTTATGCTACTATATACATTTTTAGGCTGGGGAATGGCCTAAGGAGAGGGAGAAGGCTCTGGGGTGACACCATAGTAAGCAGCTATTTATGCTACATAGGAGGCTCACCTAGTAACTCAAGGTGAGGTTTAGGTAGTAGTATAGGGGTTAGGGGACACTTTTACATGCAGAGTGAAACGTACGAACAGAACAGTATGCTCTTGTGAAGATTTGATGTCCTTCGGAGTGAGAAAACTCACACAATGATGACATTTGTACAATGTTATCTCTACCTTACTATGGTACCACCCAGAGGCTCTCTCCCTCTCCTCAGGCCCTTCCCCAGCCTAAAGGTGCCCAAAACAGAATTTGCAAAAAAATCACAATTATGTTATGGGCATATTGCATGACATCGCACAGCTTAACACAATTGAAAAAGGTGTAGTTAAAACTGTATGATATCATGCATTATGGCTTCACAAAAACAGCCCACTTTTTCAGAATTCCCACCCCCGACTCCTCCCATTTTAAAAATTTGCATCACTCCATGCGTTATTGTGCTTTTCACATGCATTAAAGCATTTTTTTGCATGAGAAAACGCCTTAACGCATGCGAAAATGCCATAAAGCGATTTAAAAAATGACCCTTTTGAATGTTATACTGGAAAACACATATGTTGATATGCTAAAGACCATATGACCCATCCAGTCTGCCCATCACTTCCACTTAGTTTTACACCCCTTCCTCTCCCTCAAAGATCCTCTGTGCTAGTTTAATGTTTCTTAGTTTAGTTTATTGACTTGATTTACCGTTCAACTTAATATCAAAGTGGTGCATATCTGAAAACAATCTAAAAATTTTCAAACATATAATATCAACCATCAACAACAAAACCAATATGAAGATAAGTCTCCCGCTTAGGAGTCTTGTGAATAAAATGAGAAGCTTGGGAGTGGATTACAAACTGATTGAAGGACAGAAGACAGCATGAGATGGTAAATGGAACCTACTCTGGAGACAGAGCAATGTCAAGCGGAGTGCCACAGGCATCTGTGTTGGAACCAGTTCTGTTCAATATCTTTGTGAGCGACATTGCGGAAGGGGAATAGAAGGTAAAGTTTGTCTATCTGCGGATTATACTAAGATCTGCAACAGAGTGAACACGTTGGAAGGAGTAGATAGAATGAACATGATTTAAGGAAGCTTGAATAGTGGTAGAAGATATGGCAGCTGGGATTCAATGCCAAGAAGTGCAGAGTCATGCATCTGGGGTGTGGTAATTCAAAAGAGCTGTATGTCATGGGAGGTGAAGTGCTGCTGTGCACGGAGCAAGAGAGGGACCTTGGAGTGATAGTGTCTAGCAATGTGAAGACGGTGAAGTACTAATGTGACAAGGATAGAGGATGGAAATGAAGAAATTAGTGCATGGAGGTAACTTGCAGGTGTGGCAGTTACTACCCTTAACCAATAAGCCTTCACACTGTTGAAACTACCCCATCAGTGCTCTCTGTTTCAACTGCAGGGGGGGAAGAGGAAAAGGGGAATCAGATTCAGCCAGCAAACAACAAGGACATTGAATTTTGAGGTCAGGGAAAGCAAATAAGCATGGGGTAACTTGCTGATATAGGTGTTACTACCCTTAACCAATAAGCATGAAACTCTTGATGCAACTCCAACATTGATCTCTGCTTCACCAGCAGGAGGTAACGGGGAATTGGACTCAAATAGAAACCAACAAAGGCCCTGACCTTGATGATCTGGGAAACTGATAAGTGCAGAAACTACTTTAAGCTTGCTGGGCAGTCTGGATGGACCGTTGATCCTGTTCTGCTGTCATTTCTATGTTTTTATGTTAAAATACCTAAAACAGCAGTCACTTATAATGCATTAGAACAAATAAAAAGAAGGAAAAAAAAGGTAAGTCAAAGGCTGAAGGCCTCTCTGGAAAGCAAGCTTTGGCTCCTTTTTTGGACCTTGAATAACTGAGCTCTGCCCTCAGGTCAAGGGAAGCACATTCCAAAGGACCAGAGCTACAGCTGAAGGCAGCCTGCTGAGTGCATTCAAGTCTTTTACCAGATGTAGAGGGAGTGGGGGAGAGTGGGGAGGGAAATGGCAAGATGTTCCAATTGAAACGAGTGAGGAGTTACATTAGTTACCGATAGCAGAAGGAACAAGGCTTAAATTATCAACTGACTTTTCGTTGTGAGAGGGTTAATAGTCCTAAACACTTGTCAGATAAATTAGCTTGAAACAAACTGGGACAAATGCTCAGATCATCTCAGGGCTTTTAGCTGGTTTCACTGCAGGTGTATACATTTTGAACTAACTGCAGTGATAAGTGGATGTTTTACAGCAGCTGCACCATAGGCCCGGAATGTGCTTCCAACTCTGGTGAGGGGTGAAATAAATTATTTAGAATTTAAGAAGCTAGTCAAAGCCCAATTATTCTATTTTAAGGTCTAATAGGGTAGGCTATGTGGATAAGAAGATATTGTGGTTGGTTTTCTGGGACAAGATAAAGTTGCAAGAATTTTTGGGAATGTGGTAGGGGTTGGCTCAGCTGGTGGGGTATTTTTTGTTTTGTTTGTTGTTTCTGATCGATTGTTTTTGTGTTTTCATTATGAATCTGAGTTTCTACACCACTTTTAATGTTATTACTGATTATGCAGTATATACATTTTATAAATAACATACATAATAACATAATAAAGATGGCAGACAATGACCAAATAGTCCATCCAGTCTGCCAAGCAGGTTTCTTATGGTAGTAACTGCCTCTATACCTCCATGTTTCTGGTAAAGGTAGTAACTGCCGCTCCATGCAGGTTACCCCCAAGCTTTAAGGGTAGTAATATTAACAATCAAAACCAAGCAACTGACAAACCCATAACAACATACAGGGTAAGCAGCCTTCTTGATAATTCACATAATGCTGCTTGAACGTTCTTTGCTTTTGGACTTGGCCATAGAAGCAATCCTGCTCTTGTTCCCAAATGTCTGTGTATCAGTATCCCAGACCATAAAACTCAGGGCCCAGTATTGGCTATCCTCTGAATCCAATTCCGCTTTATTCCCCCCACCATTGAAGTGGAGAAGATAAGACCATCATGGAAAGATTAAACAATTTCTTTGCTTTGGTGTTTACTGAAGAGGATGTTGGAGAGATACCCATTCTGGAGAAGGTTTTCATGGTGATGATTCAGATCAATTGAACCAAATCATGGTGAACCTGGAAGATGTGGTATGCCTGATGACAAATTGAAGAGTAATAAATCACCTGGACGGGATGGTATTTACTTATTTATTTATTTATAAACTTTTCTATACCGATATTCGTGGTATGCACCCCAGGGTTCTGAAAGAACTAAAGTTAAACCCTCAAGTTAAACTAAAGTTAAACCCCCCAAGTTATTAACTCCCTGTTCCACATACATTAATAATACTGTACCCATGTACATATTCTCCCCACCTTATTTAGCTAATTCTGTACAAGTTATACCCCCCTAATTCTTAACTCCCTGCTCAATGTACTTTCACTATTTAGTTCTATGTAAACCGATATGATGTTTCGATGAATACCAGTCTATAAAAGTGTTGAAAGAAAGAAAGAAAGAAATTTCAGATCTATTTCAATTAATTTGTAAACTATCATTAAAATCATCCAATGTTACCTTAAGATTCTAAGATGGCAAATGTAACCCCTATATTTAAAAAGGGATCCAGGGGTGAACTGGGAAGCTGTAGACCTGTGAGCTTGACCTCAGTGCTGGGAAAAATCGTGGAAACTGTTATAAAGAATAAAATCACAAAACATTTAGATAGACATGGTTTGATGGGACTCAGCCAACATGGATTTACCCAACGGAAGTCTTGCCTCACAAATGTCCTACATTTTTTTGAAGGGGTGAATAAACATGTGGACATAGGTGAACCGGTAGATGTGGTGTATTTGGATTTTCAGAAGGCGTTTGACAAAGTCCCGCATGAGAGGCTTCTAAGAAAATTTAAATATTCATGGGATAAGAGTAAAACCAGGACTGGATCAACCTGTCTTGAAAATCTGGAGCCAGCTGGCAACCCTAAGTGACCTATGTTGTACAAGAAGCTTTTGTAGCCAAAACACTGTCAAACTAATGTATTTAGTGTTTATGAATCAGAAAAAAAAAAAATATGACCTTCATAAAACTATGGAACTTACAATCTACCTTTTCTACATATCAGTGGTTCCCAAAACCAGGTCTTTTGATTCCACAGTCTCTCGGGTTTTCAGGATATCCGCAATGAACATGTATGAGTTATATCTACTTACATTCGAGACTCAGTATATTCAAATTTATTTCATTGCGGATATCCTGAAAATGAGACCGCAGGGTTAATAGAACAGATTTAGGCACCACTGCTCTAATATTGTGTGAAGGCATGGAAGCAGAGAACTAGCATTCATTTTTCCACACTGAAGTAGGCTGACTTCCTGATGGAAAACATTTTCCACATGTGCTTGAGCTAAGAGCAGAGATCAAAAATTTGTTAACCAGAGGAATCAATATTTAACAACTTGATTGCAAAGCTTACATACCAAGCTTGTATATCCTACCAACACAGTAAACTGAAGTAAGAAAGACAATTAACATTGTCTCTCCAGCACAGATAAACTGAAAGGATTTATATCTAAATTAACATTCTTGCCTGAAAAGTACCAAAAGATTCAATAGAAATACTCCCGTGTCAACTGCAGCAGAGCCTGCTGACCACATTTTGGTCAATCTCATCTCCAAAAGAATTCATTCTATTCTATAAATGGATAATCTTCGACAGGGAGAAGACATCTAAAACCTGTACTGCCTACATGTTGACAGGATAAAACATCAACAGGAAAGAACAAATTAGAATAAAGTAGAGACTGGCTTTTATATATTCTAAAAGGGTGAAATATCCAATGGACAAAAAATATTCTCTATGGGGTAGATTTTAAAATGCCTATGCGCGCTGGGCCTATTTTAAAAAGGCCCGGCGACGCACGTAATGCCCCGGGACATGCGTACGTCCCGGGGCTTCGAAAAAGGGGCGGGGAGAGGGGTGGGGTGGGGCTAGAGGTCCCCAGAAGGTGCAAACGTTAAGTTAAAGGAATGGGGGGGGGGGGTGGAAAGGATAGAGTAGAGGGCAGGGAAGTTCCCTCACAGGCCGCTTCTAAATTGGAGCGGCCTGGGAGGGAACGGGTGAAGGCTGCGGGCATCAGCGCACACAAGATGCACTAGTGTGCACCCCCTTGCCCGCGCCGACCCCCGATTTTATAACATGCGCACACCTGCACGTGCATGTTATGAAATTGGGCGTCCATGTGCGCGTGCCGGGTAGCGCACACACATGGTCGCCCGCGCACAAGTTCTTAAAATCTACCCCTATATATCTTTATTTTCTATAGCAACAGGCTAGTTATCTCCAAAGTCAGAAAAGATCAACAGGAAGGATGACATTTGCAGATAGGAAAACTATAGTTTTCACTCCTGAGATATATAAAACAATCCATAGAAAACCCAAATCTCATCTTAAACATGGGGTGTCAGACAATCAAAAGCAGGATGCATACAAGCTAATTTTAAAATGAGTGTGGCGCACGAGTGGAGATATGTTAAAATTTTTAATTACATACTTGTGTATGCCTAGTTGCCTACCATGCTTAAGTATCTTCCTAGTTTTAAGAGGTTACTCGGGCAAACCTACTTTGTGTATCTTCCATAGGAATTTGCTGGTTTTAATGTGCGTATGTAAGCAGATTTTAAAACATGTTCGTGCGAGGGACATTCTTTGTTTTTCCAGTTAGTCCACCAGTTTGCCAAATCAATATCAAGGTTTTCCATACCCCTCTGGCTCTTCATCCTGCATGTTCCCCAGTTGACCCAGACCCCTCACCTTGTCCTGTAAGCCCTAAAACATGAGATCTACAGACTTGCTCCTCTCGGATATATTTTAAAAAGTTTTTATTGTTGAGTTTTTGCCTCTATGGCCAACTTATTTTCAAATTCTCTCTTAGCCTGTCGTATCAATGTCTTACATTTAACTTCCCAATGCTTATGCTTTATCCTATTTTCTTCTGATGGATCCTTCTTCAAATTTTGGAATGAAGATCTTTTGGCTATAATAGCCTCTTTCTCCTCACCTATTAACCATGCCAGTAATTCTTTTGCCTTCCTTCCACTTTTCTTAATGAATGGATTACAAACACACAACTTCTATTTGTTGCCTGCCTTTCTACCTATTTAAATCAAAACACACAAACACATTAAATAATATACCCCAATAGTTTACTTCTCCCCAATACTTTTAAGGGTCTGCCACATATGTACTGTATTTTGTTGTTTTATGTATGGAATTGTTGTACAGCATCTTGAGCTCTTTGGAAGAGCATTTTTAAATCTGAACAAGTAAATAATGCATAACTGAGCAATGACTTCTTGTTCAGATCTTTACCTAATCTGTGTGTAAAACAAACCATTCACTGATCTGCCTCACTCTCATATCCTCTGATTGTGAGATAATAAGCGAAGACTTGAGTGCAGATCCTTATATAAACTTTCATTCCTTCCCTGCTTCCCATCTGTAGACGTTTGGAAGGAGTTAACTATAATATATTTGACTTTTCAGTCACCCTTGACTAGCCAGAACAAAACTGGAAATCAGAACCGACTCATTAACAGAATCAGATTTCCTTGAGTCAGATTATGCTGCTCAAATTTATTCCAAGTCAGTCAGACAGAAGTGTCTGTGATGCAAAGAATTTTATCTGCGCCAAATACCCTGGCAAAGAAGAGACCAGAATTAAATCTGAACTACATTTTATCCCTAATTTGTGCTAAACAAAAACATGTGATAATATTATTGTTCGGTTTATGAAATGTTTCCCTCTTAAGTTAGGGACATAAAAAGTGGTTATTCACCATGGTGATCACTGTTCCCTCTAAGCTGTGTGCATGTATGTGCGCGCAAGGATTGTGAACCCTGCGCACACAGCAAAACATAGTGGGGTAGATTTTCAAAGGGATACATGCATAATATACGCGCATAATCCCAGAAAAACCTACCCCTGCGCACGCCGAGCCTATTTTGCATAGGCTCGGCGGCGCGTGCAAGACCCGGGATGCGCGTATGCCCCTGGGCTTTCAAAAATGGGCGGGCCGGGGGTGGGGCCGGGGGCATGGCGGCAGTCCGGGGGCGGTCCCGGGCCAGTTCCGAGTTCTCCAGCACAGCGGCCTGTGCCGAGGGATGGCGCGCCAGCAACTGGCCGGCGCGCGCAAGTTATGCCTGCCTGAGGCAGGCGTAACTTCTGCAACAAAGGTAGGAGGGGATTTAGTTAGGGCTGGGGGGTGGGTTAGATAGGGGAAGGTAGGGGGGAGCGGTAGAAAAGTTCCCTCGGAGGCCGCCCCGATTTTGGAGCGGCCTTGGAGGGAACGGGGAACGCCATCGGGGCTCCCCTTGGGCTCGGCGCATGCAAGGTGCACAAGTGTGCACCCCCTTGCATGTGCTGACCCCAGATTTTATAACATGCGCGCAGCAACGTGCGCATGTTATAAAATCGGGTGTACATTTGTGCATGCCGGGTAGTGCGCACAAATGTACCCAGCGAGCGTAAAATTTAAAATCGGCCCCAGTGTGCACAAGAATTCACGCTATTATTTGCATTATATTGGCTCATAGTGCACAAATATGAATCTGGTTTGAGCCAGAATAAAAAACACCGATGTTTGAGGGTGCAATTGCCTAGTAGTGAGTCTTTTGTATATTGTAAGTAGTTATGCTATTTTTATATATATATTGAAGTTTGTAAATTCTTTTAAAGTCTTATTTAGTTTTCTGCAGAGCACAGCTTAATACTAAAACGATCAATAGACCAGCAATTTTGTAGTGGCTGTGTGATCACTCTGCCTAACTTCAAATACAGCGGACCCTTGACTTACGAACTCAATTCGTTCCAGAGGGCTGGTTGCAACTCATGTTGGTTGTAAGTCAAGACTATTTTTTCCATAAGAAATAATGGAAATACCCATAATGCGTTCAGAACCTCCCAAAGCACCCATTACCTAAGATTTTCATAATAAAAAAGGGCTGTACAATGGGCCAGAATTTCAAAGGGGTACGAGCGTACGCTCGTACCCCCCGAAAACCTGCCCAAAGTTCCTCCTGCGCGCGCCGAGCCTATATTGAGTAGGCTTGGCGGCGCGCACAAGCCCCAGGACGTGCGTAAGTCCCGGGGCTTTCTTGGGGGGAGCGTGTCGGGGGCGTGACACGGCGGCGCGTCATTTGGGGGTGGGGCCGCGGGCGTGGTTCCGGCCCAGGGCGTTTCGGGGGCGTGGCCGAGGCCTCCAAAATGGCTCCCGGGACTGGGAATCGCGCGCCGGTGGCCGGCCCGTCGCGCACAAGTTACGCCTGCCTTGGGCAGGCGTAACTTGTGCAACAAAGGTGGGGGGGTTTAGGTAGGGCTGGGGGGATGGGTTAGGTAGGGGAAGGGAGGGGAAGGTGCGGGGGGGTGGAAGGAAAGTTCCCTCTGAGGCCGCTGCCAATTTTGCACAGCCTTGCGCGCGCCGATCCCGGATTTTAACAGATACGCACGGCTACGTGCATATCTATTAAAATCCTGCATACTCTTGTTTGCGCCTGGTGCGAGAACAAAAATACGGTGTTCGCAAATTTGTAAAATCTACCCCAATGTGCGTAATTACCAGAAACACCTATAATTTTCCTAGTGTACTCACCAAAAAGATATAAAATGTGCCTAGCCTACCAGAAACAACAATTTCATACTGTACTCACCATTCAAGTTGACATCTTTGGCTTGCAGGAAGGGAGGAGGGGGAGGATTCCCCCCTCCCCACCCCCTCAGAGCACATCTCTGGCCCCCAAACACTCATTTCCCCTTCCCAGCATACTCAGTCATTCCTCCTCTCTTGAAACCTTGCTGTAGCCAGCTGAGTGCTACACTCCCTTTCTGCTGCTGCACAGAAGCTTCCTTGGTCACCAGTGATGCTGTTGCTTGCTGCAATGCCGTGCCAGGTCTGTCTATGTGCTCCTGTGAACACTATACCCTAAATCAGAGGTCCTTAGGCAATTAACCATGCCAAATTATCTTTTATTTTCAACAATTTATACTAAAACTTGCTTTGCACAAATACAATTGCAACACATTCATTGCTATCTTCAAATATCAGTAAAAGAACAAGGTTTCTTTTTTCACAATAATAATACAAAACTAGTATCACTGATATCAATTATCTTCATTTGCTCCTATGATCATATTATATTGTCCACATGTATTCCTGTGCTCCTGTGAACATTTGCAGCTCTGGGTGCGCCTGAGATGGACAGGCCTCAACGGTAGCAGCAGCAGCCAGCAGAGGTCCCACCCACCAAGCCCAAAAAAACGCGTTTGACAGGAAAAAACACCCAATTAGGAGCAACAGCATTCACGAGCGGATACACATGGCCTTGGTCGGCATTCAGGTTGTAACTCAAGACTTTGGGGCAGATTTTTAAAACCTACGCGCGCGGCCTACATTTGTGCACGCTACCCGGTGCACACAAATGTACGCCCGATTTTATAACATGCACTCGCAGCCACGCACGTGTTATAAAATCCGGGGTCGGCGCGCGCAAGGGGATGCACACTAGTATATCTTGCGCGTTCCGAGCCCTAGGGGAGCCCCGACGGCTTTCCTCGTTCCCTCCAAGGCCGCTCCAAAATCGGAGCGGCCTCGGAGGGAACTTTCCTTTGCCCCCCCCCCCCCCACCTTTCCCTCCCTTCCCCTATCTAATCCTGCCCCCAGCCCTACCTAAATCCCCACACACACACCTTTATTTTGTAAATTACGCCTGCCTCTGCTTTGTGTGGTGCCGGAGGCCTCGGTCCCACTCCCACCCCGCCCCTTTCACAAAGCCCCGGGACATATGCGCGTCCCAGGGCTTTGTGTGCGTCGCTGGGCCTATGCAAAATAAGCTTGGCGCGCACAGGAGCGGTTACGCGCGTAACTCTTTTAATATCCGCCCCTTTGATTTTAACTCAAAACTAAAATTTTGGTTGTAACCCAAATTGTTCGTATGTCAAGCCGGTTGTAACTCAAGGGTCCAATGTAGTTGGTTCAGTGGAAGAGGCAAGCTTTTATTTCAAAATTAATTTTTCCATTCTAGACCTGTGCAAGATAGTTGTCACTTTATTTGTCTTACCATTAGCCAGAATTCAATTGTTTTAAATGTACATTAAAGTATTTTTTGATATAAGAGAGGGCTTATTGTCTATCGATGTGGATTATATGACTAGGCACTTGCACTTTGTGAAAGTTGGTTGCCTGTGGGGTTCAGGTAGTATAAAAAAAATTTTCATAATCACTATTTTATGTTCATTGGAGCACCTTCATGGAGATTATTTTGTACGGTATATGTTTTTGCATGTAACTTGAGGTTCTTTGTATCTATTTGCCTTGAGGATTTCACAGATTTTTTTATTTTTTATTATTGTGTTCCTTTTTTATTAAAGGTATATCGATAGTATGGTGCAGAGATTGTCATAATCAATAGGCCTAGTATTTACTGAAGGGCTGAGGTATACCGGCTAACACATTTCCAGTAAGATATACTACATGATTGTTGAATAAATATTAACAATAAATATAATGATTAGGTGCAGATGCAGTTAGTTCATTACATATAGTACCATAATATACACATGGGCATTACTGACATGTTTCTACTCCTAATAATATATCAGCAGTGTAACCGTTTTTGGCAGAAAAGAGTGTCAAAGAATAAGAATTATGTATCTACAAATCTTAAGGGGTATGCGCGTAAGATACAAAAACCTGCCCCAAGCTCCCCCTGAACGCGCCGAGCCTATGTTGAATAGGTTCGGCGGCACGCACAAGCTCCGGGACGCACATAAGTCCTGGGGCTTTGCTAGGGGGGGCGTGTCAGGGGCATGTCGGGGGTGGCATGACGTTCGGGGGGGGTTCCGTTGGGCGTGTCGGGGGTGTGGTGCCAGCCCGGGGGCGTACCAGGGGCGTGGCCGAGGCCTCCGGACTCACCCCTGGGTCGGGTGATGGCACGCCAGCTATGCCTGCCTTGGGCTGGCGTAACTTTTCAAACAAAGGAAGGGGGGTTTAGATAGGGCTGGGGGGGGGGGGGTGGATTAGGGAGGGGAAGGGAGGGGAAGGTGCAGGGGGGTAGAAGGAAAGTTCCCTCCAAGGCCACTCCGATTTCAGAGCGGCCTCCGAGGGAATGGAGGCAGGCTGCACGGCTCGGCGCATGCAGACTGCCGACTTTGCGCAGCCTTGCGCACGCCAACCCAGGATTTTAAAAGATACGCGCGGCTACGGGCATATCTATTAAAATCCGGCGTACTCTTGTTTGCGCCGGTCGCACAAACAAAAGTACGCGCGGGTCTACTTTTAAAAATCTGCCCCATGCACGTATATTACGAGCGTAACCCTTTGAAAATCTACCCCAATATTATTTGCATTATATTGGCTCATAGCACACAAATATGAACCCAGCTTATTAAAAGTTGCACAAAAGACAATTTATATGCATTTAGTCTTTCAAAAATTAGAAGGAACATTGATGATGATCTTCCCTGTTCTCATGTCGAGGGTGGTCCTTTAATAGGACTTTTTCTGTTTAGACTGTGAGCACTATATTTAGATGGTTGCTTGAAACTTTGTTCTATAAATTAAGCAGTAAGGCATTTAGCCTGCAGACCTGAAACAGTAGATCTTCAACTATAAGCACATGTGAGTGTGTGTGTGTGTGGAATGCTTTTTATAGGGTTTTGGCACTGATGAATGGTCCTGTATAATCAGCAGATTCTGGATGAGTCCAATACTCATAACAATTTAATGGGGGTTTTTTTCCTCATTTCTTTCAAGGTGTTACTTGGAGAAGCAAAGACAGAAAACAGATTTTTGATATTGTATCACATTTTAACAGCTTATACAGTACATATATATGATAATGATCAACTAGCTACTTGTGCCACTGATAGCATGCAGCAATCACAACTACTTAGTAATGTTGCTTTGCGGGAGTTAGAATTTTGTTCCTTTATGCTGGGTTTACCGAAAGAGGGAAGGCTGTCTAGACAGAGTGTGTACCTGCAACCACAAATTCTTCTTAATTAAGCCGCAGTGCCATTGAGCATAAGGCAGCTCTTATTATAGGCCAAAAAATATCTGGTCCAAGAGTATGCATGCTATGCATTTAATTTTAATCTATATATATAAGATATGATCTTATCAGCAGTTCAAAGTCAAACCTGAACTAGAGAGATTTCAATCTGGTTTGATTCTTTTGTAAATTTTGTAAATTTCTTTCATCCACTAGGTAAATCTATTCAGTTTTCTCTGGCAGATCAGGGGAAAATCCAAAGCAGATCTGAAGAAGATCCAAAAGGAATCCCCTTTGAGTCATCAAAAATCTGAAATTAATTTTCAGATGTGCTTCTGATTTTTCTTTGTGAGCCCTTGGGCTGTGGCGTGGTTGATGCAGCCTACCAGGCGAACCTACTAGGCCCATGCCAACAGCAGGTGGACTCTCTCTTACTAGGACCAGGGCCGGTGCTAACGTTTTTGCTGTGCGAACAAGTGGTGTGCTGCCCCCCCCCCTCCCCCAACCCGTGATTCATTCATCTCCCTCCAGTAATCTAAACTTTAAACATTCCTCCCTAACCGGGTCCACATCCTCTTCTCTGGAACTCATGGCCAATGCATGAGTATTAGATGCCCTAGCACCCCCCTCCCCCCCTCCCCCCCTCCAACCCTCTACAAACACACAATTACAAATTATGCATCTATAATAGAAGATTTTACATTAAAATAACATTCAGAGTTCAGTCATCTAAGGTGAAAATATCCTTACAACAACCTGTATATTATGGGCCGGATTTTCAAAAGGTTACACAGGCCGGGCCTATTTTCAAAAGGCCCAGCGACACGCATAAAGCCCCGGGACGCGGGTTAGGGTTAGGGTGGGGAGGGGGCGGGGTCAGAGGCTCCCGGCACAGCGGCCATTTGCCGGTGATCGCGTGCCAGCAGTCAGCCAATGTGCGCAACTTCAGCCCCAGGGCTGAAGTAAGTTTTAAAACAAAAAAAAAACAAGATAAAGGTAGGGGGGAAAGGGCAGGGGAGTTAGGGGAAGGGAAGGTGGGGTGGGAGGTAGGGAAGTTACCTCCGAGGCTGCTCCAATTTCGGAGCGGCCTGGGAGGGAACAGGGGAAGGCAGCCCGGCTCAGCGCAGGCTCGGCACGTGCAAGGTGCACAATTGTGTACCCCCTTGTGTGTGCTGACCCCTGATTTTATAACATGCGCGTGCCTGCACACACATGTTATAAAATCGGGTATACAAGGGTGCACACCGGGTAGCGCGCACAGAAAACCCTGCAAAAATACCCATATGTTATTTATTAGGCCTATTGTAATGCATGTTGAATGTGGGCTTGACCCTCAGAAAGCAATGAGTAAATGCCAAAACAGCACTAATTGCCAGTGCTCAAACAATAACAATCTTGCCTATGAAAAAGTAACACTGCAAATATAACATCAGCTCCTAGATTACCAATACACTTCATATTAGGAAAATGGAACAAGCCAAGCTGCTATACAACCCTACACAGAAGCTATACACTAGCAGAATACCTCACCTCTGTCACACACGCAAAACACTGACAGACCCTCACAAAATACAGAATAAAGAGACCTTAAGGTAGAAATAGAAATGTGCAGACAAAAACTGAACTGAACATTGCAAAAAGCCAGAGTCTTTACAGTGCAAAATGCAAAAACAGAAAACACCATTCCTCATAAAATGTCAAATAATAAAATCAACAAATATAAAATATCAATCATAATAGCAAAACCATATTAATAACAAAAATAAAAATTTCAAAACAGCTGAAAAATAAACATCCAATATTTAAAACTCATTTAAATTCTTTTTTTTTTTAATTTCCCAAACACTAGTAATATATTTCAGAACAGCAGACACATCAAACACCCAATAATTAAAACTAATGAGGATTAAAAAAAATTCTCACTCTCCATACCTGGGATTTAGTGGTGAAGGGAGGGCATACAAACTTTCTCCTATCTCTCTCATATATGCACACACACTTTCTTTCTCCATCATATACTCATGCTCACACACTCATACTTCCTCTCTCCCACATGCACGCGCCCACACACACACACACACACACACACACACACACACATGCTGTCACACACTCGGGCTTCACCCTTTCTTTTCTTCCAATTGCTCCCCTGGGAGCTCTGGGCCCGTCTCTTCACTTTGGCCTCTGTCAGGTCAGGATCACAAGGTGGCCTCCAGTCTTCTTGAGCTGCTAGTGGGATGCAATCTATCGGCAGCCCAAAGCCTCTCCTCTACTTAGGCCATCAGCAGATGGATGGGAATAGACCAGGCAGACTGTTGCCTCATTACCTCAGCTCTTTCTTTTACTTCTCATCTCCTTACCTCACCACTCAGCTCTTCCTCCCCTCTCCCTCATTATCTTTCCTTTTTCCTCCACTTCCCTCCCTTCTCTCCCTCCAGAGGCTCTTCCCTCCCTCTCCTTCTCACACTACCTCAGTTCTTCCCCTATTTCTGTCCCTCTAGAGATTCTTCTCCTTCTCACCCCTTACTATCTGATGATTCCCTTTCTCACCTTATTTTCTCATTACCTCAGCTTTTTCCTCCTTTCCCCCTTTCTCCCTCCATCCGTTCCTTGCTCTTTCCTCTCCTTTCTATGCTATCATCACTTTCTTCTCCTTCCTTATGCCGTTTCCTCCACCTTCTCACCCAGTCACTCCCAGGCTTTTCCTCCTCCCACTTCGTCGGCTCAGTGTGCTGCAGCAGTCAAAAAAGCAAATAGAATGTTAGGAATTATTAGGAAGGGAATGATTAATAGAACGGAAAATGTCATAATGTCTCTATATCGCTCCATGGTGAGACCACACCTTGAATTCTGTGTACAATTCTGGTCGCCGCATCTCAAAAAAGATATAGTTGCAATGGAGAAGGTACAGAGAAGGGCAACCAAAATGATAAAGGGGATGGAACAGCTCCCCTATGAGGAAAGGCTGAAGAGGTTGGGGCTGTTCAGCTTGGAGAAGAGATGGCGGAGGGGGGATATGATAGAGGTCTTTAAGATCATGACAACCACCTTGTTTTATGTAAACCGGCATGATGTGATTGTATCACGAATGCCGGTATATAAAAATCTTAAATAAATAAATAAAATCATGAGAGGTCTTGAATGAGTAGATGTGACTCGGTTATTTACACTTTTGAATAATAGAAGGACTAGGGGGCATTCCATGAAGTTAGCAAATAGCACATTTAAGACTAATCGGAGAAAATTATTTTTCACTCAACGCACAATAAAGCTCTGGAATTTGTTGCCAGGGGATGTGGTTAGTGCAGTTAGTGTAGCTGGGTCCAAAAAAGGTTTGGATAAGTTCTTGGAGGAGAAGTCCATTAATGGCTATTAATCAATTATACTTAGGGGCGGATTTTAAATGCCCTGCGTGTGTAAATATGGGCGGATTTACGCGCGCAGGGCCCTCGCGCGCCGGCGCGCCTATTTTGCATAGGCCGCCGGTGCGCGCAGAGCCCCGGGACGCGCATAAGTCCCAGGGTTTTTTAAAAGGGGCGGGGGCGTGTCGGGGGTGTGGCCGAATGACGTGGCATTTCGGGGGCGTGACGCGGCGATTTGGGGGCGGCAACGCGGGTGTGGTTTCGGCCCGGGGGCGTGGCCGCGGCCTATGGACCAGCCTCCAGGACCGGAACACGGAGCGGACCAGCCGGCCGACGCGCGCAGATTTACATCTGCTTTTCGCAGGCGTAAATCGTGGAATAAAGGTAAGGGGGGGTTTAGATAGGGCCGGGGGAGTGGGTTAGGTAGGGGAAGGGAGGGGAAAGTGGGGGGAGGGCGAAGAAAAGTTCCCTCCGAGGCCGCTCCGAAATCGGAGCGGCCTCGGAGGGAACAGACAGCGCGCGCTGGGCTCGGCGCGCACAGGTTGCACAAATGTGCACCCCCTTGCGCGCCGCACGTATCTTATAAAATCCAGTGTACTTTTGTTTGCTGGTGCGCAAACAAAAGTACGCGATCGCGCAATTTTTTAAAATCTACCCTTTAGGGAATAGCCACTGCTATTAATTGAATCAGTAGCATGGGATCTTCTTAGTGTTTGGGTAATTGCCAGGTTCTTGTGGCCTGGTTTTGGCCTCTGTTGGAAACAGGATGCAGGGCTTGATGGACCCTTGGTCTGAACCAGCAAGGCAATTTCTTATGTTCTTATGTTCAAGTGCAGGGACTCCCTAGCACAGTGTATTCAGGTTTCTCCCTCATCCCGCATGAGCCAGCAGCAGGAACAGCATTTGAGCGACAACATCTCCTCCTGTTGCAGAGCCAGCCTCGTGGTAGGAGCTCTGAAGTCTTACTGCTTCTCTTGCAAGACTGACCCTGCAGCAGGAGGAGATGATGTCGCTCAAATGCTGCCGTTGCTCCTGCTACCCACTAGCACAGAGAATGTGTTTTTTTCCCCCCTACATCAGATCAAGCCACTTATGCGTCCCAGGCCTTTTTTTTTTTTTTTTTACTTTGGGTGGTCCTCTGGGTGGCCCCGCAGCCGCCGCTCAATTTGGCCACTGGTGGACCCAGGCCGCCCTCCCCCCCCCTCAGAGCCACTACCCTGTGCAAGTGCACGGCTTGCACGGTGCGCTGCGCCGGCCCTGACTAGGACTGGTGCTGGGGCTTTACCTATACCAGCCCCGTTCCCCACAAGTTGAATCCTTGGGTTACAGGGGCCAGCAGGGCTTAGGTAAGAGCCCTGTAAGGAGTGGTCAGAGAAGTCAAATGGCAGACAGAAGTCAGGGCAAGCAGTGATCAGGCAATATTAAGGTCCATCCTGAAGTCGGGGCAAGAGGCAATCCAGCAGAATAACCAGGGTCAAAACCAGGAATCAGTCAAAGACAGACAAACGAGACAAGGGCAAGACACTGGTGGGACCAAGGCATGGCAGGGACTAGCAGAGCAAGGCAGGACAAGGTAACAGCAAGGAAGAATAAGGTAATAATTACAAAGCAGATTGACAAGGAGGCAAGACAAAGCAAAAGGCACAGAGACAAGTAGCAACACGCACTGCAATGCAGGAGGACCTGTTGCTGAGGCAATGTATGGAGCTATGGGAAAATGAGGGAGACACAGCATGGTGGCGTGCCAGCTGTGTCGGCAGTGGTCAGGGGTGAGGGTAGCCGATCATGGGACATCCCGTAGCCGGCCAGCACATTACAACAGGTTTGTCAAAGTGTCTTGGCAAACCTTGAAATTTTTAAAAGCTTGTCAAAATGTTTAGGAACCTAGAGGCTGATGTATAAACCAGTGCTGAAGTTCACTAACACATTATTGTCCACTAAAACAAAATAACACACGCTAATCCATTTCCAAAATTTTGTCTACATTATTTATTTGTCAGGTTATCCAGCCACACAAGGCTGAATAACTTAAAAACCTAACCAGTTATATTCACACATAGCCAGTTACATTTACGTTAGTTGGGTACATTCCACGGCGTTTATCCCGCTGAGAATCCAGTAACAAGTTATCTGTCTAACTTGCTCACCAGCTAACTGTCTATGAACCTCCAAATGTCTGACCCAGAAATGTTCACATTGCAGGTGAGCAGTGAAAACACAAGGGTCCAAAAAACCAAGTAGAGGAAAAAGCATTTCATTCTGTCTCCAGGAGCTGCCAGGAATGCAATAGGCTACTTTAAAGAGGGGAAGACCTAAGAAATCAATCAATGACAGTAAGAGCCACAAAAAATGTTTTTTGATAATACCCAAAATATCTTATTCTTAGAAGAATAAGCAATAGCAACCTCCTTACAGAAAATGGCCACAAACAATCCCCATCATTAAACTTGGACATGCATTCTAAAGACTAGAAGGAATGAGAGAATCCACCAGTGCTGCCTGAGGCGAGGGATGAGATGGTGTCCTCCCTCCCAAAAAGCAAGGAACATATTTCAAATCACCAAGACGGCTGGGGGGGGGGGGGGGGGGGGTGGAGGGGAGGTCCCCTTGGAGTCTGGCCCTTTTAATGATTTGAAATACTGGGGAAGTGGGCAGGCAGAGATCAGAGTTCCCAGAGGAGTGACATATAAGAATGTCAGTGATAATATTTCTAGGAAGCTGGCAACCTGCCACACTCCTGGGAACCCTACCATCTGTTTCTGAGCCTTCCCCAGCGTTTGCATCCTGAGGATGTGGGAGATGAGTGAATGGTGAGGGTCTGTGCACAGCACATTCTCTCAGGATTGGTGCAAGGGTATTAGGCACTCGACAAACCTTACAGCCTTGTGCACTCCACTAACCCTCACTACACACACAATTGCAAATGATGTATTCATAACAGATTTTACATGAAAAAAGACATTCAGAATACAGTCTTCTGAAATAAAAATATCACAACACAGATATATTTACATGAACTGCTGTGGTGACAACAAGAAAACCCAGCAAAAAAAGACACTTGGAGATCACATGGTATTAGGTCTATTGTAAAGTGCATTGGCTCTTTAAAGCCATGAACTGCAATTACAGTATAGTAAGCCTCTCATACCAAAACTGCACTAAATGCCAGCACCCAAACAGTAAGAACTCTACCCTTGAAAATGCAACACTGCAAATATTACACCAGGCCCTAAAACACCAATATGCCTCCTATTAAGAAAACAGAACAAGCAAGCTGTTATGGATCCCTACAAGAAAACCACACAGTAGTAGAATACCTCTCCTCCACCACACTCTAGAACAGGGGTGGGCAAGTCCGGTCCTCGAGGGCTGCAAACCAGTCGGGTTTTCAGGATACCCCTAATGAATATGCATGAAATAGATTTGCATACAACTGAGGCAGTGTGTATGCAGGTCTCTCTCAGGCCGCTCTGAAATCACATTTTCACATGCTTATACACTCACTCACTTAAATTCTCACATGCTCATTCACGCTCTCACATGCTCACACACATTTTCACATGCTTTCTCACATTCTCACACGCTTACATACACACACTTATACTTTCTCACATGCTCCCACACATGTGCAATCACTCACAGGCTCCCACTTGCTCCCCCTTCCCTTCTGTCTCCTCTCACTCAACCCCTTCTCTTCCCTTTATTCTCAATCAATTATTCCACTTTTCTTTCAACCCCTCTCATGCACTCAGCCCTCTTTGCTTCCCTTCCCTTTCACATACTCACCCCTCCCTTCCTACTCACCATCCTTTCCTTCCATCCCTTGTCATTCATGTAACCCCTTTTTCTCCTATGCCTTTCTCGCTCACTTGATCCCCCCCTTAACTTTCCTTACACCACACCCAATTATCCACCTCTTCCCTCACACCTTCCCCACTATGTCTCTTCTTTTCTCCTGACCGCAGGGCCTGGTATCCCCGCAGACATATCACGAGGCTGATTCAGGTTTTGTCTTCATGCCTGCGAGTCCCAAGGCACATCATAATCCTACATTACTGGTGGGGGTTTGATATTCTACCATTCTGCCAGCTCAGAGTTTGATCTTCCTGCCCGTGAGCCTGCGATCCCCAGGGCACTTCATAATCCTGGGCCACGCTATCAGTGGGAGGTTGATTTTCCTGCCCAAGATCCATGGGGCTTGGGATCCCCACACCATTATTTGGGCAGCTGGTGAAATTTTTCTGCATGTAGATGTGGATGTAGGGTGAGGTGGCTGCCACAGAGGTGTTTTGGGGGGCACTATATGCCACTCCAAAATGTTGCCATTTGAGGCCCCCGCCTCACCCTGCCTCATGATAGAGTGCACATGGGAAAAGAGCAACAGAGTGCAAAATTAGAGGAAAAATCTCTTTAAAGATTTGGACCACCAAACAAGAAAAAACAAATAGCAAATGCACAAACACAGCGGGAGATGCAAATATTACTTAGATCTAGTGGTGTACTAAAGGGGGTTCAAGGTGAGTGGTCCACCTCAGGTAACAGCCAAGAGGGGGTATCTTTAGGAGGGTTGACATGACCACGTCATCTTAATCACCATGCTCTGCCTCAATGCACTGCAGCGCAGATAGGGACAGTTCTGTAATGATGCAGGGTGAGACAGCCATCTCAGGTGGAAATATTTTGGGAGCAGCAGCAAGTGTCCACATAATACCACTGTGGAAACCACCTCACTTTATATTTTGGATGTGAATGCCAGCAGGGGTCCCACACCCCATCCACTGGATGACATACTGGCAAGGTTCCCACTCCTTGCCCGCAACATGATGACCTTGAGGTGAAACCCATTCCACCACAGTCCAAAGAAAGGCCTGGTGGGGCTGCTGCTACCCCATCTTGCCCTGCCCAAAAAGAGGGTGAAGCCCTGAGTGTGTGTGTAAGAGAATAAGTGAGAGTATGTATGTGAGAGAGCCTGTGTGTGAGAAAGAGCTTGTATGCATGAGTATGTGAGCTTGTGTGTATAAGAGCCTGTATACCTCTGTGTGTGTGTGTGTGTGTGTGTGTGTCTGTGTCTGTGTGTGTGTGAGAGAGAGAGAGAGAGAGAGTCTGTATGGGTGTATGTGGGAGAGCCTGTGTATATGCATGTGTGTGTGAAAGCCTGTATGTGTGTGTGTGTGTGAGAAAGCTTGTGTGCTTCTGTGTGTGTGTGAGAGAGAAACTAGAAGCGGACTGGAAGGGAACTGGGGAAGGCCGAAATGCATCGCCATGCGGAAATTGCAAAAGCCCCCCCCCCCCCCCTTGTGTGCGCTGCCCACACATACGCGAGCAGATTATAAAATCTGGCACGCACTGGTGCACGTATGTTATAAAATCAGCACATCCATGTGTGCCCGCCAGGAAGTGCACGCACATTATAAAATCTACCCCTAATTGTATTCTCTTCCTCTGGTTGCCAATAAAGAAGCTGGACACTGTAATGCTGTTCCAGCATAAACTTTACTGTAGAAATACTTCAAACATGAAAATATGACACTTGCTATAGGACTTTCTTATATAATATTAATAAAGCAATTCAAAATAGCAAATCCCTTGATCGATCCCTGTATAGAATGTGAAGCCTCCCTGGGTAAATAGGAAAAGGGTTCACCTATGTCCTTGCTGTGGCAAAGGAGATACATCCCTCTACTCTTCACCTCACTAGACCATACTCCTTCATAGGGATCCCAGAGGGGCCCCACATTAATAAAAGTGTCAGTGCCATGTGACTGCTCTGTAGAAAAGAAAAAAGATCATCAAATACCAAAAGAAGCAATCAGAGACCAAGAAAATGTGGCAGAAAGATACAGAAATAGTCCCAACTCTATTGGTTGAACTTCCAAGTTCATCTTAATATATTACCTCTTTATACTCTACTCTATGAATTCCAGAAGGAATTAAGTATTAAGAAGATTACTAGCAGTACATTTGAAAGACTGAGATCATACCCAACATATCCTGGCTTACAAGTGAGGCTCATTCCCATCAGAGTTTCTCAATAATAGATCTTCCTCTAGATATATTGCAAGTGAAAGGGCTTACTAAGTGCATCACTGAGGTCCTGTCCTCCTTCATCTTATCAATGGGTAAAGGACACTCTATCTGAACCAGTAGTATTTTTACCAGAAGTAATGAACTCTGACTTTCTGAATATCCACAGACAATGATCTGGAGGATCTAAACATATCAGTCTGTGCCGGAACACATCCATTCTGTTAGTACTGTGCCCTTGCCCTTTGAAACAGAGTTCTGGCAAACATTCTTGTCACCAGATATGTCAAGTTCTTTATGGGTGTAGGTGGAGTTTTAAAAATCAGTCGGAAACCAGTGTGCACGCCATGATTACCTACATGTTTTAGTACAAGTGCTATTCCTGTACATGCCAGAAGAAATCAAATGTGAAAAGGGCTTTTTACCAAATAGATCACTTTTCTAATGCAACAGCAATATTTCCATGGTCCTGCCATGATTAGCATATATGAAGTGAGAGCTTCCCGTGTGAGAACATGACTGATATGAATGAGTCCTACAGGATAGGTATAGCAAAGACAGCACTAGTTAGCCTGGAATCCAGTGGATTGCATGATCCGAGGCAGCATGGTTTTACTAGAGGGAAAACTTGTCAGATGAATCTGATCAGTTTCTTTGTTCGGGTGACTACAGGGTTGGATCAAGGAAAAATGCTTGAATTTCATGGATTGAATTTCAAGGATTGTTAGGAAAAGTTTGTCTTTTTGTCGATTATAGCAAAATCTGCAACAGGGTAGGCAGGAAGGTGTGAAAAACATGAGGAAGGATCTACAGAAGCTTGAGCAGACTGGCAGCTAAGATTTAATGCTAAAACATGCAAAGTAATGCATTTGGGCTGCAAAAGCCCAAGGAGAGGGATGGTATTGGAGGTGAAATTCTGCTAAGCACAAAAAAAAAGAAAAAGAGAGAGAGCAGGATCTGGGGGTGATTGTAGCTGATGATCTTAAGGTGGCCAAATAGGTGGATATAGCAATGGCAAAAACCAGAAAGACTTTTTGCTGCATAGGGAGAGGAAGGGTCAGCTGAAAAACAGAAGTGATTTTGGCCTTGTATTGGTATCTGGTGAGATCTGATTTGGAATACTGTGTACAGAGACCGTACCTTCAAAATTTTGAGGATATAAACCAGTTGAAGTCGGTCCAGAGGGTGACTTCTAAAATGATCAGTGGTCTTCATTCTAAAGCATATGAGGATAGACTTAAAGATGTAAACATGCATATCCTAGAGGAAAGGTGAGATAGGGGAGATGTGATAGAGAGTCAAATATCTCAAAGGTTTCCATGCACAGGAGGCTCTCCTCTTTCAACAGAAAGGAGGCTCTAGAACAAGTGGTCATTGGATGAGGATGAAGGGGGCTAGACTCGGGAGTAATCTTAGAACATATTTTTCAGAGAGAGTATCGGATGCATGGAGCGAACTCTTAGCGGAGGTGGTGGAGACAAAAATGGTATCTGAATTCAAGAAAGTAAGGGATAAATACAGGGGATCTCTGAGGGAGTGATGGAAATTGTAAAGGCTACATCAATTGAACAGATGGGCCTATGGTCTTTTTCTGCCATCATGTTTCTAAGGTTGTATGATGTAATGACACCAAACTTAATTTTGTTAGTTTTTGTGTCATTTTAGAAAGGAAACATCACAGAGTACTATAACTACTATTGTTGATGTTTTCATGTTATTTTACAATGACATTCTTAAATATTTATTTTTTTTCTGTGTGTTTTTTCCAGGTCCTCCTGGACAGCTAGATATTGCTTGAGCCTTGAATCAGCTTTCATGCCATTCATATTCTTAATATAGTATGGAGGGATTCACAGAATCATAAAATCAAATTCTCAATATCTAGAGTTCCTTCTTTGTATAGGGATTACAGCCCCTCCATACTTTGGGCCCTTGACAAGTAAGTACATTGCCTCCATCTTTGTTGAATTTCGGTGGAAGTTTTACCATATTAATATTTATTTGTTTACTACCTTACTTACAACTAACTTACATTTCTCAGAGGCTTGGTGACAGTACAGTCATGTAGGAAGTGGAACTAACTACAAAATCTCCTTTCTGTAGGGATAATCCTGAAGAATTATAAATGTAATATACTCACAGCGTTGCTATTGATCAGTTTCACACACTCTTACGCTATAGAATGGTGCCAACTTCTTCCTTTGCACTCTAAAAATGATACTTTGTCACTATAACTGACTTCTAAAAGTCAGCAATTATGCATTTCTCACTATAATAATTTCAGGAAACATCAAGGATGTGCTGGCCTTTGAAGTTTCAGGGTTGGGTAGAAAACTGCTTGCTCAGCCTACCCACGAGCCTCTGTTACAACCCTCACTATTCTCCCACCAATGTTCCAAGGTGTGCCTACTATTTTAATAATCAGTTTGATTTGTCTCTCTCAGCATCAGAGGGTTTCTATAGGAGAGGGTGGAACAGATACCTAGAGGAAAATAAGGGTAGAGCTTTGTTTGCTTTTTGGTCTGACTCAGTTTCTAGTTCCTATGTTTTAATTCTTTCCTTGATCTTAATATTCATTCTGCAGCTGTTTTTTTTCCATGGAGAAAAGGTTGGGTACTGACTACACCTCTGCTTTCAGCCTCTGTTTTAACATATTATGCCATTCTTCATGCTATATTATTCTTTTGCACAAATTCTCTCATGCATTACGTAGGTCTGTCAATTAGAACCTTATAGTGTCAAAGGTACATTATGAAATAGCAATAACAACATATCTGATATTGGTATATGGGTAACAAATAGTTGAGACTTGTAGAAAACAAAAATGCTGCAAAAAAAAATGCAGCAATAAACCTTCAATCCTAGTGTTATCACTTGCTTAGTCAGGCTTTGATTGTTGGATTGAACAATTCAGGTTCCTCTATCATGTAAACCTCTCTGCTTATAAAGTAAATCCTAGGAGGAAAGATATGAATCTGTCCCCTAAGTTCATGAGCATATTCATAGTCAGCATTAAAATTAAACAACTACATAAAGAGATTGTGGCAATTCCCAAGAAACTTTTCACATTCACAAAACGTATTAATTAAAAAATGTTCTGCATGTGGATTCTAATCTTGAAAATGTATCAAAAGTCTAATACAAAAGGGCAATGTACAAACTTATGTTTTAGGGATGTGCATTCATTTAAAATGAATATGTAAAATGTAACTAATGAGGCCATTTTTTATTTGTTCTGAATGAAACAAATCAAAAATAGCCTCCAACAAAAATAACCATAAATTTTCACATATTTCTATTTTTGTACAATAATTAAAAGGGTCTCCAGAAGGATCATTTCTTGGCTGGCTCTCATTGCTGAGACCTAGGCTTTGGCCTAACACCCGGTTCTGGCCTGAGACCAGGTCCTGTTGCCAGGACCGGGCTCAGAGCTAAGTCCCATAGCTAAGGCCCACACCGTTGTGTGGCCTGAGGCTAGGTCCTGTCACCAAGGCCTAGGCCTATATCCAGGTTTGATGCCAGGGCCCAGGCGGAGGCCAGGTCCCATCACCGAGGCCCCAGCTGCCCAGGACCAGGCCTTTCAACGTCTTCTTTCTTCTTGGATAGCTGAAAAATAACACCATTCGCTGGGAAAATGCACCACTGTGATGCCATTGTGGCACCTTCCCTCTGAGTGGACAGCTTCATATTGATGTAAGGCCATACATTTCATTGGCCATACATCAAAATGATGCCATCCTCTCTGGAGGAAAGCGCTGCAGAGGAATTATTGCAGCATGTTCTTGCAATGGATGGCTTTATTTTTTGGTGATCCAAGAAGAAATAAGACATAGAAATGCCTAATCCTACCCTCCAGACACAGGCCTGAGCCTGGACCTTAGTCATGAGATATGGCTTCAAGTCGAGTCCTGGAGTCAGGCCAAGGTCTTGGCAATGAGACCCAGCCTCAAACTGGGCCCTGGCGTCTGGTCTGGGCCTGAGCTTTGAAAATGGGATCCAGTGTTGAGCCTAGGCCTAGGCCTGAGCAATTTAGCCTGGCTTGGGCTGGGCTCTGGTATTGGTCCTGGGACTAGACCTGGGCTCAAGCCTCTGCAATGGGACTCAGCCTTGGGCTGGGCTCCAACATTGGGCTTAGGCCTTGGATTCTGTACTTAACCTCAGCCCATTATTTGTTTTATGGTGAAGTCAATGGGGCCGAAGTATTGCTTCCTTCATTGAGTTCAATGTAAAATAAAAAACAAACGGAACGAATGAACTAAATGAAGGTAGGTGACCTACAAAATGAATGGAGGAACCAAAACAAAAATGTTATGCTCAGCTGCTCACAGGACGGCCCAGTAAGCCACCTCACTCACCCCCTATGCTGCCAGACCTGTCTCACGGCCAACACACAGCATCCCTCCTCGAATGCTGCCCAATGCACCCTAAGACACTGTCAGCCGCCACTCCTTCTGACCTCCTTTAGGTGCATGCATGCCAGACGGTCTGTCTCTTAAAGAACTTCTGGCGAGAACTCAGCCGCAGCACCCTTGGATGACATCACTGGCTCCCCTATATTAAAGGCTCCTTCTGAGGAACAAATGTTGCCACAGCAACAGCTCTCTTGCATTCAGCAGTTCATGTTGTTCCTGCATTCCTGTTTCCTGATTGTTCCTGGTTCCTGTTTGTTCCTACCTTGATTCTTCATCCAGTCTTGCCTCGTCGTTCCAGTGTCTTCTGTGTGTTTTCATCCTTCTCTGGCCTGATCTTCCAGTACTGACCTCTTTCCTTAGTCCTAACAACATTTGCCAAACACTTGGACCTGACCTCTCTCTATGGACGTGACCACACTTTCCTGCCGCCTGAACTGTACTCTTGCGTCAGATCTGACAATCCTTGTCTGCCTCCGACCACCACGTCGGCCTGTCTCTGGCTTCTTCAGTCTGCAGCCTGTCCTGACCCTGGCATGCCCTCCAACTCTTGCTCTCTTGACCATCCTAGGGCCCATCTAAGCCCTGCTGGCTGCCAGAACCCAAGGGCTCAACCTGCAGGGGAGGCAGCTGATATAGGTGAAGCTCCAGCCTGTCCCGCTCAGGGCACATTTGCAAACAGTCGATGTAGGCTTCCTATGGGGCAGCGTCATCTATACCATAGCACAAATGGCTCACTTCCATGACACTCATCACAAAATAATTTGCTTTTGCATTTCCCTATTATGTTTAGGGACCTTTGGTTAGTTTTCGTTTTCCTGGGAGTTTCAGTGTGTATTGCAACAAGAACAAAAATAATATTTACCTGGAAAAATGCAGAGTCATGTTTTTTCCACTGATTTTTTTCCATTTTTGCTCTTGGTGTAATAAACACTAATAAATTTCCAATAAAACTAAAATTAAAATTAAAAACAAAGATATCTAATTATGTTTAGTATTATGTACTAATCCCTGAATGCAAGGATAAAATCATGCAAAATGAATGTAGGAGCATTAAATTTTAGCAAAGCTGCAAAAACAAAATGTGTATAGCAGGGTAATGAAAGTATGCAGGAACAGGCAGAAGACCACCAGAACAAAGCACTGTCTCAAAAAGTACTCAGAGTAGTTTATTAGTTTACCTCACGGCTAACTTAATAGAATTAAACAGAACATGGGACTTATACCTGTAAAAATTAACTGACAGGTATACACGGACAAGACTTACCCCACTCAACAAATAAGATTTATTATGACATAATGTAACCGAACCTTTTTGGCACTTGTTAGAATGTACTACCATACACAGTTAACCACTTTAATTAACGTGCCTGTATGTAAACCGTTGTGAAGGTATACAACTTAACGACGGTATAGAAAAGATTTTAAATAAATAAATAAATAATGAGCTTTTTAGTCATTATTCTGTTATTTACTAAAGGTGCACAAAATTTACTGTGATCTTGCTTCCAAGGTAAATTTAGTGTGATCTTAATAGGCGCACAGACCCTGCTATGCTAGGTCAGTATGCCACGTTTTCTTCCCCTTGTACTTTTATGTTCCAAGTTTTTTCCCCTTGTACTCTGTTCCAAGTTTTATGCCCTGTTATATGTAATGGCATTCGCACATGCCTGTTCCTCAGTTACAATGTAAACCGAGACGATATGTAAACTTTTACATGAATCCCGGTATATAAAAAATGTTAAATAAATAATAAATAAATAAATATAGGGGAGGCCACATCCTGGGCTACCTTAGACCCCTCATCCGATAGAGGCCCCCAACCCCCCTACCCGCAAACAAAAACACCAAACCTGCCTCAGAATCAAAACTGCTCTGGATCTAGATTCACTTCTAACCCTATTCCCCTATCCACCCTCACCAGACTCATAACCTCCTCAGATCTGAGGACTCCCAGACCCTGAAATCTAACTATATCCTGCTGAGCTGACCACCCAACCTCATCAAAATGGCAGACTTGTTGCTTTACACTTTGAACCCCGTCTTCTCCTGGTGCAGGGCTAGTGGCCCAGCCAGCATTCTTTTATCCCCCTGCAAAAGTCCAAAGTGTGAGTACTGGTTAGCACACGTATGGAGAGACCTAAAGCACAGCCATGCTAAAATGGTCACTCTTGTTTTAATAAGCCCATTATAATGCAACCACATTATTTATCTCATTGTTTAAGCATGAAGCACATTAAATAGGGAGTTAACAAGTGTGTTACATTAACAAGCAAATTTAACACAGGTTCATATATGAATCCAAAAGATTTTCCAACAAATAATGCATCTTACCTATTTCTCTTAAAGTCAGCTTACCTACATTCAGCCCAATGTAATGAGGTGCATCCAGCCTAGCACATGGGTTTACTTGTGGTTGAGTGCAGTTTTTTTGTGCGCAATAGCAGCCCCCGATGCAGTAAGAAGATTAATGCATCTATAATGCAGGTCCTAACAAATGCATACCGGATTTATTTATTTATTTAAAAATGTTTATATACCGCTTTTGCCATATAAAATTAATCAAAACGGATAGCGCCCAACGCATTTAAATTTAATGTAGATTAAGGCATTAACTATTACTGCCTGATGCAGGAATGTGCGCCAAAAGGCATATTTTTTAATGCGGGGAAATGAACTCCAGCTCTGGATGTGGAGTAAAGTTAATTTGCAATCAAGGGCTCATGAAACAACATTAAAAAATTCTTCCTTTGTGTCGCGATAAACGTGTCGTCCTCCTCCTTAATATCATATTTACTGCTTCTCCGGTTTCCCTGATCAAGTCAATGTATGTATTTTACAGTATATATTTTTTTTTCTCCCCCTTGTTTTCTTATAACTAATTTAATAGGTGCAGGTTTAAAAATGTGTTTTAAAATGGTTTAAAAAATGTGTCTGAAGAAAATGTAGACCATGAGGAAAAAGGTCAGGATTTTAATTGGTATCCTTAAAAGCAAAGGGCCGGATTTTAAAAGGGTTACGCGCATAAGGTACACGCGTAACTCTTTTAAAACCCCCCCTGCGCGCGCCGAGCCTATTTTGCATAGGCTCGGCGGCGCGCTCAAGTCCCGGGACACGCGTAAGTCCCGGGGCTTGCAAAAAGGGGCGGTCGGGGGCATGGCCAGGGGGCGTGGTTTTGGATTGGGGGCATGTGGGCGGTCCGGGGGCGTGGTCAAGTGCCCCCACACAGCAGCCTGTGTCGGGGCCTGCCGCGCAGGCGCATGTAAGTTACTACTGCCCGGAGGCAGTAGTAACTTTTCAGATAAAGGTAGGGGGGGGGTCTAGATAGGGTCAGGAGGGTGGGTTAGGTAGGGGAAGGGAGGGGAAGGTGCGGGGGGTGGAACGGGCAGCGCGCGCAGGGCTCGGCGCGTGCAATTTGCACAAATGCGCACCCCCTTGCGCGCGCCGACCCCGGATTTTATAAAATACGCGTGGCTACACGCGTATCTTATAAAATCCAGCGTACTTTTGTCTTTTAAAATGTACCCCAGCATATTTAACCAACTACGGTTTTTTTCGTTTGCCTTGATACTAATCTAATTTATATTTTCAATCTCATAAAATCTATTGAAATATGGGATTTACATAATATTTTGCTTTGTCCCTTGCTCTAAAGTTTCAACATTTTTAAACCTTTTTTAAACACATTTTTAAGGCAGCACATGTTAAATTAGTTGCAATAAAACAATGAAGAGAAAATTATATACCATTTGCTTGATCAGGGAAACCGGAGAAGCGGTAAATTATGGCTTTTGAGCGCCAGAGACGCTCAGGTCTCCATTAGCGCCCCCTTTTCTATGCCGCTTTGATTTTATTCTCATTTGAATACTGCATCGGGAGCACAGGGAATTTGGTTTCGCGCACTTCAGGAAAAAGATGGCTCATCTTGGACGCCCATTTTTTTGCGCGCATCTTATTGTATCAGCTTGTTTGTTGCTCATTTGCAAATAATATTGTGGTAGTACAAACGTACCCTGCTCCTCCTATATCTGTAAATGGGGGTAACAGGGGGAGATTATACATATATATCAGAATATTCAACATACATGTGTAGTTTTCTCCCATGACCAAAAACAAAATTGCCTACCTTTAGAATAGCTAAACCCAGGCACTTATGAAAATGTGCTGCTATATACAGCCACTCTGTGAGGTGCAATTTGCACAAGGAAGATCTTGCAAGCTCACTCCTTTGAAAATTGCCCTCAAGGGGGAATACCATATCAGTACAGAACAATGACAAATATTGCACAAGATCTGTTGCAATGTTCAACAAAAAATGATTTCCTTTGCCAATTGAAACCTGACTTCATGGAATAACTGAATAGCAATCTGTACAAAATAAATTTAAAGAACAGTGTGGAAAACATAAAGATATTTTATTGCTCAATGTGTGATCATTCCATAGACACACAGAATCTTTTCTTTTAAATCCTTGCTTCTTATAATAATATTAATTAGTAAATATTACCTGCTTTAGGCAGAAAAATAGGAATTCCTTTTTCACACACACTCTAGAAGTATGCTGTTGTAATTGAGACTATGGCAGGACACTGCGCAGGCCCAGAAATATCACAGCAGGACACCTCCATTGCTGCATGCTCCAGACACTGCTGACGCTTCTAGGCTGCTGCCTTCTCTTAGGCACGCATGCATATTAGGGATGTGAATCGTTTTTCTAACGAATTGAAATATCGTACGATATTTCTAAATTCGTTAGAAATTGATTAAAAGAAAGAAACAATCAATTTTACCCCCAATTTTTCGTAAAAATCGTTTTTTGGGTTAGTGCACGCTAACTCATGTTAGCGCGCACTAACAAAAAAAGTTTATTTTTATTACTTTTAGTTATTTTTTGCTATTTTTGTTAGTGCGCGCTAACTCCTATTAGCACGCACTAACCCGAAAAATGATTTTTCACTAAAAACAAAATGGGGAAACGCGGGAAAACAATTTTTTCCCGCGGCCAGACGATCCCGAAAGCGGGAACGATCGGGCACCCGATTCGCATCCCTAATGCATATCGCACATTATATAGGCTCTGTGGCAGGAAACGCTGAGCGGCACTCTCTGATGACATCAGGCCAACCAGCCTATTTAAGCAAGGGCTTTGCAGCATTTACCTTGCCTCCTGCATCTACAGTGCGTGTTGCTCCTGTGTCTTGGTTCCTGTCTGTGTTCCTGGTTCCTGTCTTGCTTCATCCAGCCTTGCCTTTTCCAGCCTTCCTTATCCAGCCTTGCCTCATCCCGCCTTCCTTGTCCTGTCCGTCTTGTCCAGTGTCTTCTGTGTGTCTTTGTCCTCCTTTGACCTGACTTCCAGATCTTGATCTCTTGCCTGGACCTGACCTCTTGCTTGCACCTGACCAAGTCTATCCGCAGCCTGCCCCGACCTTGGCCTGTCTTTGACTCCTCAAATCTGCTGTCTGCCCTGCCGACCGCCAGAACCCAAGAGCTCAACCTGCGAGGGAGGTAGCTGTCTCGCATCAGGGTGCATTTCGCCAGCTGTTGGCATAGGCCTCGTAGGTTCGCCAAAGAAACAAGGACTCACACCCACACCACCCATCACATATGCAAATAAGAGGTAGAATCTTCTGCAAGCTGTCTGCACAGATTTCATACATAATCACAGAGTCAAGCATTTCATGACTTTGAGGATTAAGTTTTGCATAATCTCCAGTTTTATTCATGGATTTCAGCCATGCCTCCTTTTCCAAAGCATCTGTGCTTGGGTTTCTCTCCCCTCACTAGACATTTTAACCTCTGAATCCAGATTAAAAGCAAACAAATGTTGAAAACCAGTTTTTTTTTCTCTCTTTTGCTGCTTTTAGATGTCTGTTTATCCTGATGCCTTCCTTCTCCTTCACAGACCATAGCAAGAGAAAACTTCTCCTTTCTGGATACCCGCAGGGTTTTGCTAGCAGTTACATCAGCAGTTTCTGAAGCAGAAGGTAAGGTACCAAGCTCAGCTGGCTTCTACCTGCATTTCTTGCTGTTAGTGGCTTGCCCTTCCAAAATCATTGCTTTGCATGTCAAAGACAGGGGCAGACAAGGCTGAAAGTTTCTTTGGGCCACTATTAGCCACTGTCGGTTCTTCTCAGTCAAAATTATGCGTGTATTTTTATATTCCCCTTGCCACCACTTGTTTGCATGCATGCATGTATGTAAATATTTGATAACAAGCTGACAAATTCTTCATTTCCACTACTTCTTTCAGCTGGTGGCAGCTGCTAAGTGCCGTCACTCAATACTCATCTCCTGTGTCTTAACTTTTATTCATTACTATGTAGCCAAGAAACTTTACTATGAGTCTTTAAAAACTTTACACTGTTCACAACTGTATTTCCTGGGAATCCAATACTTTAAATTATTAACTTATTCCTGCTTCCCTGATGCTTGATTTCCCAGTTTTAAGGTTATGAGGCAGCAAGTCCGCAGGGTGGGCTGTCCTGCCTGAAAGTTACGTATGTACACTAGGGATGTGAATCGTTTTTTGACAATTTAAAATATCGTCCGATATATTTTAAATCGTCAAAAATCGTTAGGGCCACGATACAATACCAATTCCCCCGATTTATCGTCAAAAAATCGTAAATCGGGGGAAGGGGGAGGGCAGGAAAACCGGCACACTAAAACCCCCTAAAACCCACCCCCGACCCTTTAAATTAAATCCCCCACCCTCCCGAACCCCCCCCAAATGCATTAAATTACCTGGGAGTCCTCCGTAGCGGCGGTCCGTGGCTAAATCGGGGGAAGGGGGAGAGCACGAAAACCGGCACACTAGATCGTGAGGTCTTCAGCCGGCGCCATTTTTCAAAATGGCCGCCGCAAAATGGCGGCGGCCATAGACGAAAACGATTCGACGCAAGAGGTCGTTCCGGACCCCCGCTGGACTTTTGGCAAGTCTTGTGGGGGTCAAGAGGCCCCCCCAAGCTGGCCAAAAGTTCCTGGGGGTCCAGCGGGGGTCAAGGAGCGATTTCCTGCCGCGAATCGTTTTCCGTACGGAAAATGGCGCCGGCAGGAGATCGACTGCAGGAGGTCGTTCAGCGAGGTCCGGAAATCTCGCGAGGGTTCCGGACCTCGCTGAACGACCTCCTGCAGTCGATCTCCTGCCGGCGCCATTTTCCGTACGGAAAATGGCGTACGGAAAATGGCGCTGGCCATACGCTGGCCATACGCGTGGCGCTGGCCATACGCGTATGGCCGGCGCCGGCGCGGCAGGAAATCGCTCCTTGACCCCCGCTGGACCCCCAGGAACTTTTGGCCAGCTTGGGGGGGCCTCCTGACCCCCAGACTTGCCAAAAGTCCAGTGGGGGTCCGGAACGACCTCTTGCGTCGAATCGTTTTCGTCTATGGCCGCCGCCATTTTGCGGCAGCCATTTTGAAAAATGGCGCCGGCTGAAGACCTCACGATCTAGTGTGCCGGTTTTCGTGCTCTCCCCCTTCCCCCGATTTAGCCACGGACCGCCGCTACGGAGGACTCCCAGGTAATTTAATGCATTTGGGGGGGGGTTCGGGAGGGTGGGGGATTTAATTTAAAGGGTCGGGGGTGGGTTTTAGGGGGGTTTTAGTGTGCCGGCTCACGATTTTAACGATTATGACGATACTTTACACACACAAACGGCAACAATACGATTCCCTCCCCCTCCCAGCCGAAATCGATCGTTAAGACGATCGAGGACACGATTCACATCTCTAATGTACACAACCTTCCTACTCTCCCACTTCATATCCACTAGCATGCTAAGCGCCGCTGTGTTTAACTGCATAGGAAGAGCTTGAGTCCCGAACCTGGTAGTGCGTCACTGTTTCTTTAGCTGTAAGCAAATATAAGGGTTGTCAGAATCCATCTAACTTTTGTCCATGCAATGTGAGACTTTGGGGGATGAGTGGTACTAAGGATCCTTTCTGGAGAAAAAAGATTGCAGCAAGGAAAATATTTCTCTGATGATCTTCCCCCACCCCTGCAAAATGTGTTTTATCTATTCAGTTTAACATCTTCCCAGCTTCCACTAGTTTCAACTCTGTTCTCCAAAATATTCCATCCCCACTCAGCGCTTTTAAAATAATCTTTTTTCCTAATCAGGCTTGTTCTCTGAACCCTAGACCCTAATAGATTTTTCAGGCCCATCACTCAAATTGGTGAACTCACTGTTTTGTTTTGTTTTTTCCCTTTTTTCTTTTTTCCAATGGCATTGCTTTTTTATCCTTTGGTTTTCTCTCCAGCTTTCTTCCAAGGTAGGGTGACGGGCTGCTTTACCCCCAGTGAATTCTTTCTGTAGACTCCTCACTGCTTGAAATCCTCCTTTTCAGAAGATAATGATTTGTGTCTGTTTCTATATTCCAAAACTCAAAGTTCTTGTTTAATTCTTTAATCCTCTTTTCTGCAATGCCCGTGTATTCTTCCAGGCCCAAACTGGAAGCTTTCCCAAGCCTTGGATTCACAGGCTCTCCACCTCCTAGAGGCTATTAGGGCTTTATCCTAGGAGCTCCTCACACATGCCGTAGTAAAGCCAGGAGCATGACCCTCACTGTTCCTCTTCTGATTTGCAGAGTTGCTCTGCTGATATCTCCAACATCAGGAACAGGGTAGAGGAAGTGCACAAGCCTGCTCATGGCTCAACATAATGATCTAAGAACAAGAAGTAAAAAAAAAATGTTTGCCCACACTTCAGTCACTGCCTCGCTTCATTTAAAAATGCTCTGAAACACGTATGCACCTCCTGTTCTACAGGAAACAATGGAGACAAAGGCAGCAACAAGGCACACATAGAAAATCTATTTGCCATTAAAAATAGCAGAACCTTAAGAAAGTAGAAAGCATAATTACCTGTAGTCCTAACCCCAACAAAACCTTTTCCATGGCAGCACTTTACCTTCTCCTAATGAACAAATCCTCTGTTCATAAAGACTGCAACACTAGCTCCTCAGATGCTTAAGATGTAACTTGCACTTATTTAGAACATTTAGCAATCAATCCCTGCAATTCTTTTATAACTTGACAGCTTACAACAGCATTGAACACATCAGCACAGGACAGCATGTGTAGGTTTAGTGGAAATGGAACCTCATCTGTCCCATATAAGGTGCCATCTCTGCAATACCTGCTCTTCAGGATTCACCACAGAGTATGTAGGCCCGGCGCGAGTATTAGGTGGGACTAGGCAATTGCCTAGGGCACCAGAAGCTGGCGAGGCGGCGTAGGGGGACACAAGGTGCCGTTTTTCAACTGCGCTCAGGAGGGATGATTGTGGCACAGCGACGGAGGTTCGTCGAGTGGGAAAGGAGGTGATAACTGGCAGCAGTGATGGAGATGCGTGCTTTGGCAGTTTTGGGGGGGGGGAGATGACATAGTAACATCACCGCCTAGGGCGGCAGCAGACCCTCACACCAGCATTAAGAATATGCACTAGGGATGTGCAGAAGAAAAAAAAATTGGTTTTGGTTCGTTCATTCGCATCAAATCCTATGTTTCACTAAGGACTACGTCTAAAATAGTTTCCCCTCTTGTTGGCTCTATTTTAGATTTAGTCCTTAGTTGAACACTGAATTTGGTGCGAAAGGTAACAGTGTTGGAGCCACTCAGCAATAGTGATCATAACATGATGGAATTTAACTTAATAACTGGAGGGAGGACTTTAAAGAAATCTACTGCAACAGCATTTAACTTCCAAAAATTTGGCTATGACAAAATGATTAAGAAAAAACTTAGAGGTGCAACTGAAAATGTTAAGAGTTTAGATCAGGTGTGGATGTTGTTTAAAAATACCATTTGCAAAGCCCAGACTTCTGATGACAGCAGCACTACCCTTTTCCTCCAGTTAGTCCTCCCAATACTGAAAACCAGAGTACCCCTGAAGGTTTCTACTTCTAACTCCAGCATCTATATGTTTTCATATATAGCTGTGTGTTTGACATTTAGGCCTCTTAGACATTGTTACTAGGTCTAATGTATATTGCTTGGGTGAGCGTGAGCTGTAATAGTGGATTTGTAGTTTGCTGTGACTTTGTCTAGGCCATGATCTAAAATGGTGATTTTTCTTTTATGTTTTCCAGACTGACCCAGATTCTATCACCACTTTCAATATAATAAACAGTCAAAAAAGCTCATTGCATTGTGCACATATGCTAAGCCATCTAGCCTCAAAATCATGCCTGTGAATAAGGCTGAAAAGCCTTCCCCTAGATTATTGTTACTTTCTGCAAAGATGTTTAAAATAATAACATATCCTTCAGACTTCTTCTCTAGAGATATCTCTGTTATCTCATTTTCTCTCTTTTGCTTTGGCAAATAATAACATAAACATAGAAATATGATGATAAAAAAAGACCATATACTCAGTTGCCCATAATTCTCAACAGAGAATAGATGAATTTCAAGAACAGATAACTCTAATTTCAAGCAAAATCGGTGTTGCGGAAAATAAGATTAAAGCGATACAAGAATTCAATGGGACAATTCTTAGAGATCAAATATCTTGCATAAGAAGATTGGAAGCTATTGAAAATAGCTCAAAACATCTAAACATAAGGATTTTAAATTTTCCTAAAATAGTGGGAGAAATCCCCTTTACCACACTAAAAAGATTTCTTACCGAAGCTCTCTCTTTTTTGCCTGAAAATTTACCATCTATAAACTGTTGTTACTTTGTTAATAAGAGAGCCTCAGTTGGAGGAATGAATCAAGCGAATATTCCGGCTAATTTAACAAGCTTCTTGGAAAATTCAAGTATGGATGTTATAGAGAGAGGCACTCTCTTGGCATCCTTTATTTATAAGCAAGATGTAAATTCAATTTTGAAAGCATATTTTAGGAAGTTTCTCTTGAATTATTATGATCAGCCGGTGAAGCTATTTCCTGATGTGGCCCAGGCCACTCAAATTAGAAGAAGAGAATTTCTTTCTCTTAGACAGAAAGCTATTGAATTAGGTTTTTCCTATGTTTTATGTTATCCGTGTAAATGTATATTGAAAAAAGGCAACGAGGTATATGTTTTCTATCAGTTTGAACAGTTAAAGAAATTTGTGGAAGCTAAGTTACCAACCACTTCCTCTCCAATATCTACCAATGAGTAAAGGGTAGAAATTTAGTTTAACTGGAGAATTGCTATGTTAATGCCCTTTTCTTTTTTTAATTTATGAATATATTTCCTATGACTTCTCTTCTAAGTTTCACTTGCCTCCTACCTAGAAGTTACTATATATAAGGGCTATTGTTAATCTGAATGTGTAACAACAATATTTCATTATATTAATACAAGCCGTTAAGCCCGTTAAAACGGGCTACATTAACATTTTTTTGGATCATTTCCTTCCCCCTCATTCTCCCTCCCACCTCCCCCACTCTCTCCCCTCAGTCACTCCTCTCTCTCCCCCCCTCCCTCCCTCCTCCCCTCAGTCACTCCCCCCTCCTCCCTCCCTCAGTCACTCCTATCTCCCCCCTCCCCCAGTCACTCCCCTCAGTCACTCCTCTCTCCCCCCTCCCTCCTCCCCTGAGTCACTCCTCCCTCCCCCCTCCCCTCAGTCACTCCTCCCTCAGTCACTCCTCCCTCCTCCCTCCCCTCAGTCACTGCTCCCTCCCCTCAGTCACTCCTCCCTCCCCTCAGTCACTCCTCCCTCCCCCCTCCCCTCAGTCAGTCACTCCTCTCTCCCCCCTCCCCTCCGTCACTCCCCCCTCCTCCCCTGAGTCACTCCTCTCTCCCCCCCTCCCCCTGAGTCACTCCTCCCTCCTCCCCTCAGTCACTCCTCTCTCCCCCCTCCCTCCTCCCCTCAGTCACTCCTCCCTCCCCCCCTCCCCTCAGTCACTCCTCTCTCCCTCCTCCCTCCTCCCCTCAGTCGATCTCCGCCGAAGACCCAGAGCGGCGGCCCGAAGACGCGGAGCGGCGGCGGCATGCACGCGAGGGAGGGACAGACTTTCTTCCGTCCATCTGTCCCTCCCTCGCGCGCATGCCGCCGCCGCTCCGGGTCTTCGGGCCGCCGCTCCTGCCGCTCCGGGCCGCCGCTGCCGCCGCTCCTGCCCAGGTCTTCGGGCCGGTGCCGCCGCCGCCGCTCTTCGGGCCGCCGCTGCCGCTCCCGCCGCTCCGGGTCTTCGGGCCGCCGCCGCCGCCGCTCCGGGTCTTCGGGCCGCCGCTCCTGCCGCTCTGGGTCTTCGGGCCGGTGCCGCCGCCACTCCGGGTCTTCGGGCCGCCGCCGCCGCTCCGGGTCTTCGGGCCGGTGCCGCCGCTGCCGCCGCTCCCGCCACTCCAGGTCTTCGGGCCGCCGCTCCGGGTCTTCGGGCCGCCGCTCCTACAGCGCCATTTTTATTTTTAAGAGGCACACTGTGACCGACGTGCTCGCATGCGCGGTAGAGCTGCTCTCTACTGCGCATTTGCGGCACGTCGGTCAACCTTCGTTTATTAGGTTGATGTTGGTGAGGTTTAGATTACAGGAAGAATATTATACGATGAAATGATTATGTAAATGACAACATATGTTATAAATATGATTTATTTTTCTTGATTTGTAATGAAAAATCTAATAAATAAAGAATTTAAAAAAAAAAAAAAAAGACCATATGGTCTTTTACAGTCTGTATGGACCATATGGTCCATACAGTCTGCCCTTCCATCCAATTAATTTAGCATTATAATTCGCATCACTTCCTTAGAAATCCCCTGTATTTATCCCATGCTTTCTTGAATTCAGATACTGCACATGGAGGCTATTTGCATATGAACATCCATGATAATTTTAAAGACAATAATAGGCTGGAGCAACCTACTTCAGAGTTCACATCCAACAGATCTCATAATATTAAAGGTGTTAAAGAAAAAAAGAATGATTGTTAACTATGTTAGATCCATAAAATATTCTTTAATGAGTTCACGCTCCATTTTATTCAGTTATTTCATAGAAGGATAGTTTGTTGTAATCTATTGCTGTTTTATTGTTCAAAAATGATTTATTTAGTAAGATTCTGTTACATTATTACATAGTTCCTAGTAAAAAAAAATGGGTTCTTAAGCTTGGACAGGTTTTTTTTTTTTTCTCCTTCTTTCTTTCTGCATTCCAATCAAGTTATGTTTTGGCTGCCTAGTTCTCTATTCATAACAGGAGAATGACCTTTGGCCACTGCCGATGATTTAATCTACTCCACCCAGTAAAACAGTATGTCTGCCAGCCATGAAAATATAATGGATCACATTTCTAAACTACTTTTTTCAAATAATTAGCTGTTAGTTTTATTGCTTGTAACACTTGGAAGGCATGAGGCAAGGGAACATTTACAAAAAAAAAAAAAAACTATGGCAGAAGAGTCTTCAAGAGTAGATTAGATAAATATCTGGAATGATTGAGGTTCAGAGGATCCTCTCTGAAGGCAGGGGCATAATTAGATGACCTTTTAAGATCATTTCCAGTCTATCTTCCTCTATGATTTTATGAACTCCTTCAATGCTAACACCATTTACCACCTTTTGATTTTGCACAATAATGTTATTCTGTTATTTTTAAGTAAACAAACTGTATATCATTGCTTTAGCATAACTAGTGGTTTAATTGGTGCAAAGTTCATGTGAATATCTAGTCCTATAATCACAAAAAGCTACATAAAATGACTCCACAATGATAAAGTGCAGCTGTTAAGGGTTCCCTACCTCTTGCTGTTACTCGGGGTGTTGGGCTGTCTTCTCTGGGGCTTGCTACGCGTCGGTCTCGGCGCTGGCTGGACAGGGACGGGTGCCATTGGGCGTGACATGCGCAGCGTGTTCGTGTGTCGGTGACGTCATCGCGCACACGTGCACGCACTAGTCACCTGTTGGGACTTTCCTTGGGTTCCCGTGCTTGTTTTCAGGGCGCTGGTTGGTGGGGAGCTTCGGCCCGGGACAGAGACGATTCCTCAGCTGTTTACTTCATCAGCTGAGGAATATAAACAGCTTTGGTGTGGTGTCCAGGTTGTCTTGGCAACAGACTTCAACGGAATAAGGCTGGTATTCACTTTGTGCTACTTGTCTGTTGCTTTTATTATTTTACTCCAATTATATTGAATACTAGTTAATATTTTATTCTCTAATTTTTAGGAGTTTTGCTTGTTAGATATTTTAGCAACTTGTTTAAAATATATATGAATATATTTTTGTTCTGAAGCTCGTGTTTTTTCTATGACATTTAAAGACTGCAGTCAGATGCTTTGATTTGTTTTTACATCATTTTGTACGTCGTCTGACTGTTCTGTTTTCAACTTCGTGTACAAGTGATATTAAATTCACCTTTAGCTGAACTGTCTCCTGTTTTGAACCGCCTTTCGACCGATCAATTTATATTGACCTGCCGAACCAAGGATCCACAAAATAACAGTATAACAGCAGCAGTATCCTATATTTTATTGGGGATATGTGTTATATTCCCCCCCCCCCCAGCTTAGTGTCACTACTCCCCCCTAGATCCCATTCACACCCCACTCCCCTTCCTCTGGTCTCCCACCAGCTATGCTAGGGAACAGGAATCTAGGGTCATGCTTACACCCCCCCCCCCCCACATACACACACACACATTAAGGTTACCCCAGACAACATTGTAAGTACCATCCACAGATGCCCTCACCCAGTGTATGCCCACAGTCCTTTATCTGAGTCCATCTGTAGCTCTGGGTTCCATTTCCACCCTAGCCGGACTCCTTGGATTGGCTGTGGAACTTGCGGTGAATACTCTTCACTCCTCTCTGTGATAACCTGTGATTCCTTTGCACTGTCACGACCGGAACCCTCTGGCAACTCCAACACAACTCTCGCTGACTCCTCATTACAGCGATGCCTTGGCTCTTCTGAGCTCCTTCTCACTTGGAACTCTGCTGGCTCCTCTTCAGGGTTTGAGCACCCTACAGGGCCTTTTTCAGGGCCTCCTGTAGCACTGAATCCAGGCCTCCCTGCAGCACCAAGCTTAGGCTTTTCCCTGCTGTATTCCTCTGGCCTCTCAATACTGCCTCCTTTTGGGCAGTCTGTGTTGTCTTTCCCAGGGCTCTCTGTGACCTTTCTCTCAGGATTCTTCACAGTCCCATTTGCTGGGCTTCTCACAGGAGCTGTATCTTGGCTCCCAGTAGTGTTTGGACAGCCTAAAGGATCTTCATCAGGACTTCCTGTAGTGCTAATCTTAGGTAACACACTCAATGTAAAGGCTGCCTGGGCTTCATCCCCACTGTTGCTTTCTGCTACAACCGGCTGCTGTGCTTCTTCAGCTTCCTTCAGCCTTGCCTGGCTTCAGTTTTGGGCGGTTGGGAGTTTTCTTCAGTTCACTCACCAATGCAGCATTCTCTCTGGTGACTTGTTCCAGGTCCTCCTCCCATTGAATCATCCCTCTAGAAATCTCCTGTGAGATTTTCTAGAAGCTGGTTTATCTTCTCGCTCCTCTCTCTTTCCCGCTTTGTTCTCTGTCCGAACCATAAGTCTTCTTCATCAGACTCTTCTTCTTCTGGGAGCACCCCCAATAATCTCCATGGTACAGGAATCTGGTGTGGTATCCATGGCATCTGGGAGTGGTTTCACTGGCCCCACTGGCCTGTCTGGATTTTCCATTTGTCAGGCCTTCAGTCTCAAGTTCTCCTTCTCAGTCGGCTCTTGGGACTGTGGAACTCCCACTACTCAGAAGTACATGGCAATACACTTCAGTTATGCCCACTGACTTCTCCTTCTTCTTTCGCCTGCATTGTAGTATACCCACTGGATCTAGACCAGGGTTTTGATAATACTGCCAGACATCTAAGCAGCTGCACTTTCACTCTGTGCCATCCCTTGCTCCAGGCCCAGTGCACAACTGTTTTTTTCTCTCACTTTTTTCTTTTAAAATTGAAAAAAATGTAAAAAGAAAAATCCTGCCTCACCAGCTAACTATATGTGTAGAACAAGCCCTAAACTCCAGATAGAGCTTGCCTCTTTAGTCCACAAACCAACCTTAATCCCGACTACCTTCCAGGCCCTGCAGACCCTAATTTAAAGGCAGTTTCAATTTTTTTTCTATACTTGCGTATTCCTCTATGAGCCAACAAGCCTCTAGTTGCCAGTTTTCTTCTACTTTGTTTAAGAGCCCTACTCTGCTTGACTATGCTCCCAGAGCTACACTCTTTGGCTTCCAACTTCCAGTATTCTTGTACCCAGTTTAAGAATAGTGGCTTAAGCTTCCCTCTGGAGGCTTGGGTTTTTCTTTATGCGAGGCTTAGAGAAAAAATTCCCAACCTCACACCATATGTGGGAGACGAAGTGGTGTTTCCCTGGCTGGAGACAGAAAGCCACACTATCTCCAGCCTTTCTAGTGCAGATAAAACTTTATTAAACAAACACAATACTTCATAATGGACTTTCTAACTTGGTAGTAATCACTTACACACACGAGGGCTGTACACTGCTTTGCTTCTGGTCAGTGTACATTCACTCCCTTCTGATTTGGGCATAATGCTTTACAGGAGCTCCCTTCCTCCTGGAGGCATAGGGGCCTGTTGAACACCCTAGGTGGTGACTCCTAATATGGAACTCAGCAATATGTACCTATATCCCAGCCCCAGCTGCGTCCTGCCCACAGAACTCTCTCCCTCTATGGGATTTAAGGTGGACCAGACATCTAGCCTGGTTCTACACAGACAAAAAGAGGGAAAACAGGGTCACTCTGTTAGAGGCTGGAAATATCCAGCCTGTAGACTTCCCTGCTTTATCCTTACAAAAGCTACATAATAACAGGCTCACATTTAAATAAATCATTCAGTTTCTAATCTATTAAAATATCTTTCATTTTATTCCCAGTCATGTGATTTTTATGTCAAGGTTTGCTTGTTTTGAAATTAAGGGTCTCCAAGCAACTGTTTTGGAAATGAACCTCAGAGCTGAAGTGGGGATCCAACTCAAAAGATTCAGGAGCATAAGCAAATGGGAGCCCTTCTTCCTTAGACCCCCCTGCACTCCAGGGTTTGCTTGGGTGGAATTTATTCCACTGTTGTCTGCCAAGAACATAATAATATAAGAGATGCAATGCTGAGTCAGACCAAATGTCCATCAAGAGCAGCATCCTGTTTCCAGAAGTAGTTCATTAATCCAGATCACAAGTACTAGGCAGATCTCAAAGTGTATATTCATTTCTTGTTGCTCACTCTTAGGGATAAGCAATGGCTTTCTCAAGTCCATCTGACTAATAATGGTTTATGGACTTTTTCTCTATGAACTAGCCAAACACTTTTAAAGCCTTGACTATACCCTCTGGCAAGAATTCCACAGCCTGACTATATGTTAAGTGAAAAAATATTTTCTCCAATTTGTTTTAAATCTGCTGTTAGTTTCATGCAGTGTCCCCCTTGACTTTGTACTATGTGAGATTTATTTATCTTTTCTACTCTACTCAGGATTTTAAAACCCTCTGTTATATTTCATCTCTTCTCTAAGATAAAGAGCCCTAACCTGTTTAGCCTTTTTTCATAAGGCTGCTATTCCATTCTCTTTATCATTTTTGTTGCCTTTCTCTTTAGTTTTTCTAGTTCTGCCATATCTTTTTTGAGATGGCAGGACCCGTACTACACATAATACTCAAGCTGCGTTCATACCATGGATCAACACAGAGGCATTACGATGTTCACTGTTGAATTCTCTGCTCTTTTCCAAATAATTGCT